>NC_134530.1:4344523-4659523 GCF_050624435.1 Tenrec ecaudatus
ATGAAGAAATCAGATGGTGCCCGGCCATCAGTAAGAATAATGTCTGGGGTCTTAAAGGCTTATTTTCAAAGACGCGCCCATCTAAGGGAGGCATTAACTTAGTCCACGTGGGAGAAGTACACCAGCCTGTGTGATCCAAGGATTGTAAATAATCCAATCCAAATCCAAAGGAGAGAAGGGGTATCAGAGCTTAAATTGCGAACACCCGGTTTGCAGAAGGCTGCGGAAGCCCCAAATCCATTTGCAGGATCCCCACATGGATTAAGCCTCTGGTGAACCCCCTCTGACCCTAGTTGGGGGTAAAAGCTCTGATATCAGATGGAGCGCATTGTAAAGTTGATTGTGGCAGATGTAGTCCAGCAAAATGAAACACCTCAATTGCTCTCCCTGTTGGCCCATTTAAACACTGTTTCAGTTTAAAGGGGGAGGAGGAAGAGGAGAATTAGATACACTTAGATTGAATCCCTCTGACTATGGACCAGGGATTCCTAGTCTTATGATCATGCAGAGTGCGCTTGGAAGTGGCTTGTTCAAAATGCAGTTGAGTTAAAACCTAGCACCCCATCATTTGATTATTGGGGGGGAATTGGTTGGGTGACACCTCAAGGAAGTACCCCTAGCATGGTCATGACCCAGCAACTTCACCCCCAGGCATCTGCCCCCAAGAAGTGAGGGTGGGCACGCACAGAGACCTGGAAGCCAGTGCTCACTGCAGCACACAGGCCCGAGCCGGCAGGTAGAAGCGGCTCAGGTGTCCCTCCACGGCCGATGGTCAGGCCACACGGTACTGCCCGCAGAGAGCAGTGGTGACTACGTAATACCAGGGGTACACATCATACCACTGAGTGGAACCCTTGTGGCTTAATGTTTACACGTTGGGCTGTGATTCACAGGTCAGCAGTTTGAAACCACCAGCTACCCCAAGGGTAGCTTTGTACTCCTATAAAGAAGGAGGCAGGATCAGGGGGTGGTCCAGGGAAATGGCTTCTGAGCTGGTTGCTCGACAGTTAAGGGTTCAGTGAGGAAGGGAGAGGCTGGTGGGTCAAAAGCTGCCAGAGGTTCCTTGGAAGAAAGGAGAGGAGGCCGTCCATCTGTATCTGTAAAGGTGACAGCCAGGAAAATCCTCCAGGGACCGTGATGATGTCATGCCAAGGGCTGTCACCAGGGGCCGCCACCAGCACTAGGGCGCCACTCAACCAACCACCACAAGATGATCTCAGCATCAACTCAGGGCCCTAGGCTTGGCTTTTGGTTAGAGGCCCTGGTGGTGCTGTGGGTTAGGCGTTGGCTAACAGCACGTTCCTTGGTTCAAGCCTGCCCTCCAGCCGCTCCAGGAACGAAAGATGAGGCTTGTCTGCTCCCGTAAGGACTTATTGTCCCAGAAGCCCTTTATCAGTGGTTCTCAACCTTCCTAATGCCACAACCCTTTAATACAGCTCCTAATGTGGTGGTGACCCCCCACCCATAAAGTTATCTTCGTTGCTACTTCATCACTGTCATTTGCTACTGTTATGAATTGGGCGACCCTTGGAAAAGGGTAGTTGGATCACCAAAGGGGTCTCGACCCCCAGGTTGAGAGCCACTGCCCTATATATATAGGGTTGCTGTAAGTTGCAATGGGTGTGATGACTGTAGGCAATGGTGCAGGATGTCCTGGACAGAGGGGACAGCATGTGCAAGGGCCCTGGGGAATGAACATGATGTGTTCCTAACCACCACCCCACCACCCAATAAACACACTGCCATCCGGACGATTCTGACTCCTAGTGCCCCTGGAGGGCAGAGTAGGATGGTCCCCCCTATGGGTTTGGGAGACAGTGAATCTTTATGGGAGCAGAGTGCCACATCTTTGCCCAGAGACAGCAGCTCCACAAAAATCTGCCCTCACGTTGATTCTGCTGCCCCTGGGGGTTTTTCTGAGACTGTGCCTTTTTTCTTTTTTAGACAGTAGAAAGCCTCTTTTTTCTCCCACTGAGTGGCTGGTGGTTTCGAACTGCTGACCTTGTAGGGAGCAGCCCAATGCTTAATCCACTGAGCCACCTGAACTCCTTCCTGCAGGAGCAGCTAGAACAGGCCAAACCAAAAACAGCATAGTGCTTAAGACGGGGGGGGGGGGGGGGGGGGGGGGGGGGGAATAATACACGTCCGTTTCTCGATGAAATATTTGTAGTCCTGTGTGACCTCCTCACATCTGGAAAGGATAGGACTGTGTGCCCCCGTTTCACAGGCACCTAAACTGAGGCCAGGAGAAGCGAGATCTCTTACCCTATGCCTCCCAGCTAGCCAGTCCCTGGGTCCAGGCTTCAGACCACCCCCCTCCCCACCCTCCACCTTCCGCTGGCTGACTACAGAGGCAAGGTCTCCTATTCTAGGACCGCCCAGAGCGCCCAGCCCCCGCAGCGCCCCAAGGAAGTGCATATAAGGCGGGTCTGAAATACGCCCCCCAGCACCCCCAGCTTCCAGCCTCTGCCCACCTCACGATCTCCATCCCCAAGGACCATCTGACTCAGTGACCCCGTGGAGCTGAGCCCAAGGACACCAGCCCTCCGCGCGAAGAGGCTCTTTGCCAGGAGAGAGACCCTTATGCCGTTGGATCGCCCGTCACCGCTCCCCACCCCCACGCCATCCTGCCAGGAACCGGACCCTTTCCGCGTGTCGGTGCGTTTGCTTGGCTTGTTTTGTTGTTTTTTTCCGATCGGAGATGCGCCATCAGGAAGTGGCCTGCGCCGCGGGCCCTGCGGAGGCCCGCGGAGATGCGCCCCGCTCCACCAATGGAGAGGACCGGGTGCCGCCAGGGGGCTGTGCCTGGCGCTCAGACCTGCCCCCACCCACCCACCCACCCAGCACACAAAAGCCGCAGGCTCGCCGTCTCTCGGACGCTCGCCGAGCCTCCCGCCGCCAGCTGGGAGCGGGGAGGCGGAGCAGCCCCGGGCGGAGGGGCGATGGCAGCGGGCGCAGAACCAGCCGGGTTCCTCGGCCCCGCTCGCTAGCCCCCCGCGGCGTCCCCGACCCCCACCCCCTGCCGCGCCGGCCTCGGGGGCCGGGGTGACCTTCCCGGAGCTCAGCCTCCGCCCCTGCAGCCTCCACGGGGGCGCCCAAGGCCCGGGGACCGGGGACCGGGCTCTGGGGCTGCGCGATCGGGCTGCGCGCGCCTTTGTCTGCGTGTGACGCGGGGAGGACGCCGCCGCCGCCGCCGCCGCCGCCGCGGAGGTGAGTCCACCTTCCTCCCCGCGTCCTCCTCGCTGCCAGCCCCCTGTCGACGAGCTGGGCCGGGCGCCGCGGAGCATCGGGTCCCCGGCCTCGGAGGATGCTCACGCAGGCACCTTGGCCGGGGGACGCTGGCCCGCTCCACCACACCCCCGCCCCCAATCATCCACCTGGCAGGCAGACGGAGGGCCGCTCCATTTTCGCCACCGCTCCAATGGAGCGGATTGGAAACCCCGAGGCCCGCCCCTGCGTCTCCCAGTGCGACCAGGGTGGCCACCGCGAGCCACCTGGAGCCCGGCTTAGGAGGCGGTGCTCGAAAGAAAACCCACTGGTCGGCCTGACTCACGGCGACCCCCTGAGCTGCAGAGGTCGGCTACCCGGGGTTTCCTTGCTCGTCTCTCCTTTAAGATCGCCAGGCCTTACCTTGCCGGCACTTCTGGCTGGGGGTGCGGTGGGTGGGATGGGGGTCCCCGAACCGCTGACCTCTCTCGGTTGCCATCCGGACTTGTTAATCATCCAACGCCACAGCTCACTTGGGAGGTATCTGGCAGGGCACCCCCTCGCTACCCTCAAAAGTGTCGCTGGATGCTGAGTTCAGGGGGTGTCCCACCCCCAGCCGGCATTCACAGGGAGTGTGGGGTCTGCGAGGATCCTGGTGGCGCGATGGTTACTTCTCACAAGGGGCAGTTCCACCCTGCCCTGTGGGGTCGCTAGGAGTCGGCATCGACTCCACGGCCCGTGAGTTGATGTTTTTGTTGTTTTGTTGTTGAGTGTTGTTTTGGGGGGTGTTGGGGGTTTTTTGGTTGGTTGGTTTTGGTGGGGTGTGCGCGGTCAGCTCCCGGGCCTGTATTATGGTGGTCACACCCCACTCGGATAAGGGAACTCGGGGCTCAGATAAGCCACGCCCACTGCTTGTAACTGAATTTCCAGGGGGGACTAACGTCACCTGGGCAAGGGCAGTGTACTGGGGCCCGTAAGTTTCTGGGGCAGAGGCTGTTGCAGCCCGGAGAGGGCTTGGGGTGGGCTGCGCTTTACCCCGCCTTCCCGGAGACTGACTGCCGCTGCCCAGAGCAGGAAGAGAATGAACTGAAGTGGCCTTAGCTGAAGGGGGATGGGCTGTTCTGTGGCGTCCCCTCCTTCCCTGCTCAGACACCTTATCTGCCTCGTGCCCCCCTCCCAGCGCCCAGCACTCCGCCCTGAGCCACAGCGCAGCACCAAGCCCTTCAGCCACCGCCAGCCAGGAGTTGGTGACACGCCCAAGCCAGCAGCCTGGCAAGCTCTGCATGGAGAAGCAGGGTGGTGTGGCAGCAGGGTCTAAGCCAGGACACCCCAAGGGGGTGGGAGAGGGGGCACCCACATGGAAGCTGTGAGGTGAGATGATGTAATTCAGAGATAGACAAGGGCCAGGATGAGGAGCTGAGCCCGTGCCCGCCCACAAACATGTCATTGCCCACGGAGACTTCTGCTTCTTTTAAAGCAAGCTGTCCTATGCTCTCTAACCTCCCCCATCCCCTCCCTCCCGCCTGCCAGGTGCTTCTGGGGAGGGGGGTCCTTTGCATGGTGGAGTGTGGAGCAGTAGCACCCTCCTACAAGCAGGACAATCACAAACATCCCCAGACCTGGCCCAGTGTGCCCCAGGGACAGAATCATGCCGGTGGGAACCCCTGGGCTAAGGGCTTCCACTGACCACACCTCCCCCGCAGACTCTGCATCCCATGACCATGTGACCTTTTGATGCCCCGAGGTACCACCTACATTGAAATCCACACACTTCGTGGGGGAAGGGGGTGGGGGGAGATCACAGGAGCTGGAGGACGGCCCTACCTGACACCATCTGACAAAACAAGCCAAAAGAGCTGTCACTGCCATCGCGTCCGTGTGGAGTCACAGTGACCCTATAGGACAGGGCAGAACTGCTCCTGTGGGTGTCCGAGACTGTAGCTCTTCACTGGAGTAGAAAGCCTCATCTTGCTCCTGACCATCCGACTCAACGGGAGGTTATGCTGGGGGATGGGTGAGCAGGGGCCCAGTGGAAATATTTCTTCCAATATTGACTGTCCACACTGCTGACACAGGACCCCTCTCTGGGCGGGGTATGCTGTGCACAGTGGGTGTTGAGCAACATCCCTGACCTCGGCCCACTCAATGACAGCAGCCCCTCCCACTGCAAGTCCTGAACCCCACAAATGTCCCCAAACATCACCCAGTCTCCCCTTGGGGTGGGGTGTCAGAAACACCCCCAGCTGAGGATCCCTGTGTTCAAAGGACAGAGGAGGAATGCTGCCACGGTGGGAAAGAGCCATCAAAGTCATTTCTGGTCCAACCATTTCGTCCACAGAGAGGGAAACTGAGGCCTGGAGAGGCGAGAGGCCTGGGGGTGGTCAGGCCCCAGGGAGACCCAAGTTCAGATATGCTGACCCCTGCTCCTCTGAACGACAGGAGCCAAGTCAGCCCTTTATGGTTAGTGCTCATTGTGAAGGGGTTCCTGGGTACCACTGTGTCCTCTCAGCTGCTAACCCAAAGGCTGTTGGTTCTAAGTCACCTAATTGCTCTGAGGAAGAAAGGTCTGGCCATCTGCTTCCACAAAGATTTGTTGCTAGGCTCCAACTCACAGTGACTGGCTGCCCAGCAGGAGGAAGGATGGCCGGGCCCCTCACTATGCTCAGAATCACTGCTCATGTCTGAGTCTCTTGTTGCAGCCACTGTGTCCATCCATCTGCTGAAGGTTCTCCTTTTTCCGGGACCCTCTGCATTACGAAGCATGATGTCTTTCTCTGAGGGGCGGGTCCTTTCTGATAACAGGTCCAAAGTGCATGAGAGGAAGTAGGGACTCAAAAGAAACAAATCCACTGCCATTAAGTTGACTTCAACTCATCGCTACCCACAGGATTTCCGAGACTGTACATCTTAAATGGAGTTGATGGCCCCATCTTCCTCCTTTGGAGTAGCTGCAGGGTTTGAACTACCGACCTGATGATTTATAGCCCGCAGTGCCCCTAGGTTGCAGCCCAGGAAATGCTAAGAAGCAGTTCTACCCAGTTCTATAAGGGTCGCCAGGAATCAGAATGGACCTGACAGTAGTGGATATTGTTCTGTTTAAATAAAGAACACTTGGGCAGCTATTTGTGGTTTAAGGATTAAGATTTAAAGATGATCTTGGAGCAATAATTTCAGGGATTCACCCAGCCTCCCTGGCTCCAGAAAAGTCTAGAGTCTGTGAGAATTTTTCATTCTGTTCCACATTTCCCCCTTTTGATCTGAATGGTTCTATAGAATCTTTGTGTAGCTCAATCTCTTAAGACCTGCACACAGGTGGGGAGTTGTGACAATTACGACTCAGTAAAACCTGTCTGTCTGTCTGTCTGTGGCTCCCGTTCAGGACTTGTCTGTCTGAGCATCACCTCTTCCCGGCTCCATGGGGACCACAGAAGCCACACTCCGTATGGAAAACGTGGATGTGAAGGAAGAATGGCAGGACGAGGACTTCCCCAGGTACAGTGAGGGGCAATGGGTACTTCTGGGTGGGGACCAGGGCATCAGTGTTGCCCGACCAGGGAAAAGAGTGGGGCGGCTAGGTCCCCCTCCTTACCCCACCTGCCCCCTGCCCCTGCTTAACAATTGCTATCTTGCCAGGAACAGTGGACGGAGGCTGTGTCCCTATGCCCCCTCAGCAGCAGCCTGGTGGAGGATTAATCAGAGCCAAAGCTCCGGAAATGTTTGCTACATGATTTCAGATGTGCTTCCACCTCCCCAAAGCTCCAAAAAGTCCCCACCCACACACGTTTAGGAATGCTAAGCATTTAACAATTCCAACCATTTCCTGGAGGCAGGGTGGCCCTATGGTATAACTCTCGCTTTCCATAGGAGAGACTCAGGTTCCACTCTGGGGCCAACTGTCGGCAGAGGCTTGCGTGTTGCTGTGAGGCTGAAGGGGTGTCAGTGGGGCTTCCCCTCTAAGACGAGGAAGAAAGGCCTGGTTATCAGTTTCTGAAAACCAGCTAATGAAAACCCTACGGGCACAAGGGGCTGACCCACAGCTGATTGTGGGGACAGCACAGGGACCGGCGGCATTTGGTCCCGTTCGCAAAAGGCCTCCGTGATTTCCCCACGGGAGCATGATGCTGTTAGCCACCATCGAGTTGGATGGTCCAACCTGGGACAACATTCTAAAATGGTCTTAGATGGCCATTGCCAGACCATTCTTCCGAATCCATCTGAATCTAGAGGCTCTGCCGAAACCTCTGTGTCATCCTAACAACGCATCGGTGGCATTGCGGCTTACATGACAGGCTGCCACTTGTGAGATCAGTGTTTCGAAACCAGGAGCCACTACAAGGGCAGCTGGCTGAAGGCTGCATATGAGACACACTGGCCAGGAATCAAACTCAGGTCTCCAGCATAGGACACGAGGGTCCTTCCACTGAGCCAGCCCCTCCCAGGCCCAACATGGACTCTTCAAGAACTCGCTCCTTTACGAGCATTCTCTTGAGAAGCCATGAGCTTCCTGTGGGCGGGAGACTGTTGAGGTGGGCCTCCCATGTTGGAAGACACAACCCTTTTCCAAATCTAAATATCATGCCAGGAGCCCTGGGTGGGCATCCGCTACTCACTCGGCTCCTCCTCGAAGGAAAGGCCTGGCAAGCGACTACCAAGCTGGTAGCCTGGGCAGTGCTCCAGGGAAGTTCTCCTGGGTCACGTGGGGTCACTGTGTGTCAGAATGGGCGTCCCAGTGTCGGTCCACGATGCGTTCGGTAGGGGCGAGCGTGCCCAGAATAGCCAAGAGTCTCTCGTCTGTTCCATGCCTGCACGTGTGGTTCCGGTGGGTTTTCTGTGGGAGTTTGCATTCATCCTTTGCAGATGGTGGTGTTGTGTGGTGCCACCAATCTGTTCTGACCCGTACAACCAAATGCCCAAAAGAACGAGACTCCGCCCGGTCCTGCCCCGGTCTCACCATGGCTCCTGTGCCTGAGCCCAGGGATGCGGCCATGGTGTCTGTCCAACTCATCAAGGGCCTTCCTCTCCTTCGCTGCCCCTCCACTTTATCTTCTCCAGAGAGTTCTGCAAAAAGAGTGGGGCAGGGGGGGCGATAGGGGGTTGGAGTGGGGGCGGTGGTCTCAGTCTCCTATAGCTACCATAATGAATGTTGTCACCTGGGGACATGTCAGAAATCAGAACTGTGTCCCTCCCACCTCACCCCCTGGGTTCTGCAGGAAATTATAGACTGGTATCAGACAGATGGGCTAATATTGGACTTTTGGACTTGATCTGGACTGGGCGGGGATGTTTTCTTAATATATAATGACTCTTTGTATAAAGCTCTTTCTTATACACATATGAGTCTCTAGGAATTTGTTTCTCTAGTCAATCCGGACTAACCCACTGACCTCTAGCGAAAAAGAGGAAGGCCCTCCATGAGATGGCTGGACACCGTCCGTGACTGCCACCCTGGGCTCAGGCAGAGGAACAATTGCGAGGGTGCTGCAGGGCCGGGCGCTATTTCATCTTGTTGTGCAGAGGGCGCTCTGTGTGCAGACTTCAGCAGCCTGCGTGATATTCACCACTCGGCTAGCAGGGTGTCGTGCTGTGGTAGCATGCGTGTGGCTGGCGTGCTGGGGTGTTGAATGCCAGCAGGGTTGGCTTGGCAGGCAGGTTTCAACAGGGCTTCCGGACTGAGACCGACTAGAAAGAAGGAACAGATGGAGCACTTCTGGAAGACACTCAAAGTACGGCTGAGGAAGAGCTGCCTCCTCCAAGCGGAGTCGACCCTAATGAGGTGGGAGAAATCAAGCTTGCGGGACCTTCATTTGCCGACGGGGAGCAGCTCGAAATGAGAAGCAGCAGCTGGAAGCACCTGTCAATCATCGGAGTGTGGAACGTTCAAAGTGTGAATCCAGGGAAGCTGGAAGTCAGCAAAGAGGGACCAGCACACAGATTGACATCCTAGGCATTAGGGAGCTGGCACTGGCTGAATCAGACAATCAGATCACTACGGTGCCAGGGATGACAGATCGAAGAGGAATGGCGTCACATGCACCGTCAAAAAGTATACTTCGAGATCTATCGTGAAGTGCATGCTTTCTGAGATCGGATAAGATCCACCCACTGGCAAGCAAAGACGGTCAGCCCAACTATTATTCAAATGTGTGCACCGACCACTAACGTCACAGGCAAAGAAATGGAAGAATTCTACCAACATCTTGAGTCTGAAACGGATCAAGAATGCAGCTGACATGCCATTGATAACCACCGGTCGTTGGAGTTCAAAAACGCAGGGACAGGATTGGCAATAGGAACTTTTGATGATTAACAACAATGCCAGAGATCACCTGATAGAAGTTTGCAAGACCCACGACTTACTCATTGCAAATACTTCTCCCCCAGCAACATAAATGGCGACTGTACACATGGATACACAAGAATCAAATGGATACATCCGTGGGAAGAGACCTTGGAGAAGCTCAGAATCATCAGGCAGAACAGGCCAGGAGCCGACTGTGGAGCAGACCACCCATTGCTTCTATACAAGTTCAGGTTGAAGCCGAAGAAAACGGGAGCAAGTCCATGAGAGCCAAAGTACACCCTTGAACATGTTCCACCTGAACTTAAAGACTCTCTGAACATGAGTGAACAAAGGTCAGAGGTGTCGTGGGAGGACGTAAAGGACATGGTACCCCAAGAAAGCCAAAGGCCATCAAAGGAGGAGGGAAGACGAGAATGAATTCGCTTCGGGCGCAGAGGGAGCTCAGGTTGCAAGGGCTGCATTTGAGCCTGGGAACAACTGCCAAGATCCTCTTTACAAGGCTCTTTGTCTGACAAGTGGCCGGCTAATGTTCCCAGTCTAATATTTATATCTGTGTTTAAAAAAATACTAACAGAGGAAAGAAAGAAAAGACCAAAGTGGATTCAGAAGAGACTCTGAAACTTGCTCTTGGACATAGAGCAGGTAACGAAAATGGAAAAGAGTTGAGCAGATTTCAAAGGGCAGCTCTGGAAGACAAAAGGGGTCTTGGTAGCACTGAGTTTAGGCGTTGATCTACTGCCTACAAGGCCTATGGTTCAAATCCACCAGCAGCAGACTGATGAAGGCTGCCGGGCCCCATAAGGATTGCCAGTGATAGAAGCCCTCTCTCTGCGTCACTCTGCGTCCAAGTCGACTGAGCGGAAGTGGGTTGGTTTGGGTTAGGGTTAGAAGGACCAAGTCTAGCACGATAATGAAATGTGCACCGAGTGAGAAATCCAAAAGAGAAGAAGACACGGAGCGTTTCTCACGCCAACGGAACGGAAGTAAAAAATCCAAGCCTTGAGTTGCAAGAATGGAAGATGCTACACGCTTGCTACTGGACGACGAAGGGAGCCTGAAAAGAAGATGGAAAGAAGACGGAGAGTCACCTAACAAAAACGATGGGTTCCGCCAAACTCTGCCATCGAGTCGATGCGGACTCATAGCGACCCTGGCGGACAGGGTGCAGCTTCCCCTTCGGGTTGGAACTCTTTATGGGAGTCAAAGCCTCCTCTTTCCCCCGCAGAGTGGCTGTGAGCTCAAGACCAAGCTCATGGCCAAGAAGCAAGGATAAGAGAATGCATCTCAATCGTTGAATGTAAAGTTGATGATCTATAAACCTTCGCCCCAGTGACAGTAAAGATTTTCCTTAAGGAAGAAGAAGAACCAATGGTAACGAAGGAGGACGTCCACGCTGTCCTGAAGGCACTGGCAGAGGACAAACAGGGCTCCGGGGGTTGATGTTGTACCAACCGGACTACTCCAGAAACAGATGCCATGCTGGAAGTGCTTAAACCAGGAGCCGCCAGAGGTGCTGTCCGGATGTGGAAGCGGGCGTGGAACAAGGAATGGCATTGCTGATGTCCGATGCATCTTGGCTCAAAGCAGAGACTACCAGAAAGATGTTGCCTTGTGTTTCACACTGTGAAAAAGTAGTAGGCTGCGTGGATCCTAGCGAGTTATGTATTGCGCTGAGAAATATAGGAACTCCAGAGCACTTCATTGTGCTCGTGCAGAACCTGGACTTGGACCGTGAAGTAGTCATTCAAAGGGGTTACCGGATGTTTCAAACCAGGAAAGATGTGTCTCCGGGCTGCATTCTTGTACCATGTTGAGTCCATCTGTAGAGCGAACAGTGAGAGAAGCTGGCTTATATGAAGAAGCTCTTGGCAGCAGGACGGGAGGATGGCTCATTAACCACCTGCGGTAGGCAGAGGACACAGCCCTGCGTGCCGAAAGTGAACAACACTCCAAGCCCTTGCCGGGGAAAATCGGGGATTGCAGCCTTCCATGTGGATGACGACTCTGGGTAAAAAAGACCCCAGTCCTCCGAACTGGACCCATAGATGACACCATGGCAAATGGAGAAAAGGTTGGAGTTGTCAAGGTTTCGCCTGGCTTGGCTCCAGAATCGATGCTCATGGAAGCAGCCGTCAGAGCTCCAAAGACGGCGTGCATTAGATTAATCTTCTCCACAAGGCTTCTTTAGAGCATTGAAAGGCAAAGATGTCACTCTGAGGACGCATGGGCACGTGACCCGAGCCGTGGCACTTTCTCTCGCCTCCTAGGCATGGGAAAGCTGGGCACGGAGTCAAGAAGGCCAGCCGAGAGTTGATGGAGTTGAACGACAGTGCCGGGAAGAATATTGGAAGTAGCACGGACAGCCAAAAGAACCTACGAGTTTGTCCTGGAAGAAGAATGGCCAGAATGCTCCTTAGAGGCAAGGACGGCAAGGCTAACATACTTTATACGTGTTGTCAGGAGAGACCCGTCCCTGGACATCACGCTTGGTCAGGCGGAGGGGCAGCGAGAAAGAGGAAGGTCCTCAAGGAGATGGACGGACGCCGTGGCTGATGACCTCGGGCACAGGAATGATTCTGAGGACAGCACAGGACAGGAATGTGTTTCACTTGGTTGGGCACAGGGTCGCTGTGGGTTGGCATTGACTCAATGGCACCTCACACTAACAACTGGAGTGGGGAGGCACAGGACACCCACAGAGCATCTGGGATGGTTGACGGTGCATTGAGGGGCTTGCTGTCAGTGAGAGGAAACAGATGTGTACAAACCGCTGGGTGACTCAACACTAATAGGTGATTTCCCGGGCTGTGCAGACAATCGAAGCAGCTGGCTACACACCGAAAGTTTGGAAGTTCAAGTCCAACCTGGAGTGCCTGAGAAGAGAGGCCTGGTTATCTACTTCCCAAACATCAGCCCCTGCACTCAAAGGGCCTCTTTGTGTTAGTCTGTGTTGACTTGAGAAACAAATCCATATATATATTTTTAGAATAAGAAGTAATAATGCATCAATAAAACACTTCAGGTGAGCCCAGATCAAGTCCATTAACCCATGAATTCCTCTTCAGACTTACACAGCACATCAATGATGCCGAATGCAGGAAGATCACTGGGCGGTGGGTGCAACATCCTGTAGAGCCAATGGTAGCCCCTTCAGAGCTCTGGCTGCCGTCGTGTGGCTCCATGTGGCTCGTCAGCAAGAAGCTAAAGCAGAGAGCGAGTGTATGTGTCCCATCTCCAGGGAGGAAGACAGGAGCTCCCAGAAACCTCATGAGAGGGCCACACCCACAAGGAGGGATCCATCGGGCTGTGACCGGATTGACAGACTAGACTCCGCCCCTTCATTCTTTTTTCAAGTTGGCATAAAATTGTGTAACTACCGCACTCTTTGTCACTGCCCCTCCACTTTACCAGACATGATGTCCTTCTGCAGGGACAGGTCTCCCCTGACACTTGGTCCAAAGCCTTGAAGGAGCGCGCTGGCCTCGCTTCTTCCAACACGAACTGACAGACAAGTGGGGGGTCGTTCTCATCAGCTCCTCATTGAAGACCGGGAAAGAACCGATGCCTTTGCACCCTGGTGCTGGTGAGGTGTGTTGACAGTGCCGCAGACCGCCAAGAGACCGAACGAACAGAAGCACAGCCAGACTGCTCCTTAGGAGCAAAGATGACGAGGTCACATCTCACGTGCTGTGGACGGGTTGTCAGGAGACCAGTCCCTGGAGAAGGACACCGTGCTTGGTGACGTGGGGGGACAGCGACGGAGAGGACGGCCCTGGGCCAGATGGGTGGACACGGTGGCTGCATGGATGGGCTCAGACATAAGCACAGCGGTGAGGACGGTGGTGTTTCCTGCTGGCCCCTCCCACGGCATGTGGGGGAGTTGAAAAATGGGACATGGACCAGGGAGGAAGAGAAGAATCAATGCCTTTGAATGGCGATGCTGGTGACGAGCCTGAGAGCAGCGTGGACGCCCAGAAGGATGACCGGCTCTGCCTTGGAAGAAGCCCAGCCAGACGCTCCCTGCAGGCCAGGATGGCGATCACGTGCTTGGGGCACCTGCTCAGGGGAGACCAGGCCTAGAAAAGGACCGTCTGCTTGCTTAAGTGGAGGGGCAGCAAGGAAAAAATAAGAAAGGTTGTCGAGGGGAGGAACTGACCCAGTGGCTACAACCGTGGGCGCACACCTAAAGCCGGTGTGGGTGCCATGGCGAACCTGGCAGCACTTCTTCTGTTGTTCTGTGAGGGCCGGGTCGCTATGAGTCAGAACAGGCTCAAAGGCACCAAGGAACAACTCTCCCCCACACGTTAAATGCTCTCGCTGCCCCAAGCCTGCTTCACACACACACATGCCGAACACAGCTGCCCCTGCCAGCCTGAGCTGGGCAGCCCTGCTGAAAGGGGCAAGGCCAGCTGCAGAGGGCTCAGTGTCTGAAGGATAGTGGCCTTGCTGTGCCCCCTTTGACCTGCGGGCTCTGCCCCAGCCCTTGCCGCACAAGGCTCCTGTCTTCCGGGCAGAGGGAGAAATGAGCCTGTCTCCCCCGGCGGAGGCTCCAGCTGCATCTTCACACAAGCACCCCTGTCTCGCCCAGACAACTCAGAATTCTCTTCCTTCCAACTCCATTCAGCTCCTTCCAGCTGGCAGGGGCTTCTTGGTACTTCCCAGGGGTGGGGGTGGGGATGCCAGGCACCACCCCCACCCCGCCTCACCCACAGCCCTTCTTGAGGGTGACCCCAGGCAACAGGCAACAAGATGCGGCTGGCTGGGCCACGCCCCCAGCCCTGTGAGCGGTTGTGGTCCACGTCGTTCTCATGGGCGAGTTCTCAGAAGTTAGGACACGGGCTTTTCTTGGCCGCACCTTCCACTGGACAGACTGGAACCCCACCGCCCTTGAGGTTAGCAGCCAAGGGCCTTAATGGTCTGCACCGACTCCCTGACCCCTGCCCTGATGATGGTCAGAATCAGGAAGTGAGAGCCATCTGATAAACGATGGTAGCCCAGTGGTTAGGTGCTGGGCTGCCAACCACGTGGCGTGGGGTCTGTGGGCCCCAGTGGGAAGGATGTGACGATGTGATCCCGTGGAGGTGACAGTCTGGGGAGCCGTGTGCTCTACTCTGTCACCTGGGGCCACCATGACTTGAAAGCCAGCTCAGCGACCCTCCACACCACCACCCTAACCGCAGGGGACACCCGCCTCGCAGGCGGCGCTGGTGCTGCCTCGTCAGCAGCTGGAAACCAGGCGTGGCTCTGCCGGAGATAAAACGAGGCTTTCAAACTCCCGGAAAGAAAATTGGAAAGAAAGGTAGCCTCAGAAAGTCACGGGGGTGTGCACAGCAAGTGGGCCTTGTCGCCTTTGAGGGGCTGCGCAGTGCCCCTCAGAGTGAATGTGAAGGTTCAACAAGCTTGGTAAAAAAAAAAAGTCACGGGGGCAGTTCTGCCCTGTCCTATAGGGTCGCTGTGAGTCGGTATCGACTCCGTGGCAGGGAGTTTGAGTTTGGAGGGCGCTGGATAACGGTCACCGGGAGCTGGACTCCAGCCCAGCCTTGGAGGAGGGAGATCGGCCCAGGGGGCGGAGCCAGGCGTGGATGCCCGCCGAGGCCAAAGGGGCAGTCCTGAGCTGGGAGGGAGTGTGGGGGTGGGGGTGGAGAGGGTGCAGGTGAACGGGGTGGTGGGTGGTGAGGGGAGAGCGAGTTAGGAACCGAGGGGATGCAATTTGAGGGTGTGCAGCTTGGAGTGGACTGGGGGTACGAGGTGGGAGAGCTGCCCGGATCTCCACAGGGACAGGGAGGTTAGGGATGGAGGAGGAGGCGTGACAGTGACTGAGCTAGGGGACAGGAGGTGGGGGAGCTGGATGTCCAGGTGGGGGTGCTGGAAGGCAGGGCTCAGAAGACCGGCTGACAGCGGGAGGAGCCCTCTGGCTCTCGGCCCTGCCCCCTCGCGTCCTCCCTGCTCGCCCTGCCGCACACTGCGGCTCCGCTCAGCCTGGTGGGGAGCCTCCACCTCCCAGGAGCCCTTCCAGGCCGAGGGCCCTCCCCGAGGCTCATGCCCGCTAGTTAACCCCCAAGGCGGAGGAGCAACCTGGGCCTCGGCTACAGGTAAGGAAGACCATTCTTGTCCCCTCCTCCTTGGGGACCCCAGCCCCCAAACGCCCTGACCGCGGGGCCTTGGAGTGGGCTAAATGGGGCTAGGATGGGTCCTGCCACACCCACCCACCCTTAGGGACAAAGTGCCCCTCCCTCCCACTGCTGTGGGACCCCCAGTTTGGGCCGGGGAACTTGGATGGGGTCTGCACAGTGACATCCGCTGTCCCTCCCCCAACCCATCCCTGATTTCATGGGTACAGACTGCAGCGTCCCCCCAGAAAGTGCTGGCCAGAACCCTGGGGACTGGAGTGGATGGTGGGCTTTCATCAACCCTCTCATTCTGTCCGCCTCAGCTCTCTGGTCCGGCTTTCCGGGACTCCAGAGCCTCCTCCCTCCCGCCTTCTCTTCGCCTAGCAACGACCTTTTGCGTTTAAGGGAGAGAAAAAAAAAAAAAAGAGGCTGGTGGGGGAGGGGGCGGGGCCTGCAGAGTCGCTGCCCATGGTGCTGATCACAGCGCTTTCTAACCCACTGCTGGGGAAGCAGGAGCGCCCGGAACGAATGAATGGACAGAGGCGCTGGCCATTGAGGTCGCCAGGAGATATTTTTAGCTCTCCTCGCCCTTTCCTCCCTGGCACCCCTGGCTTCACTTTGAGGGCGCCCTACCCCCGAGCCCCGAGAATGTAGTTGGCTAAGTGTCCAGCCTGGAAGTACCTACCTGTGATGGATGGAATCATGTCCTGCCGTGCTCCCCCAAAATGTCCTGACCTCTGTACTTGTGAAAAGGACCCTGTCTGGAAATTGGGGGTCTCCATCCGTTACATAACGGTTGTGCATGGGGTCATATCGAGTGCCGAACAAGGCCACGGCCACCCAGCCATTCCACCTCTTGTTGATGTTAGTCCCCAGCCAATCTGCTCTGACCCACAGCGACCCTGTGCACCACAGAACAAAACTCTCCCCGAGTCCTGAGCTGTCCTCACATCTGTCCCTGTGCCTGAGCTGTGTCCATCCATCTCCTAAAGGCCTTCCTCTTGTTCCGCCGTCCCTCCACTCTACAGGGACAGTCTTTCTTGATAACATGTCCCAAGTATGTGACGATAAAGTCTCACCATCCTTGCCTGCGAGGAGCACTCTGGCTGTCCGTCTTTCAAGACAGATTTGTTTGTCCTTTGGTCAGTCCAGGGTACTTTCAATATTCTTCCTCAGCATCAACTCATAGTGACCCTATCATGGCTTCCCAGGCTGTAAACTTTGATGGGAACAGGCAGTCTCATCTTTCCCCCTGGGGATAGCTGGTGGGTTTGAACCACTGGCCTTGAGCTTAGCCGTCCAACGCTCACTAAACCAGTTGATGTGGAGTTAACTCGGACTCACCAGCCCCACGTGGGCAGCGCAGAAGTGTTCCGCTGGGATTTCACGGCTTTGGCCTTTCAGCAATAGATTGCCAGGTATTTCTTCCAAGGTGCCTCTGTGATCGTTTGGAGTAGGATCTTAAACCTAATCCTCTCTGGGTGGTGTTTTATCAAGAGAGCAGAATAGACACAGACACACTTGGAGGGGGTTGGACAGAGGGGGACACTGCGTGAGGGAAAACATCTGCAAGCTTGGGAAAACACAAGAGACAGCTTGGGAGTGGCCACCTAAGGGCACTACTGGCCCTTCCCCATCTGGAGGAGAGAAGAGTAAAGAGAAAAGCAAAGATGTACATTTGACGGATGGATCGTGCAAGCCTAGTCCTCCATAACCCAGAGACCAGAAGAACTAGATGGTGCCCGGCTATGTCCACCAACTGTGAGATTGATCCCATTAGAAGGTCCTGGATAGAGGGGGAGGAAAATGTGGAACAAACCTCAGAATCATTAATACACACACACACACCACTTATTGTTTGGATGAGACTGGAGAAACCCTGAGTCGTCCTTCAGTTTTGGACTTGAACTCACTCCCTTCACTCAACTTTCAGTCGCACGGTAGGCAGGTCTGTAAAGGGAACAGGAACGCCAGGGGGACACGCACACCTTACAACAACGGACCGTTTGACATCAGAAGGGCAGCGCTTTCCCAGGAATGAAGCTCAGGAGGGGCAGGCAAGAGGGGGGAATGGAGACAGGAAACCCAGGAGGGAGTGGGGTGTGTGGTGCTTCGTGGCGGGGATGGCAAGCCACGTGAGGATGCACAGTAACAATGAATTGTTGAATGGAGAACTGGTTTTCCTGTCAACCTAACTCAACAAAGCTTCAAAAAGAAAGAAAGGAGGGAAGGAAGGAAGAGAGAAAGGCCAAATAAAAACCAGGGCTACCAACAAGGAAGCTGATGCCCCGAGATGGACTTCACCCTCCTGGAAGGCTAACCAAAAGGGGCCGCAGAAGAGAGACCTGGCAGTCTGCTTCCGACAGGTCACAGCCTCGGAAACCATTGGGGAGCCCAGGTCTCTGACACGCGTGAAGTCTCCATGAGTCGACATTTCCGCAATTAACCCCAGTGAGAGAGTAAACAGAAGATAGCTCTGCTGTTTCCATCTTATAGATGAGGAAACTGAGACCCAGAGAGCCTAAAGTCAGGGCGCTAGAGAGTGGCTGAGCTGGGCTGGGTCCCTGGTTCCCCCAGGCCTCCCACTCTGCAGCCAATCACTGAAGTTCCCCCTTTAAGTCAATGTTCTGGCTGCTGCAGTCTGCAGATGCACGTGCCTCTCACGGGTCGATGGCTGATAAGACGCCAAGACACCACGGGCTACCAAAAAACAATGGAGTTTTCTGCAGCATGGGAGGTTTGCAATTGGACTAGGTGCCCTGGGAGTCTTTGGCTCAGTGGTCTGGGTGTCACCTCCCCCAACCCCGATGGCTTTCTGCCCCTGGAAACACATTCTGTCAACCACCAGACACACGAGGGCGGTGGAGAGCAACGGCCAGGGTGTAAGGATGGAGCCAGGCTGTCTTGGCCTCCACTCATCTCAGCCTTTGTGAATTCCAGCCAGTTATGCCTCAGTCTCCTCCTCTGAGACGTGCCCAACCACCCACCCACCCGCCCAACCCCACTCATGGGGTTACTGATGATTAACTAAAATTGCGTTGTCAACATCCCAGCGGAGAGCCTGGCCCCTGTGGGCGTCCTATGATTGAGAACGGGAAGTAGAAGTTTAGAGATTGGTAGGGAAAAGCAACAGCAGGGTGCAGAGAAGGAGCCCAGGGCCAAAGCTGCCCTGGGAGCCCTGGTGGGGTAATACTTACACACTGGGCTGCTACCTGCAAGGTCAGCAGTTTGAAGCCACCGGACGCTCCTTAGGAGAAAGACAAGACTGGCTGTCCACTCCCATAAAAAGGTACAGTCTCAGAAACCCACCGAAGGAGTTCTACCCTGTCCTACAGGGTGGCCAGGAGTCAACATTGACTCAATGGCAGTGAATTTGTTTGAGTTTGGGGGGAGCCAGGGTGGCGGAGAAAAGACTGCCTGCTCCTGTTTTAAAAACAAACAATAAAAACTCACTGGCATTGAGTTGATGCTGATTTATCATGACCCTAGAGGACAGGGTAGAACTGCCCGGTGGGCTCCTGAGACTGTCACTCTTTACAGGAGTAGAAAGCCCTATCTTTTTCCTAAGGAGCGGCTGGTGGTTTGCAGCCTAATGCATCACCCACTAACCCACCAATGCTCTGTCGCCAGGTCCTAAAACAAACAACTCACTGTGATTGAGTCAATTCTGTGTCAAAGCACCCCTAGAGGACAGGGTGGATCTGCCCCTGTGGGTTTCCGAGGCTGTCACTCTTTATTGGAGTAGAAAGCCTCATCATTCTCTGGAGAAGTGGTGGGTGGTTTCGAACTGCTGACCTTGCCGTTAGCAGCACAACTTGTAATCACTACACCCCCAGGGCTCCTCCTCAAGCCCTGACTCAACAAACTCACAGCGCCCCTAGAGGACAGGGTGGACCTACCCCTGTGGGTTTCCCAAACTGTAACTCTTTACAGGAGTAGAAAATCTCATCTTTCTGCAGCAGAGCTGGCTGGTGGTTTCAAACCGCTGACCTTGTGGTTAGCAGCCTGACATGTAATGCACTTCGCCAGCAGGGCTCTAGATAATCACTAACCCAAATTCTGCCTCTGGATTTGCCTGCTCTGGGCACTGCATACATGGAATCAGATAGTTGGTGCTTTGGGTGGCTGATTTTTTTCCAGGGAGCATCCCGTTCTCCACCAGCTGCTCCATGGGAGAAGCTGTGCCCATCCGCTGCCCAAAGGATTCACTGCCTTGGAGCCCCTATGGGACCAGATCTGCTTTGTCCTGTGGGAACACTATAGGTCCGAATTGCCTGCATGGTGGTGGGTTTGGTGTTTGGGCATGAATATCTGGTTGTAGGCACTTTGTCCACCGTCATTTGGGAGACTTGGGGTCACCATGCTCGGTGAAGTGGAGGGGCGGTGGAAAGGGGAAGGCCCTCGACAAGATGGACGGACACAGCGGCTGCCTCCACGGGCTCGGGCACCATGGTGAGGACGGCACAGGACCCTGCATTGTTTCGTTCTGTTGTGCGCAGGGTCGTTATGGGTCGGAACTGACTTGATGGCGCCTAACAACGTATGAATAATAATAAGAACTTATGCCGCTATGAGCATTTGCATGCACATTTTTGGGTGGACACATAAGGAGTCCCTGAGTAGCACACAGGGTCAGACACTCGGCCACTAGCTGGAAGGCGGGCAGGTGCCTCATAAGAAAGGCCAGGCAACCTGTTTCCCCAAAGTCACAGCCAGAAACACCACAACACACACGCACACGGAGCACAGTTCTCTGCACCCAGGGCTTGCCAGGAATAGTCAGAACAATAACAACATGTTTTCAGAGCTCCTGGGCTGCCCCTGCATTTTGACCTCTGACCCCCATGGGTGCAGAGTGGTGGTTTGATTGGTCATGGGCTCCTCCCCCAAGCCTCGGGGATTACTCACAGAACTTTCAAGATGAGAGAGGGGGAGAGGAAGGGAGGAGAGGGGAGAGAACAGCTCTCTGCCCACCCTCAGAGGAACAGAAAACCAGGCAAAAACTTAGCCTCCTGGTCCGTCACCTCTGCTTTCTGCTCAGCTGCAGACTGGGTTCACTGCTGGCTTCCCTGAGTCAGCAGACCCGGAGCCTGAGCCCTCCACCTGCCCAGAGTGTCCTGCAGAGCACCTGCCCAGAAGTGGCCATCCAGGCTCCAGGAGGCTGCCCAGAATCTCCGGAGAATTGGGTCTTAATTTCCGAACGTGAGCACGGAGCCCAAAGCTGCCTTAAAAGGGCCGGTGCCCGTTGGCAGGCCGGCTCGGTGGGGACGACTTATTACACCGAGGTGAAATTCACAAGCCATCCGTTTCACCCCTCACCACGATGTGCGCCTAACACAGCTATCTGATTCCAAAACCTGCTCTGCACCCCCAAGGGAGACCCTGGGCCCAGCAGCCCCATTCCCCCTCAAACACACCAAGCACTGCTGGTGTTAGGTGCAGTTCCAAAGGTTAGGTCAAAAGGTGCTTGGTACAAAGCATTGGAGTCCTTTCTTCAACAAACATATCGAGATGGGAAGCTACTGCTCCTCCCCACGTCCACCAGCTCAGGTCTCTGTGCTCCTGAAGAGGCCGTTTCCATCTCTCTCCTCCTTCCCCAAAGAAGTCCTGGTGATATGGTGGATTCCTCATTGGGGCACAATCCCCAAGGGCAGCAGTTCAAAACCTCCCACCGCTCTTCAGGAGAAAGATGAGGCCGTCTACTCCAGTAGAGCATTACAGACTTGGAAACCCACAGGGGCAGAGTTACCCTGTCCTATAGGGTTGGCATCAACTCCATGGCAGTGAGCTGTGTTCAGGACTGTGTCTGAAGGGACCGTGGTAGTGTGGCAGGGAGGCTGTGGGGTTGTACATGTGTCAGGTGCTGAGGGGACTTCCTGAGGATATCGTCCTGTGAGCTTGAACAGGGCCCCTAGTGCTCTCCGGCTCTGGGTTTTCCGAAGCTGTTTCGATTTCTTAGGATTGCCACAACAGAAATGCCACAAGGAGATGACTTTTAGGAACAGAAATTTTCTCTGTTTGGAAGGCTTGATGTTTTCATTCGGGCTCCTGCCTCCAGTGGAAGGCTCTCTTTCTCCCTTCTCAGCTTTGTCTCAGCTCCTCTGACGTCGGTGAGCTCCGTGCGGCATTGGTCTTTCCCCTTGGAAGCTTGCTTGTCTGTGTGTCATCTGCTCTTTTTAGATCTCAAAGGTGAGTAGGCTTAGGCCCCCACATGACACTCGGACTGCTCCCTAAAGAACAGCTGAAGCCCTTTGCCCAGACAGGATCATCTCCACGGGCAGGTTGTTGCCAGGTGCCCTCCAGTCAGCTCCAACTCGTAGCCACTCCACGCACAACAGAGCACCACACCGCCCGGTCCTGCCCCTGCCCCGTGGTTGTCATGTTCTTGCCCGTTGTTGCAGCCGCCGTGTGGACCCATCTCATCGAGGGGCTTTCTCTTTCTGCTGATCCTCCTCTTGACCGAACATGATGATGCCTTTCTCAGGGACTGGTCTCTCCTGGCAGCGCGTCCAACGCATCCTTCTAAGGAGCACTCTGGCTGTCTTTCTTCCAAGACAGACCTGCTTGTTCTTTAAGCAGTACATTCAATGGTCCTTCCCATATTCTTTACCAGCACCATAATCCAAACGCATCGATGTTCCCG
The DNA here is from genome assembly GCF_050624435.1 of Tenrec ecaudatus. Lineage (NCBI taxonomy): Eukaryota > Metazoa > Chordata > Mammalia > Afrosoricida > Tenrecidae > Tenrec > Tenrec ecaudatus. The sequence continues at coordinate 4,366,785 of NC_134530.1, forward strand.
CAGTCTCCTTTGCTCAATGTCCAACTTTCACATGCATGTGAGGGAACCGAAAATACCATGTCTTGAGTCAGGCGCACCTCAGTCCTTAAAGGAACATCCTCGCTTAAAGAGGTCTTGATCAGCGGATTTACTCAACGCAATAGGTCATTTGATCTCTGGACGGCTGCTTCCGTGAGCAGGGATTGTGGGTCCAAGCAAGACGAAATCCTTGACAACTTGAACCTTTCTCCATTTTTCATGAAGTTACCTATTGATCCAGTTGTGAGGATTTGGGTTTTCTTTTCATGGAGTTGTAATCCACCCTGAAAGCTATCATCCTTGACCTTCATCGGCCAGTGCCACAAGTCCTCCTCGCTTTCAGCAAGCAAGGTTGTGGCATCTGCACATCGCAGGTTGTTCATACACCTTCCTCCAATCCTGATGCCACGCCCTTCCTCATATAAGCCAGCCTCACTGATGAGGTGCTCAGCACACAGATTGAACAAGTCTGGTGAGAGGATCCAACACGCATGTCTCAGTTTTAAACCATGCAGCATGTTCCGTTCACACAACTGCCTCTCGATCCGTGGACGGGTTCTGTCAGCGCACTCAGAAGTGTTCTAGGATTCACCAGGAGTCTGAATCGACTCGATGGCAGTGCATTCTTTTTTCCTTCCTAATAAGCACCCCCACCCCAGTTGTCCTAGGTCCTTGGGGAACTCTATCAAGATGACCCCTTTGAAATACTTTCCCCTCAAACAAAACAAAAAAACGTCGCCATCACCTTCGGAGCGGACCACGCTGCTTGAATTGAACGAACCCAGCAGATTGCCTCCGGAGCCACTGGGTTGACTGGCCCTGCTTTGGTGGGGAAGGCACCCTAATGTGACTAAGACCAGTGTGTGACTGGGAGAACGTGTCTGCAGCTCTCCGCCGAGTGCGGAGAGCTGCTTGAACGCATTTTGTTTGGAGCAATCACCGTTCCTCGTCAGCACCATCATTCCGATGCATCGATTCTTCTCCCATCTTCCTTATTCAACAGCCAACTGTCACACGCATGGGAGGCCATGGAAAATGCCATGGCTTGGGTCAGGCGCTCCTGAGTCCTCAAAGGAACGTCCTTGCTTTAAAGCGGTCTTGTGCGGCAGATGAACCCAAGGACCAACGCCTTTTGACTGACCCTTGTACACGAGAAAGTGTCGCCATCCTAAATTTAAACTGAAACATTAAAAAAGATAATTTACTGTGGTTTGGGAGAAGGTTAACCAGCTGTCTCAGTTCCCACTCAACAAGACGCTCTACAAAGTTTGTTCAGGGATGTTGGTCACATGCTTCACAATGTGTGAGCATCCTCATGGTCTCAATTCTGGTTGTCCTGTTTCCTTCCATCTAGTCTCCCTAAGCCCTTTCCACCCCCACCTTCCTTTGAAAATCATTGTTGGCTTCTTCTTTTTCTTTTTTTTCTCTCCAAAGGAGCACAGATTAATGGGTGGTGATGATTATTTGGAGACAGAGGTGATGACTTATTTAGCAACTAGGAGACCTCAGGGGTTAGTTTGGGCCCCAAGTATGAAGAGGGACTTAGTGGGAGATTCTTGGGGGTTCCTCTAGTCCCCACTGGCCCACTAAGTCTGGCTTTATGGCTTTGTTTTTGTATTTTGAGAATTCGAAGTCCTGTTCTGTATCTCTCTCCCACGGTATCAGAGTTTATCTGCTGTGATCCTGATCAGAATGGTGGTTTATGGAAGCCGGGCACCATCTACTTCTGCTGGTCTCAGGGTAGCAAAGGCCATACTTGGTGTAGACTTTCCCATAGACTCGTTAATTCTCCGAGTGTTTGGTTCCTTCCTTCCTCTTTTGATCCAGTCAAAGAAAGATCACTTAGGTGATCTTTCAATGACCATTCTAAGCATTTTTGGGGGTCTGTTCTAAGCATTTAAGACCTGACGCTGCTCTGCAAATGAGGATGTAGAACGTAGCTTGATGAACGATGAGGGGGCTTTAAAGAGCTCATAGAAAAATTCCATGATCTCTTCATTCTATCTCTGCACGAACATCTTGCAGCCTCCTGGAATAGTAACTGAGATCCTGCCTCCTTCCCATGCCCACCCCCTAATTTTTTATGACTTTCTGTGCTAACCAGTTGTGGCATAGTGGTTTCGAGTTAGGCTGTGAACTGCAAGGTCGGTGGTTTGAAACCACCAGCTGCTCATCCACAGACAGAGAAGGCTTTTTACTCTCATAAAGAGGCGCAGCCGCTGGAACCCCCAGGCGCGGTTCTACCGTGTCCTACAGGGTCAGTATTGCCTCGAAGGCAAAGCGTTTGGTACTAGTGCTCAGGGAGAGGATCCTCAAGGCTCAAGCATTGTGTTGCTGTTCTTTGTCTTGTGGGGACACCGGACCTGCCCACTTCACTCCATGCTCCTGCTGTGGACTTGTGGCGCCTGGTGGTTGTCGACGCTCGCTCTGTGCACAGACCTCTCCCGGAAGAGACCGGGATGGACTCTCAGGGCGGCCCCACTGGAGACGCTGCTTGTAAGTTCCCACGCCTTGTCCCTGCATGTGCGCCCCTCGAAAGTTGCCAGGTTTGGGTTTGCCCACATCAAACCTTAATGTAACGCAAGAAATAACGATGATCACGCTCTCTAGACGTGACCCAACCTTCTCTAATCTCCTCGGTAAAGATGACAGCCAAGACCCATACGGGGCGCAGTTCCACTCTCTCACACACGGGCACCCCAAGTCCAAATGGACTGGTTAGCAAAGGGAAGGGGACAAAAGAAAACGCGAGCCCCCACCCCGCCGCTGGCCCACAAATTCTCCTCTTCCTCCACAGCTCCCCCAAACACTCTGAACTTCAACGGGGCGCACCGTAAAAGAAAGACGCTCGTGGCTCCGGAGATCAACATCTCCCTGGACCAGAGCGAGGGCTCTTTGCTGTCGGACGACTTCCTGGACACGCCCGATGACCTGGATATCAACGTGGATGACATCGAGACACCTGACGAGACGGACTCGCTGGAATTCCTGGGGAACGGCAACGAGTTGGAATGGGAAGGTGAGGGGGCATGGCTGGCTGGGGGGTTGGGGGAGTAACTGAGGGGGGTGTCCCGGGTCCCACCTCCCACCTGTCCTCGGAGGCTGCCAAGGTGCAGTGATGGTGAGCTGCTTCCAGCAGAGCTTCCAGACTAAGAAGGACTTGGAATAAAGGCCTAGTGATCCACTTCCCCAGGAGTCCTGGTTGCATAGTGATTATGCTTTGGGCAAGGTCAGCAGTTTGAAACCAGCAGCTGCTCCATGCGAGAAAGAGGAGGCTTTGTACTCCCATAATGAGTTAGTCTAGGAAACTAACAGAGGCAATTCTACCCTGCCCTATATGAATAGCCATGGACTCAATAGCAGTAAGTTTGCTTTTTTGGGGGGGGGGGTTGATCCACTACCTACAAAATCAGCCCCTGAAAACCCTATGGGATCACAAAAATCCAATTCTGTCAAGGGCAACAACCACCAGGGGCCCGCCATCCACTGGGAACTGAGGGCCACCCCGTCCCCGTCCCCAGACCGCCCCCCGCCCCCACTGTGTTTGTGTTATGTTCCAGTTCTAAGGCTGTCAGATTTCTTTCATCGTCAGGGCTCTGGGGATGGGAATTGTTTTTCTGGCCCATGTTTTGTGCTCTCCGGGTCTCTCACATGCCTCCCCCGGCTAATGGTTTCCTGTGTAGCTGACTGGCTCTTCGCCCTGACCAGTCTGCATGCTGACCAGCTGCTCAGGGCCACCCTGAAAGCTGACCCTCCGCTTCCGGGGGGGGGGGGAGACGGGGGGGGGGGGTTTGCTGGCCTGAGAGTCTCGATTCCCACGCTCCCGGAGCCCGACAGGGTGGGCGGGGAGTGGCTCCGTTTTAACCAATGGGAGCGGGGAGGGGCTGAGGGGCGGGGCTGGGGTGAGCCCTCCCCCCAGCGCTCAGCCCTATGGTGGAGTGGGCGTGGCTAGGATGCTCCGCCCACAAGGGGCGGAGGGAACATAAACTCAAACTCATAGCCATCAGGGGGATTTCAACTCATAATGACACCAACTCAGGGCAGACCCTGCGGTGGGTTGGTGGACTTACTCACACCTGGAATTAGGAAGAGTGACGCTATACAATGAGACAAAGCTGAAATCGGCGCAGCGACAAAATAAGATGTGGATGAGAGGGTGCAGTGGGGTCCTCACCCGGGGTGATCCTGATCCCAGGACACACGGCCATGTCTGGGGACATGTGTGGTTGCCATGACTTGGAGGGAGGGAGAATGCTACTGGCATTAAGTGGGTGGAGGCCAGGGATGTTCTGCACCCTACTGTGCCCAGGATGGCTCCACCCCAGAGAAGGTCTGGCCCTCACATTCTCAGCGTCCAAGGGGAGACCCTGATTAGAAGAACTGGGGGGTGGGGTGTTGCTCCTTTGGAGGGGGTTCAAGAAAGAAGGTGGAGACATTGGAAAGGACCCTCTGGGACAGAAGGGAGGGATAGCAGGAGGGAAGGCTTTAGGGCTGGGTACGAGAGAATGATGTAAGATCAGCATGGGCAAGCTTGGCAGGTGGTATCCAGAAGACCCTGGCTCTCACCTGGGGCCCAGGCTAGATTCCATCCTGCCTCTAGGCTGGCCCAGCTCCACGGAGGGTAAGACACACACAGGGCTCACCCCACAGCCAGAAGTCCCCATCTCTGGGAGGCCTGTAGAGGGGGTGTCCAGGAGGGCTTCCTGAAGGAAGTGGCGTTTGGAGGGAGATTAGCAAGCCAGGACAGTGGGGTGGAGAGCACACAGGGGCAAAAGTTCACAGGCTAGAGGGCTAGGCAGCTGAAGGAAGGAGCCCTGGTGGCATGATGGTTAGGTGTTGAGCTGCTGACTGTAAGGTTGGTGGTTCAAATCCACCAGCTGATCCATAGGGGAGCGAGTCTTCTACAATAAGGACCGGCAGCCTCTGAGATTCTAGGGGGCAGTTCTACTCCGTCGTGCAGTAGTTATGAGTCAAAATCCACAGGAGCAGGGGGTTTGTTTTGTTGGGTGTTTTTGAAGCTAGGGGTGCAGAGAGAGGGCAGGAAGGCTGGGTGGGGAGTTTGCAAGGAGATCTGGGGGGTCCCCCCACAACACCACCCAAGAGCTCCAGCCCCTCCGCTTGCTACCAGATGACACCCCCGTGGCCACTGCCAAGAACATGCCGGGGGACAGCGCCGATCTGTTCGGGGACGGCGCCACGGAGGACGGCGCTGCGGCCAACGGCCGCCTGTGGCGGACGGTCATCATCGGCGAGCAGGAGCACCGCATCGACCTGCACATGATCCGGCCTTACATGAAGGTGGTGACCCACGGAGGTGAGCGCCTGCCTGCCGGGGGTGGGGGTGGGGGGCTCTTGGAACCTGGGTCTCTGACCTTCCGCCGCCCTCGCAGGATGAGCGGTGGGGTGGGGGTGGAGAGCAGCGATGAGCTGGATCGCAGGTCTGTCTGCCCTGATAGTTGGGACAGGGCTGCAGATGAGGAGGTGAGGGGGGAGGGTGCTGTGGGCAGCTGGGAGATTGTCCAGCGCTCTGCCGTGGCTGCTGGGGTGTTCAACGCTGCCCCCCCCACCTCCCCCCAGGGTACTACGGTGAAGGCCTCAACGCCATCATCGTCTTTGCGGCCTGCTTCCTCCCAGACAGCAGCGCCCCGGACTACCACTACATCATGGAGAACCTCTTCCTGTGAGTCAGGCGCTCCTGGGGGCGGGGCGGGGGCGGGGGCGGGGCCAGGCTGCCAGAGCCACGTGGGGAGGGCCTTGACGTCAAAGCCACGTGAGGCAGGACCCGCTTTCCAAAGCCCTGCGGGGGCCGGACCGAACTGCAAGCAGAGGCCCGTGCGGGTGGGCTAGGGAGGGGCAGCGCCCCGCAGAGACCGAGAGCAGGGCGCAAACGTTGTCTGACTGTGGTCATCCCGGCGATCCCGAACCCTGGAGACCCCCCCCCCCAGTGTGAACAGAGGAGAGCTCTGCCCTGTGGGTGGTCCAGGCTGCGACCTGTCGGAAATCGATTGTGGGCCCTGGGGGTGGGGGTGGGGCGGAGCGAATCATATTTTGGCTGGTCGTCCAGCGCTGCATCCCTGGCGACACCAGGGACTCCTTCATCCCATTTCCTGCTGCCTCCCGGGCTCCCCAGGGCTCTGACTCCCCCACCCCCACCCCCCAGCTTCTGTTACCCTGAGTCACGGTCATCAAGGGGAGATGAGGTGGCCTATAGGCCTGCGCGGTGCGACTGTCCTCAGGTGCCATCGAGTCCCTTCGGGCCCCGCAGTGGCCTGTGTACCGCAGAAGAAACACCGCCTTGCCCTGCACCGCCCTCCCAGTTGTTCTGTGCTTGAGCTACTGCTGCAGCGGGGTGTGCAGCGCCCACAGCGAGCGCCCAGGGCAGTGCGCTCCTGTTGCTAAGACTGCAGGGCGCAGGTGCCCTGGTGGCACAACAGTTAAGCGTTAGCTTGCTAACGGGGCGCTATGATTCCCTAGCACCAACTCAGAGCAACCAGCGCTCCGACAGCATGTTTTTTGGAGCTCTGTCCTGGACCTGCGTCGTCCTTCCCGTCATGGTTAAGTTGGAGCCCACTGCCCGAGGCCCTGAGTGCGTCCCTCGTGTTGAGGGTCTTCCTTTTCTTTGCTGATCCTCTATTTCACCAAGCGCGATGTCCTTTCCCGGGGACTGGTCCCTCCTGCTGACATGAAGTCACCAGCCTGGCTTCTAGGGAGCGCTCAGCTGTGCTTTTTCCGAGCCAGACCGGTGGTTCTTTCAAGATGCCTAATCCAGCACCTTCAAAGGCATGGATTCTTCTTCATTCTTCCCTAGTCACTGTCCCGTTCTCGCATGCAAATGAGGTGATTGAAGGTACCAAGGCTTGGGTCAGGTGTACCTTAGTGACGTCTTTGCTCTTTATCACCTGGAAGCAGCCTCATGCTGCAGAAGGGCCCCTTGCTGCTGGTCCTTTGGTTTCCTGGCTGCTGCCTTACATGGCACAGCCTGGGAAGCCCAGGGGGCGGTTCTCCTGGGGACATGGCACCCCTAACAGCACCATCAACCTCCACCACCTGACCATCAGAACTATGTCCATGGATTGGAACTTGGGGTGGGCTGGGGACCCCCACAGCCACTCCTACTGAGCGTGCCCGGACCGACTACAGCACCAGAACAGGAGCACATCTGACCAAAGTGGGCAGCCCCAGCAGGCTCCCAAGCCTCAGTCACAGAGCCTGCGTCTTCCGTGACCCGCCTCCCCACAGGTACGTCATCAGCAGCCTGGAACTCCTTGTGGCGGAGGATTACATGATCGTGTACCTGAACGGCGCCACGCCCCGGCGGAGGATGCCCGGCATCGGCTGGCTGAAGAAGTGCTACCAGATGATCGACCGCAGGTGGGCTGGCCAGAGGGGACCTGGGCGAGGTGGTCCCCAGGGCTGGGGCCCCTCTAAAGGGGCACCCCAGAAAATCCTCCAGACTTGGGAAGTATGGGGGGAGGGATAGGGGGATGGCACGAGAGCTAGAGGTTAGAGATAGGAGCTCATGGTGGGCAGAGGTTGAAGCTCCTGACGGAACTGGAAGGTGGACGTTTAGAACCCAAATAGAGGAGCCTCAGAAGAAAGGCCTGGCGGTCGGCTTCCCACACTCCACAGCCCTGGAAGCCCCCTTCTCTGCAGACGTGGGGCCACCAGGAGTTTGGTTTGGTTGGGTTCTTGGGGTTAGAAGGCAGCACCCCCTCTGTCGTGATGACTTAACTTGTTTCCTCGGATTGTAGACTGTGTGTATGTGTGTGTGTGTGTGTGTGTGTGTGTGTGTGTCTGTCTGTCTGTCTGTCTGTCTGATCCCCACGACTCAGAACTTATTCGATATAGAACCCATTCTACTCCTTACTCCCACGGAGCCGATTCCAACTCACAGCATCCCCATAGGACAAGATGGAACTGCCCTATGTGTCTCTGATTCACGGAAAGCCTTGTCTTCCTCCTGCGGAGGAGATGATGGTCTCCAAACCCAAACGCACTGCCACTGAGAGGGCTCTGACTCAGCGTGACCCTCTAGGAGAGGGCAGACGGCCCCTGCGGGTCTCTGAGATGGTACCTCTTCCCTGGAGTAGAAAAACCAAGCAACCAACCAAGCACACACACACACATTCATGGCCATCAAGTTGATGCCCAGTGACCTTCTAGGAGTAGAAAGCCTCATCTTTCTCCCCCAGAGGAGCTTGTGGTTTTGAACTGCTGTCCTTGAAGTTAGCAGCCCGACGGAACCACTATGCCACCAAAGTTCCCTCCGCAAAGGGAACAAAAAGACCCAGAACAAAATATCATATCGATGTGAATGAGGGGCAGTGCGGAGTGGAGACCTAGAGCCCATCTGTAGACAACTGGACATCCCCTTACAGAAGGGTCACAAGGAAGAGAGGAGCCAGTCAGGGTGCAGTAAAGCACCCATGAAACATACAACTTTCCTCTAGTTCTTTAATGCTTCCTCTCCCTCCCCCCTCCCCATTATCGTGATCCCAATTCAACCTTACAAATCCAGCTAAACCAGAGCAGTACACTGGTACAGATGAGAGCTGGAAACACTGGGAATCCAGGATAGATAAACCCCTCAGGACCAATAATGAGATACTAGGAAGGGAAGGAAAAGGTGTGGGGAGAAAGGGAGAACTGATCACAATGACCTACATATCCCCCCTTCCTTGGGGGATGGACAACAAAAAGGTGGGTGAAGGGAGACAGCGGTATAAGCAGTATAAGACATGAAAAAATACCAATTTATAAATTATCAAGGATTCATGAGGGAGGGAAATTGCATGAGGGAGGGGGGTAAAATGAGGAGTTGATATCAAGGGCTCAAGTAAAAAGAAAATGTTTTGCAAATGATGATGGCAACCTATGTACAAATGTGCTTCACACAATGGATGGATGGATGGATTGTGTGAATTCATGATTTTTAAGAAACAAAGGGAAGACTATTTCTAAGCAGGATCCCAGCCCCAGGGATGGGGGTGAGGGGCCAGCTCATCATTTGGGAAAGACTATAATCCAGAGGCTCCCCGGTGGCACTAAGCTGCTCACTGGTTCAAACCCACCAGCCACTCCTTGAGAGAAGCTGAGGCCATCAGCTCCCATCAAGATTGACAGCCCCAGAAACCCCCAGAGGCAGTTCTGCCTTGTCCCATAGACACACTCGCTCACTGCCATCAAGTCGACACACACTCATCGTGACCGTCTAGGACGAGGCAGAACCTCCCTGGAGGGTCTCCGAGGCTGTCAGTCTTTACGGGAGTAGAGAGCCCCCGTCTTCCTCCGGAGGAGTGGCTGGTGGTTTGGAACAGCGGACCTTGCAATGCGCAGCCACTCGGCCGGCAGGACTCCTCTGTCCTGTAGCGTGGCTGTAGATCAGAATCGATTCAAGGGCGGTGGGTGACTCTGACGAGTGGACTCAGTGGCCGTGCACTGTCGTCCTAGTAGGTGTGAGAATGTAGTCTTGGCTACTCAAAAACTCTGCCCACCTAGCCCTCCTGCTCTGCTCTATCGTGGTGGGTGGGGGTGGCGGAGAAAATCCCTCCTTACTGTGCCCTCCCTCCTCTGGCCTCAGAGCCTCCGGGGCAGTGTTTTATCTCCTCTCCGGACCCTGGTTGGGGCGGGAGGTTTGACAGGTGTGAGAGGGCGCACCTGTGGAATGAATGAATGAGTGCTGAGTGCATGCTTCTATCTCTCCAGCCCCTCTGCCCAGCACTGCCCCTGCCTTGCTCTGACCTCACCCCTAAGAGCCATCTTCTCTCTTTTTGCCTCCCCACCACAGGCTGCGAAAAAACCTGAAGTCCTTAATCATTGTCCACCCCTCCTGGTTCATCCGCACGGTGCTGGCCATCTCCCGCCCTTTCATCAGGTGAGGAGGACAGGGTCGCCTGTCCCAAGGTCCCTCAGCCCTCTCTTGCCTTTCATTAACCTGCGCTTTCTGCTTCTCCCTGAAGGTCTAGTATTGCTTCCAGGCAGGGGGTAGGGGGTTGGGGACCCTCCTAGCACTGCCTCCTACAATCCCCTCTTGTGGGCCAGAGGGTTTTCCTGGGCAGATTTGCTGACGTAGATCATCACCAGGCCTTTCTTCCTGGTCTCTCTTACTTCTGGAAGCTCCACTGACACCTGCCGATAGGAGGCGCCCCGCTGGTGTTTGAAATGCCAGTTGCAGAGCCTCCCGGGTCCCAGTGTGATGCCCTGACAGACTCGTGGGGGTAGGGGGAGGGTAGTGAGAGAGGTCCGAGCTTTCTTTTTTAAGAGGCGGCAGGTGGGCGGAGACACACACACACACACACACACACACACACGGCTGCCTGCTCCTGTAAAGACTGGCCGCCTCCGGCACCCACAGGGGTGGCTCTGCTCAGTCCTAAGGGCCACGTGAGTTGGCATGCACGCAATGGCAGTGAGGGCTCAGAAGGCCTGGAGGTCAAGTGCGGGGACTCTAGCTCGGTGTCAAAGCCTGGGGATTATGACTCAAGAGTCACTCTCCTGCGTTCCGGAATGAGCTGACGTCAAGAATGTGCCTTATCCTTCTCTGAAATCTTCCCCCCTGAGAGCCCCACCCTGTGAGCTGGGACTTGGAGGATTAGGGCGATATGGTCGCTGAGATGATATGGTCATTTCCGGGATGAATGGGGTGGGTGCCCCCACAGACCCCTCATGCTGTGACGAGCACTTCCATTTATAGACCCCTTCTCAGGCTGTCCAGGGTCCGCTCTGCCCTCAGTCTGAACGTGCTAACAAATCAGATCTGCCCACCATGGAACCTTCTGGAATGGCTTTTCCCCAGAGGGCCCCTGCCAAGCCCCAGCATCATGCCCGTGTTGTGTGTGTTTGATTTGGGGGAGGGTCCTCCAAGGTCCCCAGGGGAAAAGAAGCCAGAGGTAATAGAAGGAACTGCACACAAAGCCAACCCCGGCCTCTGAGCGTCCTCTGTCCCGCCGACGTGCTGGTCTGAGGAGGGTGCAGGACAGGCAGCAGCAACCTGACCCCCGCCACCAGATCCACGCAACAGCCTGTCCTGTTTCCCTTCCTTTGGTGGAGCTAGAAGAGAGCCAGCGGAAGGGGTGCTCACTCAGCCCTTTGTCCCGGGATCGTGCGGTGGCCTCTGATGACGTGTGACAAGTTGTGTAGCCATGCGTCCCTCCTTTTCTGAGCTGTTTCCCCCCCGCCCCCCAATGAACACAAACACACTGCCCCCTAAGCTTCCGATGTCATTCTTCAGTAAGTATTGGGGTTTTATTATAAAAATAAGTCTGAAATAAGCAGAAGTTGGTGGTGCTGTGAGCCCCTGGTACAGCTGAGAGGCCAGCGGTTCGAACCCACCAGGCACTCGGGGGAGAAAGAGGTCGCTGTCCTCCCCCATAGAGGCTGACGGGCCCAATTCCCCTCTGCCCTGCAGGGTCCCTATGAGAGGGGATCAGCTGCCCAGCAGCTGTGAGTTTGGTCTAGGTTACATGCGTCAGTTCCACCTCCAGATCAATCGTGTGTCTTAAGCTGATCACTGAGATCTAAGAAGTAGATGAGGCACAAGGGGGAGGAAGCAGGGAGGGGGAGGGTGGATGCCACGTGGAAATTGCCAAGGAAGCCAGGAAGGGAAGGTGGGAAGAAAGGAGGACCTTCCTTGAGAGCTGCTGCTCCGGATTCCGACACCTAGCCTCTCAAACGGCGAAGAAACTCAAAGTCCTCGCAACGGGGCCGATAGGCAACGTCAGGATAGATGGGGAAGAGAGTGAAGTTGTCACGGATTTCCTGTGACTTGGCTCACTCACCATCAGTCGGGAGCTCAAAAGACGCACTGCGTGGGGCAGGTCTGCAGAAGACCTCTTCCAAGGGGCGAAAGCAAGGCGGTTACTTTGAGAACTAAGGTGCGCCTGCCCCAAGCCGCGGCCTTCTCCATCCCCTCGTGTGCATATGGGAGAAAGAGGACAGCCCTCCAGGGGGTGGATGGACCCTGTGGCTGCAGCCACCGTCTCAAACATAAGAGCAACTGGGCAGATGCAGGGCAGGGCGGTGTCCCTTGCTGTTGTGCATCAGGTCGTGATGGGTCGACACCTGACAACCACACCTGCAGATGAAAGTTGGACAGTGGGGAAAAAAAGGAAGGCGGGAGAAGAATGGATGCATTGGAATAGCGTGGGGCTGGAGGAAGACGCGCAAGTACCAGAGGCGACCAGACAAACGAACCCGTCCTGGAGATGTCCAGCCATCATGCTGCTTAGAGCCCAGCATGGATGGTGAGGCTTTGTCTCACATACTTTGGGCGAGTGATGGGGAGAAAGCAGTCGTTGGAGAAGGGTGTCTTGCTTGGTGAAGTCGAGGGGCAGCGGATGAAACTAAAAGGAGACCCGCCGTGGGCCCAAACATACCAACCATGTGGGGAGGGCTCCGGACGGGGCCGTGTTTCCTCGTTTTACGCCAGTGGGGCCGCTATGAGTCGGAACCGACTGGACAGCATCTCACAGCCTCCAACTGTAAAGAACTGTGTTTTCTAAGGCCGCCCACTTATTTCTGTTCTAGAAACACCAAGAAACCAAGGCACTACCTCTCGGCGGGGCTCCCTCTTTCCCCCTGACCGTCTATCAAATAGGATGTCCGTTTCTCACTCCTGCTCTTTTTGGGGTGACATGCCCAAAGTAAAGGAGTCAAAGGTTCACCACCTTCGCTTCCAAGGAGTCTGGCCGTCATTCTTCCCAGACAGATGTGTCTGTTCTTCTGTCCATACTTACAGTGTTCTTCTCCTGCACCATCATTCAGATGCATCGATCCTTCTTTGGTTTTTCTTATTCATTGTCCAACTTTCACGTGCACATGAGGCGCTGTAAACACCACGGCTTGGCGCAGGCGCACCTAAGTCCTCAGCGTGGCGTCCTTGCATGGCAGCACTTTTAAGAGGTCTGTGTGGCGGGTGTGCCCAACGCCACATGTCTTGGGTCTCGACTGCTGCCTCCACGGGCGTTGATGGCTGATCCAAGTAGAATGCGGCTGTCGGCAGCTTCCTGCAGATGATGCAAACCAGACTCTCGAGCCCGGTGGAATGCCCTGCTTTCAGCATCCTTTGAACCAGAGCCTTAGCTCAGTGGGGACCAATCTCAACAGCACCATGAAGACAGTTCTGTCTTCCTTGGCCAACACTGCTGTCACAGGCATGTCACCCAAGGGTGGCTTTAAAGATGACACATTGATTCTCTCAGAGTTTAGGAGGCTCAGCTCACTTGCCATCGAGTTGACGCCGACTCATAGCAATCCTGCAGGAAGGACAGGGTTAATTTGCCCCCTGTGAGTTTCTGAAATTATAACTCATTCCGGGAGTAGAAAGCTCTGTCTTTCTCCCCGGGAGTGGCTGGTGGTTCTGAACTGGTGACCTTACCATTAGCAGCCCAATGCATAACCAGTATGCCACCAGGGCTCCTATGAAGGAAGCTGGAAGTCCAAGTTCAGGGTACCGGCTGTAGAGGAAGGCTTCTGTCTCTCTGCTCTGGGGAAGATCCCTGTCTCGGCTTAGGTAACCTAACCGCATTGTCATAGACTGACTTGTGCACACACACCCCGGCCCAAATATGTGTCAGCTTTGCTGGACCATGATGCTCTGGCTTGTCAGTTATGTAAGAGCCCCCTGTGGGGTGACTGGAAGAGGATTAAGGACAGACTGCAACATCGTTAATCCCATCACAGCCCTGACCTGATGACAGTGGGGGAGGCTGTTCCCTGGGGGTGTGGACCTTACATCTTTCAAGAGGTAAAAGGAGAGAGAAGCTAACTGGGATCGGAGGGAACTACCACCACCAAGAAAGACGTGCCAAGAGTGGGATTGGCTCTCTGGACCCAGGGCCCCTGCGCTGAGAAGCTCCTAGACCCAGAGGAAGATGGATGCCAAGGCATGTGGCTCTCTCCAAGGACCGTGCCCCACAGATGCTGAAAGGAGACAAGCACCTTTCCCTAAGGCCCATGGAGCGTAGGTTCCAACTTATTTGACCTACTACCCTTTAGTTAAAAAAACAACAACCACAAAATCACTTAGCACGGTAAACTGAAAAAAAAATCACTTAGCACATCCACACAACAAAGGAAAACCTAGCCCCGGACACAATGACAGGCACAACCAGGTGGATTCAGACTGGCAGGCAGCCCAGTTGGCAGGGTGGAACTGCCCCCATGGGTTTCCTAGGCTGCCACCTTTAGGGAAGCAGATAACCAGGCCTTACTTCCTCAGGCCTTACTCCCAACCTTTCAGTGCTCGAACATTGCCCTAGTCACACCTACAGGATCTGAAGGGAACACAATTCAATCCACAACAACGCCAGGCTCATGCGTCAAAATTTGGGGTCTCCTTCCCCCACCCACCCGGTGAGGGGTGGGAAGGAAGCTGGGACTGAGCAGGGAGGGAAGTGTGAACATAGGTGCCCCGGCCACACTGGCACGGGATCGTCAGTGCCTCCTTGCCCTCGACCCTCCTCTGGGTCTTGGGGCATCAAGTGTTCTGGGGTTTCAGGCCTCTCCTCCCCTCTCTCCCGGCAGCGTGAAGTTCATTAACAAGATCCAGTACGTGCACAGCCTGGAGGACCTGGAGCAGCTCATTCCCATGGAGCACGTGCAGATCCCAGACTGCGTCCTGCAGTGAGTGCTGGAGCTGACCCCGCCCCAACACCCGGGCTCCGCCCAGACCCCGCCCCTGCCCCATCCCAGCACAGGCCCTCTGGCCCAGGGGTCCCAGCCCCCACCAACACCCCCAGCTCCGCCCAGGCCCCAGCGTGGGGCGTGCCCAGGACCCGCCTCCCTCCTCCACTCCCACCCCTCTCCCTCTCTCTGGCTCCACCCAGGCCACACCTGAGCACTTTCCCGCCCAACACACCCCGAAGTGACAGGAAGGGCTGGTGGAACAGAGAGGGAGCCCTCCCTGGACACCCCCCATCACAGTATATCGCCATCATCTCTTTGCCAGATACTATACTACCCCCTCCACCCCCACACCCCCCAGGAATCAACTTGGGTCTTTATACCTTAACTGGAGATTATCAGTGTTGTATAAGTGAAATCACATCATCAGTGATTCATACAATATGTGTCCCTTAAAAAAATGCAGCTTTTTATTGTGAATCAGATGAAGGTTTACAAAGCAGGTCATCCATCTCCCCTCCAACGATTCCCCCACTTCCTGATTCAGCGCATCCATGGCTGCCCTTCCTTGGACCACTGCTTATCCCACTTCCTCCTCCCGTTTCCTGATTCCGCGCCTCCTGCTTGCCTGACCCTAACTGTCCTTGGGTAAACGCTGCCCTTTGGGTCTTAAATGTCTGATTAGTCTAGCACAAGGGTGTTTGGCTCCAGACCTGAGCGGTGACTAAGGGCCAGAGTCTTGGTGGGGAAGGTGGGGTCCGACCAGCCTCTGTCCTGGTCTCTCTTATGAGTTTTGTTCATCCCCTTTTCCCGACCCTCTCCGGGATCTTCTGCTATGATCTTGTCAGAGCAGTGGGTGGTGGAAGCCGGGCACCATCTAGTTCATCTGGTCTCAGGGTCATGCGGTCCCTGAGTCCATTAGGGGAGCTCTGGTGTCACAGTGGTTATGTTTGGGGTTGGTCACCACAAGGTCAGCCGTTCGAAACCACCAGCCACTCCACTGGACAAAGACGGGGCTTTCCACCCTGGTAAGTAGGTCCCGTCTCAGAAACCCACAGGGGCAGCTCTACCCTGTGAGTCAGCATTGACCAGAGGGCCATGAAAACTCGCTGTTTCCAAGTGTCTTTGGATTTACCTCCTCTGGATGAGAAGAGACCAGTAGTTGCTTCTTAGCTGCATCTTTCAAGACCCTAGTGGATCCTCACTGCGTTAGAGGGTGGAACAGTGTCCTTGTAAGCTGCCGTGCCAGCTGGCCTGAGCCCCTCCGAGATGTTGTCCCTCTGTTTCTGGCTCAGTGCCGAAGCTTGTCAGGGGGCACCGTGTGATGGCGTGTATGCGTGAGTGCACACACACGTGCACACGCACACACACACCTGCTCCTGATGCCCGGCTGCCATTCCACTGTGTAGAGTGGACTCAACCTCTAACTTCTAAGCAGCTGAACGCATTAACAAAATCGGTTCTACACTGCCCGGGGCGGCCTGGGGTTAGGGGAGGGGCCTTCTCTTCCCCCCTTTTTAAATTTCGATTTTCATCGTGGCTTCAACACACACAGAGTAGAGCATCCGCTCACCCACTAGTCCTGCAGGAAGCGTGCAATGACACTGGTTCCAAGCGCCAACGTGTTCTCCTGGCTCCCTGCCTGGTTTTCTCCACCCACGCTGGCTCAGACTCGCTGCCCCGAACGGCTCTCAGCCGATGCCGCCCACCTGGCCGCGTATAGGTGACGCCCCGAAAGAGATGTCATGCGTGTGGCGAGCTTTTCTTACTCACTTACCTGTGCGTTTGTCTAGTTCGGGAGCGGGGAGCCTTGCTTTCCACCAAGGGCCATCGGATATTTATTACATCACTCGCGGGCCATAGAAAGTGATAGACTGAAAAATCAGCCGGCTTCGTTTGGTCAGATGGAGAAGCATCGAAGCATGTGAACTGCGGTGCCAGAGAAGGACATTGAGAAGGTACCTGCTCAAAGGACAAGCGGAACTGCCTTGGAAGGAGGACGGTCCGGGCACCCCTTCCTTAGAGGCCAGGATGGCGAGGCTCCGTCTTGCCTACTTTGGACAGGTTGTCAGGAGAGGCCAGTCCCTGGAGCAGGCCATCGTGCTTGGGAAAGTGGAGGGGCAGTGGAAGAGAGGACGGCCTTCAGCAAGATGGATGGACGCAGGGCCCACAACAGTGGTTTGGAGAATAGAACCGCTGTGAGGGGGTGCAGGGCTGGGAGGGTTTCCTTCTGTCGTGCATAAGGGTGCTATGGGTCAGAACTGACTGCAGGGCACCCAACGACAATTTTCCCTGACATAGAATTAACGCACCCCTAATTGTGAGATCCAGCCTCACATCCGGGTGGTCCCAAGGGACCGTTGTGTCACCAAAGGGAAGCAATTAAGAGACAGGCAAATGTTGTGGGGTGCTCACCTCTGCCATGGCTTCAGGAACCAGCCCCAAGCAGAGAAAGAGAGCGATTGTATTCTCGCATCAGCTTATATACTCTCAGGACACGCAGGCCACTCTAATTGCAGGGAATCACATACTTAACACAGTGGGCTGTACCCTAACCCTAAAGGTCCCAGAGTTCATTGGAGGAGTACCCTAACATCAGTGCTGGGGGCAGGCCATGGGGAGGGACCGTCCCCTGAGCAGGGAGAGCCACTGTAATATGCCTGCTCTGATAGACAAAGCTGCCGGCCAGACAGCACTGAGCTGCATGCTTGTAAGAGGAAGCTGTAAGGTAGCATTGTTCTGGGAGGATATTGTGGAGGCTCGTCTTAATTATGAGACTGTGATTAGGGCTCATCTCTAACTCACAAGTGTGAAGGCCCCCCTCCACCCAGAATCCTGGCCTGTCCAGCCTCATCAAATATGAGAGTAAAGAATGGGTCCATAGGCACTCTCTTCCCATTCCTCTGGTTCCCACACCTAACGTGACAGGGAGCCCTGGTGGGGTGGTGGCTACATTGGGCTGCTAACCGCAAGGTCCGCAGTTCAAAGTCACCTGCTACTCTGAGGGTGAAAGACAAGGCCTTCTGCTCCCATGAAGCGTCGCAGTCCCGGAAACTCACCGGGGTCGTTCCACCCTGCCCTCTGGGGTCTCCAGGAGTCGGCATCAGCTCGATGGCAGTGAACTTGGGCTCTTTTCCCCACGTGATGGCTGTGCATCTCGACAGGAGCGAACAGCCTCAGCTTCCTCTCTGAGGATGGGGCTTTGAACCACTGACCTTGCAGGGAGCAGCAGGCTGCCTCGAACCCACGATGCCACAGGGCTCCTCGGGGGAAGTCTGTCTTGGAAGAAGTGCAGCCAGAGGGCTCCTTAGAAGCGACAGTGGTGACAGTGTGTCTCATGTCCTTTGGACAAGCTGCCAGGAAAGACTGGGCCGAGCTTGGCAGTGAAAAGAGGAAGGCCCATGAGGAGATGGAGGGACACCGTGGCTGCAGCAACGGGCTCAGGCACAGGAGCAATGGTGAGGCTGGAGCAGGACCCGGGGGTGTTTCGTGCTGCTGTATATAGACTCGCTATGGGTGGGAACTGACTCAGTGGCGCCGAGCCCCAACGACAACTATGTGGTGACTGGAACTACTGTTCTTTGGTGAGGCACCAGTGCTGTTATCGGGAATCGATGATTTCAGGGGCCAGGCGATGCCCACCCTTGGACTAGTTCAAAGGTGATTTCAGAGCATGCTTTCAGTCCCTGGCTAGAAAGGTTTTTCTCAGAGTGAGAGATCCAGGGGTGCCTCCAGACTCAACTGATTCAGGAAGCCTGAATTCTGCCAGACTTTGGCATTCTGTTTCACAGTTTCCCCCCTTTTGATCAGGAATCATCCGAATGGGTGGAAATGCTCAGTGGTGGCAGCCGGGCACCATCTAGCTCCTTTGTCCTCATGCCTAAGGAGGCCTGAGGGAGCTTTGGAAGTAGGCAGAGTGGAATGAGCGCTGGATCAGCACTGCACCCTGGGAGTGGGCTTGAATACTGCAAGGGGATGGGCGTCTTGCTCCCAAAGGGGTAAACACACCCTCCACGCCACTGTGGAGGAGAGAGCCTTGTCTGCGTGGTGTCTGACGCCCTTTCTGTTCTTCCAGGTATGAGGAGGAGAGGATCAAGGCCAGGAGGGAGAGGTAGGCTCTGTGGGCACCACGGGGGGTAGGGCAGGGCTGGTGGCTGGGTAGGGGCCTCTCTTGAAGGGTTAGGGGAGGGCGGACAGTGAGCCCCTCACACACACACATCTGCACCTCCCATGATCAGCCAAGAAAGATGCTGCGAAGGAATAGCTTTAAGGGTCTGTGTCACTCCCTCCTTCTGCTCCCCCCAAGCCACCTCCTCAAAGCAGGTCACCCCATCCTTTAAGACCCTGGTCCGGCAGCTTCTGGAGCCAGGGAAGCCAGCTGAGTCTAACCGTGGGACCTGAGTTTGGGTCCCAAGTCACTCAGCTCCCGGCTCTCTCTGTCTGCAGTACAAGACCCCTGCCAGAGTTTGTCCCACCCGGGTCAGAAGAGAAGGTGGAGCCCGAGGCAGCAGCCATGGCCACAGAGGCAGAGGTGGCAGAGAGCAGGTAAGGAGCCTCAGAAGTGGCACCTGGCTCCAGGCCACGCCCCACCCTTCCTGAGCTGGAGAGCGCTAGGGGAGAGGCATAGCACACTGCCTGCTCCTGAGGGTGTATGAGCCAACTGGCAGGGGGAGGTGGGTGTTAATAAGCCCCCTGGTGGGCTGGTTCAGTGGAGCTTCCAGACTCAGACTGACTAGGAAGGAAGACAAAGAAACCACTGGCCGGTGGGAACCTAGTAACTCACAGCGGCACAGCGGTTGATCGAGTGCCCGCCAGGAGCCCCGCAGACTGGACCTGTCTCTCCCTCAGAGAGGCAGGTGGTTTCGAACCGCTGACCGTGTGGCTAGCAGTCCAACATGCAAGGACTGCGTCACCGGGGGCCCCTCCCTCGGGGAGAAGGCACTGGGGATACATAGCAACAGAAGGGCGCCATTTCCTCCCGCTCCTTGAACGGGGGCATTTCCTCCCGCTCCTTGAACCGGGGGTCACTGTGGGTGGGAACAACCGGATGGCACCACCTCACAAGACAAGTGGAGGGGTTGCAGGCTCCCCACGTCTTCCATTGCGGCTGGAGCATTGTCACTGATTCACACCCGTGGTTCAAGTCCACCAGGTCAACAGAGAGAGAACGAGGAGGCCGTCGGGGTTCTGTGGGCCGGGGTCAACTTGATCTCTTGGGGTTTTTTATATCTAGGAGACATACACACACACACACATACACAGTTACTTGGATCCCTGTAGGTCATACCCACCCACACTTGTGGGGTCCCCATAGATCAAACACTCACGGGGTCCCTATAGATCAGATGCATGCACACATATGAGGTTCCTGTAGATCAAACACACACGGGGTCACTATAGATCAAATATATGCACACATGGGGTCCCTGTAGGACACACACATGCTCACAGGGCCCCTGTATGTCACACACATGCACACACTCACAGGGTTCCTATAGATCAAATACATGCACACACACGGGGTCCCTGTAGGACGGACACACATACACACACACACACACACACACACACATCGTACGGCACCCCTGTTGAAACGGATGAGCCAAAACTGCTCCCTTCTTGTCACTGAAGCCCTTTGTTTCCTCAGGCCCCTCCGTGTCGTCCCTTCCTGTGGGTTTGATATGCGGGTCTTGTCACATGCACCCCAAGGCAGTCTCATGCAGAAGAGTGTCCCTGCCCTAAAAGGGCCTTGGGCTCCCCCCTCCTCACCCCTCCCTGTGCCCCCTGGACCCCAAGCCACCTTTTCCTTTTCTCATCTTGTCCTGCCTCCCTGAAAACAAACCAAACCAGTTACCGACACACGGTCGCCAGCTGGGGGCAGTCTCCCCGGGCACCTCAGGGGTTGCGTGTCCAGAGGGTGACCGCCAGGCCTTTCTTCCAAGGTGCCTCCAGGTGGACCCTAGCCATCCACCTTCCCGTGAGCAGCTGTGTGCATCCACGTGTGCTGGACAGATGGACAAGCAGCTCACACCTCTTTCCTCTCCCACAGTTCAGCTCCCATCCGAGGAGGGCAGGACACAAGGTGGGTGGGGCGGTGTGGGCCATGATTTATCTGGTGGGGGCTGGAGGGGACAGCGAGTCAGCAGCCCTGGGGAATCAGGAGGGGCCCGGCTCCCAGACGCACAGGCTAAACCAGCTCTCCCTCTGTGTTAGTCCAGGTTGACTAGAGAAACAAATCCATATGTGTTTAAGAAAGAGCTTTATATAAAAGAACAATTGGATATTGAGAAAACATCCCAGCCCAAGTCCATGTGTCCTGTACTAAGCCATAAGTCCTATACTAGTCCACAAATTCCTCTTTAGACTCACGTAGCCATGCAATGATGCCAAGCACAGGAAGATCACAGGACAGTGGGTGGAAAGTCTTGTGGATCCAGTGGCGGTGGAAGCATCTCAGCACTGGCGTGGGTCTCCACGTGGCTCCTCCAGCTCCAAGGTTCTGGTTCCATCAGTGTAGCTCCATATGGCTTGTCAACAGGAATGTGAAGCAGAGAGAGTGTGTGTCCCTTCCTCCAGGGAGAAAGACAGGAACTCCCAGGAATCCTCATGAGAAGGCCACACCCACACAGAGGCCTCATTGGCTATGACCTGATTGACAGGCTAGACTCCACCCCTTCCCTCAAGTTGACAGGAGATGATGTAACTGCCACACCCTCAGCCTGGCTATGTCTGTCTGACTCAGGTGGTGCCCCCACCCCACCTTTAGAAAGACTCATCGAGGCCCTTGAGCTCCTGATTGCAAGTCAGACTCAGCCGTGCGGAAAGACACAGCGAGCAAAGGTGGGAGAGGCCAAGCAGGAGCTTCCGGAGGTCCTCGCCCAGTGGAGCTGTGCAGACAACAGCCACGGGAGTATTGTGACCAGGCAAGCTCCCGGAACCTTGGTGCCTTAGCTCTCTTCTGCTGCTGCGACAGAAAGACCACAAGCAAGCGAGTGGTTCTAGCGAACAGAAGCGCCCTCTCTCACAGTTTAGGGGACAAGAAGTGTGGATTTGGGGCTGCAGCTCTAGGGAAGGACTCTCTGTCTCACTCACCATTTAAGAGGACGGTCCTTATCCCCTTCCTGGCGTTCCTCGGAGGGCTCCATGTGTCTTGGTATCACTCTGCCCCTGGGTCTAGGAGGTTCCCAGCACTGGGACCCTGAGTCCGAAAGAAGTGCTCCACTCACAGTGGTGCTGCTTTCTTGGTGGTCCCGAGGTCTCTCGGATCGCTGCAAGCTTGTTGAACCTCTTTTAGTATCTCAGACACCATGTTTGGTCAAGTGGAGGGGCAACAAAAAAGAGGAAGGCCTTCAAGGAGACGGACGGACACCGTGGCTGCAGCCATGGGCTCAGGCACAGGGACCATTGTGAGGAGGACGACACAGGACTGACCAGTTGTGGAAGGCACCTAACAAGAACCCATCCGCAAAGATCGACTCGGGATACTCCTAATCCTGCAGGCTGCATCCTGCCTCATGAACATGACAGCCACTGGTCTTGTCTCATGAACACCCTAGAGGTTAGGATTCGCAACACGTAAGATAATGACGTCGTATCACGGCCTAGTCAAGTTGACACATATTTTAGGGGGGAACCGCAGAATTCAATCCATACAATTCAACCCATGATCCCTAGCGTCCAGGATTTTTATTGGGGGTCCATCACACAGGCATGGCCAGCGACCCGCATGGTCAGAGTCTTCAGCCCCCCTTAGTGCTGAAGCTGATCCACACAGCTCAAGGCCCCCCGCATAACTCACACTGTTGACACTGCCCATCTGGTGTACATCCAAGGGCCTCCAGTAATTAACGATGCTCCTATCAGGATGGGATTCTAAGGTCCAACTTGAAAGACTACTTCCATGTAAAAAGTTCATGCTTCATTCCATTTGTTGCTGTTTGCCATGGAATTAGCTCTGACTCAGGACGCTCTTGGTCAGAACGCAGGGAAACATCGTCCCCTCCTCACCAGCTTCACTTCATGCTCCCCGTCTTTGAATCCCATGGAGCGTGTCTCTCATGTTCACCCACCCGCTGCTGACCGCATGCTCCCCGACAAATCGGTCACCATCACGGCTTTGAAGACCCTCAAAGGGAGAGACAAACATCCGAAAGGGGCGCTAGGTCACGACCACCCTGAGGACGCAGAGCAGAAACAAGGTCTCTGGGGCTTCCTGGAGCTGTGTTCGCATCCACAAGGACAAGCCCTCGAGAAAAGAATGCATCGTTATGCAGAATCAGCAGCTACAACAAACAGCAGAATAGGACCCTCCCCTCACCCCTCGGGCCGGGGATTCCCAGATAGAGATTGGGAAATCAGCATTTTGACTATTAGGTATTGAGGGGATAGAATAAGGTGGGTGGATGGATGGATGGTGGGTGAGCTTGTGGGCGACCATGTGAATGAATAGGTTGGACGAATCAATTGATAGGTGAATGGAGGGGTGGAGAGGTGGGTGGATGGATAGGTGCATGGATGAAGTAATTCAGTGAATGGATGTGTGAGTGGTGGGTGGATGAATAGACAAGTGGATGGATGGATGGATGGATGGATGGACAGGTGGTTGTTTGGGTAGGTAGATGAATGGATGAGTAGTTGGATGGATGAATGGATGGATGGATGGACAGATAAATGTCGAAAACTCCCTCTGCTCGGCTTGAAGGCTCTGCCCCTGGGGTTTGTTCTGCGGCCCCTGGAGGAAGTGCCCCTTCAGAGCAACCCTTGGAAGGTGTGTGCTCTGAAGGGCAGGTGCTGAACATTCACCCAAGCCAACTTAGGTTCTTTTGGCTCCCGGGCAGCGGCAGCTCACAGAGCTACGCTTCCCACCTGCTTCCGGAAAAAACATTTGTCCTGCGTGCTTCTGTTTTCCAGCCTGTCCTGAGGTGAAATGAGCGCAGCGAGGGACACGCAGAGACTCCAGGTGCCAAGACTCATCTGTCCACTGCCCGCTGGCCCAAACTCCTCCCTCCTCACCCCGAGTTCGATCCCGGGATGCCAGGCTCTCCCACCCGCCTCTGATCCCAGTGTCCTTTCGAGCTGCTTGAAAACAATTTCCCCGTCCGCTCAGTATTAGCGCGTTCCAGAACAGGCCCCCTGTGCACCCTCGTGAACTCACGGCCCAGAAGACAAGGGAAGAGTGGACTCTGCATCCTCGGCGGCCTCTGTCCCTGCTCCCACCTTTGTGGCCTCAGACACCTCTGACTGTCCCAGCTGACCCCTGGCCAGCGCTGGCCACCAGGTCCTGGTTGAAGACCCTTCTCTTCCTCGTCACCCCGCCCCAGGTCGGAGCCACAGATGCCCCCTGGCACCCTGGCGGCCTCTGGTTTGTTCCTGTGCCTTTCCTCCCAGAGGGGCTCCAAGAGCTCCTTGGCTCTGCTCTGAAAGCCCACCTCCAGCGGGGCTGTGGCCTGGCCACGTCCCCGTCTTGGACCTCATGTTCACAAGTCACGTTCACCTCTAAGAACACTCACCCTGGTTGGAGCCCACACCCCAAGCAGGAGTCGCTGCTGACCACCACACAGCCACACCCCCCTCAGCCCAGAACCCTCTCCACCCTCCCTAGCGTGGACGCCACGCCGAAGGACAATCATGACCAGTACCTCCTCTCCAGGGGATAAGCTCTCCCAAGCCCTCAGCCCCTCCGGGGTCAGGTGGACACCCACCGCACGGGCGTCCTGCCAGGAGCTGAAGATGAAAAGCCGGCTCCTTCCAGAAGCGAGGCTCTGGGGAGAAGACTATAACAGGGTATTGGAGGTCACTGGAGAGACTGCATCCAGGTGATCTGGGAGCAGAGGTGCCTGCAAGATGGATGGGCTGGGAAGAGAGCTTCTCCACTAGTCCGGATCGAGGCTCGGAGCAGCAGGCCTTTCTAATGTGATCCACACGCTGTATAAGCGGCTCCCGGAGGAACTGAGTGCCCTGGCTCGGGGAATCTCAGAAAAGGCTGGATGGTGTTTGTGGACCAGTGTGCATTGTCCCCCACCTCCCGTTCTATCTCTAAACCTGGTCGTTCTCCAGGTCCCTCTTCAGACTCTGCTGCCCAGCAAGTGTATGGGGGTTTGCCTGAGTGGGCCCACGATTTTCCAGGCTGAGGACCTTGGCCTCAGCCTCCGTGGAAACGCTGCATGTTTGTCGACTGGACAGAAGTGAGCTCGCCGTGGGTTACCCCAGGGACGGGAGGGTGCTGGTGGCATTCAGTGAGCCTCACATGGATAACTTGACCTACCCCAAATGCCCATCTGTCCCCCGTCCTCAGAGACGGGGTCTCCGAGCAGGCTTGGGCCTGAGAACCCCACCGCAGGGGCCCCTGAGCTGAGCCAGGGGCATTTCCTGGGTCCCTGCTTCCTCAGCCTGTGAGGCTGGACCCTTTGGAGGTCTGGTGGACATTTTGTATCTTTTTGCTTCGGATCTGTTTCCCGCGTGTTCATGAAGTGACAAGAAGCATGAATGGTGGGGGCCCTGTCTCCCATGTGTCACCTTCCCAGAGGCCCCTCCACCAGAGAAGGTCCCTTTTCTCTCCTGCCCCCCTCCCCGGCCCACAGCATCTCCTCTTCAAAAGGTGTGGGCTCTGCGCATCGGCCCATAGGGTTTGCACCAGACTACTAACCTAAGGGTTGGAGGTTCGAATCTACCCACCGGCCCCACGGAAGGAAGTCCTGGCCATCTGCTCCTGTCAAGACAGTCCAATAAACCCTGTGGGGGACACCCACGGGTGCCAGGAGTGGAAACGCAATGCCTTTGAGTTTGGTTCATCAGCTGCCTGTCCTGATGCTCCAAGGCCAAGGCTCTTGGGAGGTGATGGTGGGGGTGGGGGTCCACGGTGTCTGTGCAGAGATGAACACAAGAATAATGCCATCAGACCATCCCAAAGATGAGCCTCTGGCAGACACCAACCCCACTCCCCTGTACCCCGGCCCCAACCTTCATCAACAGCGACAGCAGCCGGTCCTTGGCCTTCCCTGAAGACCCAGTTTCTCTGTCCCAGTTCAGAAAGGGTGGGCTCAGAGAGAGCACCCCAGCACTCAGCCCTAATCAACTCCATAGGGACGGCGCAAAGATAGCGATGGGACAGGCCACGTTACATTCAACTGGTAGTGGGGTCCCCTCGCATTAGAGTCACGTTTATGGGTACCACCCAGAGCCGCGAGATGGCCAGATGCCCTCTCTGCCCCCCAAGATGTCTGGGCCCCCGCCCCCGCAAAGTTCACCAGCAGACGCCATAGAGAAAGGGAATGCTCAACCAAGGATCAGATTTGACCCAGGACACCCCTTCAGGAAGAAGAAGAGAGAACCCCACTAAGGCAGAAGTTTTACAGCTGGGACCCCACACTGATGGCCGGGCATTCCCCCGAGGACTGGCTAACCAATAGTGGATCCGGACTCAGCGGTGACCCCAGCAGCTGACTCCAAGCTCCTCAGAGACTTGGCACCTGCATCCGGGCCTGTTTGGATGGAGACAGCAGGCCAGACCACTAGAAGGGGGTGGGGGAGCGGGGAGGGTTGGCGCTTGCTGTCTGGGCAAAGAGAGACTGGGGCTTTGGTGTTGACCAGAGGTGCGCCCTGAACTCTCCCGGTGAAAGCACGTCTCCATCCTCCCCACGGCCTGCGGGGACTCTGACATACTGACGTCAGTTCCAGGAGCTCTAGGGGGGGCGGGGGGGGGTGAAATAAATCAAGGACAAGTGCAAGGCGAGGCTGGTTGTTTCTGTCAGCTGTTGGGGATGAGACGCTGCTGGTCTGGGGGGATGGGCAAAGGATGGGGAGAGGGCCCAGCTCCGTGACTCTCTGCCTCCGGCTTGTGGGATCCAGGGGCTGGCAGGTGACATCTGGGACTCCGCCTGGCTCTGCCTCTGTTTGAAGTCTTAATTCTCTAGTGCTGCTGTCACAGAAATACCACAAGGGCTTGTCTGTCATGAACAGAGATTTATTTTTTGTCGTCTAGGAGGTTGGAGGTTCATATTCAGGGCACTAGCTCTAGAGAAAGGCTCTCACACACTTTCCATTTGATTCTCTTTCCTTCCTCCTCCCCCACCTCTCTCTCTCTCTCTCTCTCTCTCTCTCTCTCTCTCTCTCTCTCTCTCTCTCTCTCTCTCTGTCTCTCTCTCAGCGCAGCTCCACTCTCGGCTTAGCCCTGTTCCTTGGCGAGTTCCACACGGCACCCATCTACTTCTGTGGGTAACCTGCCCTTTTTTGAAACTCAAAGGCAATTGGCCTAACTCAGAGCCCATGGTCTATATAAGTCCCACTTACATCATCTGACTCTGGGGCTCTTGAGAGGCCCTTCCCCCCACCCCCACCTTGCAGAATGTGGTCTTGTAAGGGTGGGGACCTGGGCAACTTTGTAAAAAAGAAGGACACTTGCCAGTGACAGATACTGTGTTGGGGAGCTGGGGGGTAATGAAAATGAAATGGCACATCCTGGAGGCGAGATGGGGTAACGTATCTGTCTCTGTGGGTTTCCCGTTCAGCAAGCAAAGACCTGCAGGAATAGTGACTGCTTCCTGTGTGTGATTGAGGAGCCCTGGTTGCCTAGTGGTTACACATTGGGCTGCTAACTGCAAGGTCCGCAGTTAGAAACCACCAGCTGCTTCTCAGGAGAAAGACGAAGCTTCCTATTCCGCATAAAGAGTTACCGTCTCAGAAACCCACAGGGGCAAGTCTACCTTGCCCTATCGGTTCACTGTGAGCCGGCATGGACTCGATGCCAGTGAGTTCATCTTTTGTTGTTGTTTGGTTTGAGCGTGTTGGTGAAGGGGTGGTAATCAGGTTAGGTAATATTCGAGTGAATAGTTTGTCCACGTCTTAGCCTGTCACCAGAGTCCACTGGGACATGTGTCCCTGAATCTCAAAAGCCAAACCCACTGCCATTGTCAATTCCAACTCAAAACAACCCTATAGGACAGAGCAATACTGCCCTTGTGGATGCCAGAGGCTGTAAATCCTTACAGGAGTAAAAAGCCTCATCTTTCTCCTGAGGAACGACCGCTGGTTTTGAACTGCTGACCTTGTGCTGAAGAGCCCAACCAACACAGAGCCCACTCTGCCACCCAGACACCCGAAACCCTCCAGGCAGTTCTGCTCTGTCCTGTAGGGTCACTGAGTCGGCATCAACTTGAGGGCAGCAGGCGTGGCTAACATTCCAGAGACCTCCATTCTAGAGTAGGATTGGTTACTGTTGGGGTGCGGTACCACGGGGTCCGTTCTGACTCAGTGACCCCATTCACTGCACAACAAAACACCACCTGGTCCTGTGCCTTCCTCACAATCGTCTGAGCCCATGTTGCAGCCTGTGTCCATCCGTCTCCTTGGCAATCTTCCTCCTCTTTGAAGGGGGGTGGGGGGAGGGTTAGGATGTATAGTCTTAATTAATCATGTCTATTTTACTTCTCTACTTGAGCTCTCTGGGTCCTGATACCACTGTGATGGCTGCACAGGACAGACAGACAGAATTCATGATGACTGTTTATTGAGGAGGTTAAGTGGTCATGCTACTGAGAAGTGCTCATGCCCCTGAGAGGTAACCAGGTGTGCTAGGCTGGGTTGACTAGGGAAACAAATTCCGAGAGGCTCATATACATACAAGAGAGAACCTTCTCTCAAGAAGTAATTGTATATCATGCAAACATCCCAGCCCAGTCTAGATCAAGTCCATAAGTCCGGTACTAGTCCATAAGTTCCTCTTCAGACTCACGTACCCGCTTGCAATGATGCAGAAGGCAGCAAGGTCACGGGCCAGTGGGTGCAAAGTCTAGTGGCTCTAATGATGGTGGGTGCATGGCAGGTGTCCACGTGGTGCCAACAAGAAAGGTGAAGGGGGGGGCACCCAGAGGAGAGGTCAGTGAGCGTCCCTGGAGAAGCCAGGCCACCTACGGATGAGGGCGTCCTGGTGGAGGGACCTGGAGCGCACTCAGACAGGCAGGGCTTAGACACCTGTCCCTGTCCCCAGTAGGAGAGCTCCCGCTGGGCGCCGGAACACACTGCCTTGGGGGGAGGGGCGGGACCTTACCAGTGTTCCAAGAGTCAACTCCAATTCACTACAGCCCCGAGGGGGAGGGGTCAGGCTGTGGCCTTCCGGAAGCAACTGCCCTCTGAATGGTCCCTGGGTAGACTTGAGTCCGCACCTGGGCGGTGGAGTGGGGTGAACTCGACCTTATCAGCGGCGACCACCTGTTAGGTTTCTCGGGGGCGGGGGCCGGGGCCGGGGGCGGGGGGGGGGCGGGGGGGATAACTCGGTTCTTGGCTTCGCAGGAGAAAGAATTTACGTGGAAGCCTGGTTTGTGAAGGTTTCAGGTTATAGTGCAGTCACAGAACACGGGCAACTCGGGGACTGCACCCCCACACGTGGTGGCCTGAGGCCACAGAGAGCGACCTGTGCACCGCCCTTCGGAAGGCGGAGAAGCAGCCAGCAGCCAAAGGGAAGGACGGTCTTGAGGTCCCGGTATGGGGAAGGCGGGCCTTCGGCTGGGAGGCGTGGTTGACCCCATTGGTCGAATTAAGCCCACCTGGCTTACTTTGGGCCCACCCAGGTGTACCGCCCACCTGGCTGGGGCTTGAATTGGCGCATGCCCCTTCGACATCCCTGCTCCCTGTTCTAACACACGCACCCCGAGACAGAAGCATCTGGGTTCCCTAGTGACAGAGTAGGAAGGGGGTCCTGAGACACGCCCCCGAGAGCGGCAGCTCCCCTGTTCTTATGGGGGTCTCTCAGCTTCTCTGGGTACAGACCCAGATCGGCATCAGCGACCCCCGCACACACCTCCCTTCCCACGTGCGCACCTCCGCCCTCACCCCAGACGGCAGGCTGCGGCCGCTGACATTGTGCTGGCTGATCCCTGGCGACCGCAGCAAGGCCGTCTTGTGACCCTCCGTGGCTCTGGGCCTCCGGTCCACCTTGGCCCAAGCCCCTAGGAAAGGGAATTCCCCCCCTGGGGCTGGCTGTCTCCAGGGAGGGGGGGAGAGGGGAGGAGGGAGATGAGCAGCCCTGTCCCGCATCACGAGGGCAGTCTTAATGTCAGGGTCAGGCCAGGGGACACACCGGGCGGGGTATTTTTAGGATGAAAGTAGTTCAGCCCTTATCTGTCCCCTGGGCTCCCAGGGCAAAAGGGAAGCGGGGGAGGGAGAGATACCGGGGAGGAAGGAGGGGCGCCGCCAAAGGGGAGGGAAGGGAGATAGTAAGGGGGAAGGAGATGATGCAGCCAGGGTGACATAGGGGGAGGGCACTCCCCACTACAGCCCTGCCCAGCTGGCTATGACTAATTTAGGCAAAAGGCAAAGGTGCTATTTCCATCCAAGGAACAGGTGCGGGGCCCCCACCCGCCACCTCCATGGCCTATAAAGGTGCTGAGTTTTCTCAATGAAGTCGGGGCGCCCAGAGCGTACTACGGGGTCGAGCCAGCCAGGGCTCCTGCAAATCGGGGCGCCCACAGACCCCCGAGCACCATCAGCCGTCCACACCCACCCACGCAGCACGCGGGGATGAAGATCATCATCGGCGTCGGAGGGTGAGTTCCGCACCCCAAATTAAAGGCCTGTTTTGTACTATAGGGGACAAATGTTCCAAGTCATGGCCTGGAATTGATGGACTGGCGCGGTGGAGTGGGCGGGGTGGGGGTGGAGAGGGGAATGCGCGTTCGGAACCTGCTCTTTTCCGTTTATTAAGCGGTGCTGATGCAGGGCGCTAAGGTAGGCGTCGGGTTGCAAGGTCGTTGGTTCAAACCCACCAGCCGCTCCGCTGGAGAGAAAGAAGGCTGTCAGTTCCCATAAAGAGTGACAGTCTTGTAAACCCATAGAGGCAGGTCTCCCTGTCCTATGGGGTCACTATGAGTCAGAAGCGACTGGATGGTAGTGGATATATATTTTTTCCTGCTTATCATAAGCAGGAGTTGGGAAGGTGAGGGAGGAGCTCTGTGGAGGTCAGGCTGATAACCTCCAGGTCAGCAGTTAAAACCTGCCAGTCACTGGTCCGGAGGAAGATGAGGTTTCTGCTAGGTAAAGGTTTAGCACAGAAGAAAGGCCCCGGATGAGCTGGTGGACTCAAACATGACAACCGTGAGGCTGGTGTGAGACTGGGCGGTAAGCCACCCCGTGGGACCTAATCACAGAGTCACCTTCTCAGAACTCAGGGGGGTA
Source organism: Tenrec ecaudatus (assembly GCF_050624435.1). Lineage (NCBI taxonomy): Eukaryota > Metazoa > Chordata > Mammalia > Afrosoricida > Tenrecidae > Tenrec > Tenrec ecaudatus. The sequence goes on from NC_134530.1 coordinate 4,397,592, forward strand.
GTGCTGCCCTGTTCATAGGGTCACTGTGAGTCAGAACCGACTCGTGGCAGTGTGTTTTGAGTTCATGAGATAGTGCGGGGGGACACCCCTTTAGTGGCTGCAGCATCTTAGCAGGGAAGTTGGGGGGTGGGTGGGATTTGCCCGCGTTTGAGAGCTCTACTGCTCCCCACTCCCCCAGAGGCACCACACAACCAGGCCTGGCCATCTGCTTCCAAAAGGCCCCAGCCTGGGAAAACCCCAGAGCACAGCTCTACACACTTATGTGGGACACCAGAGGTCAGAGGTCACTGGACGGCAGGCGAAGGGTGGGAGGGGACCTTGACACTTGTGCCCCTGATTCCTAGAAGAGGGACCATTGGGTCAAAATGACAAGATTCCTTTTTTAAAAGCCACACTCGCTGTCATTGAGGGATACTGACTCATAGGGGTCCTATAGGACAGGGTAGAACTGCCCCTGGGGGGGGTTCCGAGACTGTAAAGTTTTTGTTTTGTTTTTTGAGACTGTCATTTTCAGGGGTAAAGAGCCTCCTCTTTCTCCGTGGTGGCCTGAACTGCTGACCTTTTGGTTGCCAACCCAACACTTAGCCCACTTAGCCTCTAGGACCCCTGTTCCCTTTTAACTCCCTGCAAACTATAGCCAGCTCGCCTGCCAGGGATTCTGTCTTTCTTCACCATTCTTTGGTGTCTGTCAGAAAGGACAGCCCAGCATCCAGGGTTGTCTGGGAGGGAGGGTTTCTAGACTTTGCTCCTAAGACCGGGACAGCCGGGGGCCCATGGGAGCCAGGTGGGCACCCACCTGGGCCAACTGCTAGCTAGTTTTTGCTTGTTTTTCCTTTTTCTCTATGTTTTTGGTTGCAAATGAGCTTGAACATATTGTGTTTTTGTTTTCCATGTGTGTTTTAATGGTGGGGGACACACGTGCCACGTGTAACAAAGGCTGTACGTTTTTTGTGTCGGTGCCTTTGTGGTGGGTTTGTTTCACTCGGGGGCCGTCCTGCTGAGGGTGGACTTCGTTCACACATCCATGTCCCCTTTCCAGTGAGGGAGCCAACTCTGAGTTCTCTCTGTTGCACGTAGGCACACACCCTTCTTCCAGTTGGCTTAAAATTGGGGAGGCCTTCTTTGTTGTGTGTTAGGCCCTAAAATAATTTCTTTGGGAAGCCCTAGAAAACCAACTCTAATTTCTCTGTCTGTAAAAATCAGTTTAAGCACACACACGAGAGGGTTTGGATAAGGGCTCCCTGTATCCATCCATCCAAAGTGCTCAGAGCAAGAAATCTACCAAAGTGCTCGCTTCTAAATTCCATCACGCTTCCAGCTTCTTTTTGCCATTCAGAAACTTCCTCTGACATTTCCCCTTGACACTGAGGCCACCCCATCGGGTGGCTGCCCCCTGAGTGTCAGAGTAGAGCCCAGCTCCATAGCGTTTTCACTGATTGGTTTTTCCAAACTAGACTGCCAGGCCTTTCTTCCTAGATGCCTCTGGGTGGCCTTGAACCTGCAACCTTCGAGTGAGTTGCAGAGCGCATTCACCATCTGCCCCTCAGAAACTCCCCCAAGTCCTAGACAAATAAAAGTACCGCGTAGTTTTACAGTCTGGTGTTTTGTGAGTCTGTTTCAGTCTGGTCCTGGGGGCCTTGTTGGCAGGGACGGCCCTGGGACAAGGATACATGCAGAGGATCAGGCTGGACCTCAGACTCCCTTCCACCCAGTCACCCGCCTACTGGTGGCTCCTGTCTGCTGGGTAGATGTAGGCACTGAGGGTCAGGCTGGACCTCAGCTATTGTCCAGCAGCGGGAAGCCTCACACACCCACCCGTTGTCCTCCCAGCATGACCAACGGTGGCAAGACCACACTGACCAACAGCCTTCTCAAGACACTGCCCAACTGCTGCGTGATCCACCAGGACGATTTCTTCAAGGTGCTGCCCTGGCCGAGGGGGGAGTGGAGGGATGCAGGCAGAGGCAGGCGGCGGCCGGTCTGCCCTCTGTAGCCTGAGCACCTCACGGGCTGGGCACAGACCTCCACTCGCTTGACCCATGGGGTTGCCCTGGGCCAACTGGGTCAGGAGAGTGAACGTGGGGCTTCCTATTGATTGTATGCATGACCGTGACCCTGAACACCCGCAGAAGGGACGCCCATGGAGCAGATGAGGGGACAGAGGCCTTTAAGGGGACACACTTTGGTCACCCTTGGGCCTCCACTTTTCCCATCCGACAATGGACTCGGAGCTGCCCTCGCGATGTGTCCAGGGGTGGTGAGGGCTGAGGTGGTCGGTGTGAAGTTCCCTCCCTCCTGTCCCTGCCCATTACAGGGGAGAGCCGAGAGCTACCTTGGCACGGCTGCCAAGGGTGGGGCTAGCAGCCCTACCCAGACCCCGCCTACCAGGGCCCGCCCACACATGCCCCGCCCCGAGGTGGCCCCGCCCACCCAGGCTCCGCCCCAGGGAGGGTGGGAGGAGGCGGTGCCCAGACTGAGCTGGGGGCACCTGTGTTTCAGCCCCAAGACCAAATAGCAGTTGGGGAGGACGGCTTCAAACAATGGGACGGTAAGGACGGCCACTTCTCCCCCTCCGCCACCCACGGGCCCCGTCCGTGGCCCCCTCCGACGCCCCCCTCTCGCGCCCGCAGTGCTGGAGTCCCTGGACATGGAGGCCATGCTGAGCACCGTGCAGGCCTGGGTCAGGAACCCGGGCAAGTTCGCCCGCGCGCACGGCGTCCCTGTGCAGCCCACGGCGTCGGACACCCACGTGCTCCTCCTGGAAGGCTTCCTGCTCTACAGCTACAGGTGGGCAGGGCGGGGGACAGCCGCGGGCCAGCACCCCGCCCGCCGCCCCCACGCTGGCCTCGCAGGCGGAGCCCGGCACTGCGCTGACCCCCCTCCCCCGCCGCAAGTCTCCTTCCCCTCTATGCCTCTCCAAATCGGGTGCCCATGGGGGGGGGGGGGACGAGGGTCCTCAGGTAACACACGTGGTTTCCGTTCAACAACCTGAAAGGGGGGCGGTTGAATTCCCCTGACCTTGATGCGGCAGAAAGGCCTGGCAATCGTTTCCAAAGAGAGCCCAGGCCGAGAGACCTCTCTGGGGCATAGTTCGGAGTCTCCTGAGGTCTGGGTTTGATTTGTTCTTTTTGGATCTCATCCTTGAGGGGACTTCTGCCCATGTGAATTGGGATTTGGGGGTAAGAGGTCCACGGGACTCATTAGGGGTGCTCCTTGGCCCCCTAACCTAATGTCCAGACCACCCCCAGCCTCCTGCCTTCATCCAATGGGTGTCCATGAAACCCAGCCCCACCTGTAGGGTTCCAGGGGTCCTAGAGGCAGTGGAGACACTGGGTGGGGACAGGGGTGTGGACCACACCAGATTTCACTGTCACAGCGTTTCAGCAGAGAAGTCTTATTCTTTCAAAAGTAGGAGTCCTAGTGTAGCGGCTTCTGCTTTGGGCTGCGAACCACAAGGTCAGCCGTTAAGACCCACCAGCCGCTCCTTGAGAGGAAGATGAGGCTTTCTACTCCCGTGAAGAGATAGCAGTCTCAGAAACCCACAGGGGCAGTTTGACCCCTACCACAGGGGCACGATGCGTTGGCATCAGCCCCATGGCAGTGAGTGAGGAGTGGTGTCAGGTCTCCTGGTATGTTAGTTCCAATATCATAGCACATAGGATTTGTGAACTGAGGCCATCAGGGGGTGACACCGGGAGCTGCCAGCCCCAGTGCCCGGCCATCAGCGACAGGACAGGGTTCATTGGGCCCCGGGAAGCTCAGGTGCTGGCCATGTCCCCGTCCCTCCCCAGGCCCCTGGTGGACTTGTACAGCCGCAGGTACTTCCTGACTGTCCCGTATGAAGAATGTAAACGGCGCCGCAGGTGAGTCTGGGGAGAGGGCCGAACCAGGTACAGCCCTGGTAGGACCAGGTAGGAGCCTGGAAATGCCCGTTGGACACAGGCCACCTGAAGTGGAGTGGGGAGCAGGTGGCTGGGGAAGGACACTGTCACCCCCACACCGGCCTCCTCCACCCATGGGAGGGGGCCACCACAGCCCAGGGTGGGGTCTCTGCCTACAAATCCCTTTCACAGCAGAACGCTGCCGACAGTGGTCTAACTCGGTCTCTGTGGGCGGCTGAGTTCAGCTGGGGCTCTCGCTCTTGCTCTCTGTGGGCCAACACTCACTGAGACCCATCTCTGTGCAGCACACGCAACTACCAGGTCCCTGACCCGCCAGGCCTCTTTGATGGTCACGTGTGGCCTATGTACCAGAAGTACAAAGGGGAGATGGAGACTAACGGCGTGGAAGTGGGTAAGTTCACATTAGCCTCCTGCCTCCAAAACACCCGCAAAGTAGAAACAATCCATGGGGCGCCTCCCTGCGTGGGGCCCTTGGAAGTCCCTTTTCCAGTCTCACTCACAGTCTCTCTTGCTTTGGGCCCAGCCGCTGTGCCATTCCGGCCGCCTGACTCAGCAGGCAGGTGGCCTTCCTCCTGACCCAGCAGTCTGCCTGTCCCCCTTATAAGCTGGCCACCTGCCTGCTGGCTGGCAGTGGCCCATCCGGTAGCCCAGACCTCTGGTGTCCCCTGACCCTGGCCCCTCTGATTTCAGTGTACTTGGACGGCACCAAGACCCGCGGGGAGTTGTTCCAGCAGGTCCTACAAGACATTCAGAATTCGTTCTTGAACCACTGCTAGCTGGCCGAGAAGGGGCCCAGCCCCTCCCTCCGGGGACATTTGTACATAAGGGGGCAGCAGCCCCACACCCAGCCTGTCACCTCACCATAGTGGATGTATTAAACTCCGTCCTGTTTTTATAACTGTTGGGGTTCTGTGTGCTCTGTGGAAGAAGGGGACCCAAGTGACCCCTGGTGGGGTTGAGTGCCATGGCGCCTTGTGTAGAACCGACCCCCCCCCCCCCACGGAGCTTCCTAAGCTGTGACCATGACAGGAGGGGAGCACCAGGCCTTTCTTCCTGGGCACCTCTGAGTAAGTTCAAAATGCTGGCCTCTCTGCTGGCAGCCGAGCGCCTGAATGCTGCCCCAACAGGACAGCTCGGTTTACTGTTGGCATCTGGGCACCATGCCGAGAACCCCAGACACCCACAGCCACTACATGTCTACTCAGGGGTGTGGCCTCATGAGTTGATGGGGGGGGCAGGCCTCAGTTTCCCCAAGAGGGAGATTTCCTCTAAGCTTTCCCCAGACAACACTGTGTCCTTGGGATCTCACCCTGGTCCACCTCTGTCTTCCCCTCTGTACCCTGGGCTGGCCCCATGTGCCAGGGTTATGGGAAAGCCTCCTAGACACCCACAACCAAACTCCAAAACCCAACTCACTGCCATCAAGTCGATGCTGACCCAGCATGACTCAATAGGACAGGCTAGGACTGAGCTGTGGGGTTCCAGGACTGTAATTCTTCACAGGAGTAAAAAGCCTCATCTTTCTCCCGCCAAGTTGCTGGTGGTTTTGAACTGCTGACCCTCCCATGTAGCCGCCCTATCTGTAACCACGGCGCCACCAGGACTATCCTGTCCGACCCCTCCCTGAGTCCCCGCAGCAACCTCAGGGAGGCATTTTCTCAAGACGCCCACTTCAAAGAGGGGAAAGGAGTTCAGAGTCAGTTGAGGCCTTGGCAGAACTGGGAACCCCCATGGAGATCCGCGCTGGGGGAGGGGTACCCAGAGAGCGACACCACGTGTCAGAGCGAGGAGCTGCAGGCACCTACCAGCGTCTATCCAAGGTCTCCAAAAACACTCCAGTCAAGATCAACCCGAATAAAATCAGAGCCTGTTTGGAAATCACCTTCTGAATGAAGAAAAAGGACCAATCACCATATGACCCAGAAAATTTATACGTATAGTCATTGAGTCAACCCTAGCCCACATGTGTCAAGGTAGGACTCAGCACGGTTGTCTTAGCTGACTTCTGAAGTAGATGGCTAGGAACCCTGTTGGCATAGTGGGTTACTCATGGGACTGCCAACCGCAAGGTCCGCGGTTTGAAACCACCAGCTGCTTCACGAGAGAAAGACAGCCTTTCTACTCCTTTGGAGACTTACAGACTCAGAAACCCACAGAGGACAGTTCAACCCCATCTTAAGAGGGTTTCTAGGAGTCAGAAAAACCTGACGGCAGTGAGTTTGGATTTGGGGGTTGGTTCTTCCGAAGCCCTGTTGGATGGGCGGATCTGAACCACCAACCTTCCAAACTCTTACCCCATGTGCTCCACCCACAACCCCCCCACCCCCACTTCATAGAAACCCAAGGTGAATGGAAACAGGCACCAAACAAATATTCCCACCCACACGTTCATCGCAGCCTTCTTCCTCGTATCCCCAAAGGAAAAACAGCCAAGTGTTGGCCCACACAAAGGTGCTCCGTCCCTCCAGGGACAGCCCCTTGAGCATGTGAAGAAAAATGATATTCTGTAGCAGGGATGAACCCTGAAAAGGTGATTGCTGAGAGAGGCCAGGCACCGGAGGCCATACAGGACGTGAGCCCCACCAATAGGAAATGTGCAAAACAGGCAATTCCACAGGCGCAGGAAGTGGATGGATTCGTGGTTGCCTAGAGGTTGAAGGATCAGGGAGACTGGAGATTGGCTGCTGATAGTCCCGGCTCTCTTTGTAGGGATGGGAGCGTTCTGGGGTGACTTTGAGGTGACAGCCCTATGACTCTGCGAGCACTCGATAAAACATTGAATCTTACAAGTTGATCAGGAAGGCTGTGCGGTGTGTGCATTCTGCCTCAAAAAAAAACTGTTTAAAAAAATAATAATCCTGGTGTACCTGATCTTTGAAAAAGCAGAGTGGTCCATTTTATTCTTTTCATCGTATTTTGAACATATCTGCATCTGTTCAATGTGCATCTCTCCTGATGTAAAGGGAGAAAGCCCCTGAGCAGATGCCAGCTCCCCCAAAGTTCAGAGTTACTGGCTGGTTGAGACGAAAGGGCCCCCTGAGACTGTCGCCCAGAGACCTTCCTGAAACCTTGAGCTAACATCTTCCCCGGACGGCATCTTGTAACTAAAGAAGAGATTGGCGTATAAAAATCAAGGATATGCCCCATGTATATAGGACACCCCATTAAAAAGAAAAATAAAATAAACCCACTTGTGGCCAGAAGGCCAGCACTGACTCTAAAGCAAAGATGGGAAGATAAGGGAACAGGGAAACTAGACTAAGAGGAATAGAACAACCAGAATGCAATGGAAGTGAAGACTGCTGCAGTGGGGAGAACACAACCAATACATATCAGTCAGCAGTTTGTTTAGACATTGTCAGGTGGGGGACCTCTTGTGCTGTGTAAGCCAGACGCACGACGGACTTACTATTGTGTTGTTGTTTTAATGTATTCATCCATCTTATTAAAACTGGACCAGCAGTACATCCAAAAGAAACGTAGGACTTGCTCCTCTCCTCTTGGAAACTCACAGGGCAATTCCATCCTGTCCTGTAGGTCCCTGTAACTCAGCATGGCAGTGAGAGCCACACATGAACGCTACCCTGACACACTCACACTCACCGCCATCGAGTCAACGCCGACTCACAGCGACCCTAGAGGAGAGGGTAGAACTGCCCTGTGGGCTTCTGAGACTGTAACTCTTCACAGCAGCAGGACGACCCATCTCTCTCCCTCGGAGCAACTGGGGGTTTCAAGCTGCTGACCTTGTGGTTGGCAGCCCAACATAGAACCCCCTAAGCCACCAGGGCTCCCGTGCTGACTGAGGGCCCATATTTTCATGGGAAACAAATATCCCATGGAATTGTGTTTGGGGGTACCCTGCAAGGGAGGCATATAAAGGCAACGTTGCCCTGGTAACCAAGATAGATCGATCTGCTGCCATCCTTGTTTTGTGACATTTTTCTTTGCCCTTCCATGCCCTCTTTCAAGCTCTGTATCTCAGCTGAGCCATGAAAGCCATTATGACCACAAGCCAACAGCTCCCCCCCCCCCCCCCGCAGCCCCCCAGCCCTAAGACCTGTCCCTATACTTATCTTGCTCCTTATTCCGTTTCCGTTTGAGACTTAATAAATGTTCTTTAAATAAAAGGAAAAATTTTTTAAGCATTTCAATCCATGATGCATGAGAAGTGTAGTGAATTCTCATCTCCGTGTCTATAAATAAAATCGCATTGGCCCAGAGCCACGCCCACTCGCTTTACACATCACGTTGGGCGGCTCCCTGGAGACACGGAGGGCACGGGGCTGTCTGTTCTGCAGAGCTGAGTCCCTTTGCAGAAATGGCCCCGTTGAGCAGTGTGATGCCCGCCCCTGCCCCTCCCCCCCATTTCTGGAAGGGCTGTGGGCACAGGGAGAGACGCTGGCTGCAGACAGGCAGACTCTCCAGGGAGAAGAAAGAGAAGGAGGAGCCCAGAGCCTGCCAGCCTGTGCCCTTTGCCACAGGCATGAAGTTTGGCCATGCTGATCTGCCATCACTGGGTCCCCAATAGCGCAGGGCAGGGGAAGTGCTGAGAGGCGGCACGGGGAGGCAGGATCCCGGGCCATCCAGCCTCCATCCTGCCTTTCCTCCTAGGCTCTGAAGCAGAGTTCTGCAGAGGGACAGTGGAGCCGGTAATTTGGGAGGGATCGGAGCCTCCAGGTTTCTGAATTACGGACTTCTGCACCAAGAGTCCCCCCAAACCAAACTTCTCTGCCTCCGAGCGGATGCTGCCTCACAAGTCGGACACAGGAGAGCCTTGCCCCGTGAGTTCCTGAGACCGTAGCTCTGTGTGGGCACAGAGAGCTACGTCTTTCATCATGGAGCAGCTGGTGGTGTCTTCTGCTGACCTTGGAGTTAACAGCCAACACACAACCTGCTACATCACCCTCCATCGGGGGCGGGGGCATGCTGGGGCAGCTGATCACCAAACAGGGGCCCCATTCTCTTTCTTCTCCCTGTTTGCTAACCAAAGGGGGGACAATGAGGCAGACTCCCTACAGAGAGCCAGACAGCCTGGGGAGGCTGGGGGAGCGGTTTTGCCCATCCCCAGTGACCAGACTAGACAGCAGTGAGTTTGACTTGGAGGTTTTGCTGAGAGCAGCTGTAAGCCCAAGGCCTGCGGTCAGTCCAGCCAGCAAACCAACCAGAGACCCAACTCACCACCAGCTCACGGCGACCCTACAGGACAGGGCAGAACCGCCCCTGAGGGTTTCCAAGACTGTCACTCTTTAAGGGAGTAGAAAGCCTCAACGTTCTCCCTCCAAGTGGTTGGTGGTTTTGAACTGCTGACCTTGTGGTTAGCAGCCCAGAGGGAATCGACACCTGTCCTATACCTGTCAGGTGTTCAGGGGCAGGCACTCTCCTCAGTGCTCAGGGAGAGGGGGGCATGCGATTCATTCCTCTCTTGTCTTTCCGTTCTTTTGTAGAGATCATTCCTTTCTTGTAAATGAAGAAGACGCTGTAGATGAAGCCCCCACCCCAGAGAAGACCTGGTCTCAGGTCAACAGGGCTAAGTAGGAAGAACTCTGTGTTAATTATCCGGGAAAAAGACCACGTTAGTCTATGACTCCATTTCCCAAAATGAGCCCCGGACAGGGTCAGATGCTGCCAACCGGGGTACCCTTCAGCTCCTGTGACGGCCCCCACTCAGTGTATGGATTTCAATGTGAGCGGCACCCTAGGACCTCAAGAAGCCAGGTGACCGTGGGACCCTAACCCAGGAGTCCTCATACAGGGATTCTGGGCCCTGGGAGAGGTTGGGGGGGCATTTTTGGTGGTGACCATTTGGGGGGTACTGCTGGCATTGAGTGTGTGGAGGCTGCTCAACACCCCACAGAGCACCCCCACTCAGGGTCACCAGTCAGGGGAGGGGCTGTCCTAAAATCAGTGTCCTCTGAGCACTCGCCCCCCACCCCCACCATCTTTGGGGCACAGGCTGTGCAGAGCAGCCCCAGGAAGGGGCTGGGGCCCCCGCCCGACACAATCATGCTCCCTGGCCCTGTGACTGACACCTTTCTGGGCCAAGTCACCCCTACCCCAAGGACCTTGGCAGGATCTGGCCTGGCTCTCTGTCCCCTGTTGCAGCCCCAATCCCTGCATGGCCCCGGTGGCAGGAAGCCTACCTTGGGGGGTGGGGTGCCCGGCCAGCTGCCCCAGAGAGCTCTGGGCTCAGCACGAGGTCCTAAGGGGCACTGGCCGTAAGCCCCAAAGTCACCCTCCCTGTCACCCACATGGTGGGGGCCTCAGGGTCCTGGGGGATGGGAGTGGGCAGGTGGGACTCCTAGTCCTGCAGAGACCTTAGAAGTCCCTAGCTGGAATCTGCCCTTCATTGGCTCCCCTGTGGGGATACCACCTGTGATCCATCCACCCAAGCCCTTCCCCAGGTGGGGGAAGGGGCTGTGAGCAATGACCACTGGACAGATGTATAGACGGACAGATGCCATGGGGCCCCCAAGCCTCCGATGCGCTCTGGAGCCTTCTCCAGATGTCCCCACAGCCACAAAGTCCTGGGGCAGAGGGGTCCTGACAGGAGAGGGGGGTCCTGGGAGGTAGATGGGGACACGGGGGTCCCAGGAGATGAGGGGCAGGGGGTTTAAGGAGAGCTCTAGGAGGTGGGTTGAGCCCTGGGAGGAGGGGAGCCCAGGCCCCGTGCCTGCCTCCAGCCACCTTTATTCTATTTCAGGACCATCCACCCCACCCCCCACCCACCCCTACATCTGCTGTTCCCATCACGTCTCACTCACCGCCTCCCTCCTCCCTCCATCAGCACTTACTGTGCCTGCCCTGCTCCCACTGCCAGCGTCCTCCCAAGAGCCCCACCTACCTCCTCCAACCCAGCCTTCCACACACACACCCGCAGGCCCCCAAGGGGGTGTCCTGGTGAAGGGGTGACTATTCGCAGGACCATAGGCTCTGTTGTCCTCTGTGAGCATGGCCCCAACATTCAGCCACGGACTCCTGGGATCCCCAGTCTCCTCCCCATACCAGTCAGCAGGGCTTAACAGACTAAGTGGTGGAAGGACGGGCAGATGGACGGAAGAGTGGCCGCCTCTCTCCAAAGTCGGAGGGGGGTGGAGGATGCCGCCCCCAGGAGCAGAGATACTCACAAGGGGTCCCCAGACTCTAAGGGGCTTCACCAAGGACCACAAACCCCAAAGGGCAGGAGACGAGGGGCAAAGGTGGGTGGGGAACAGGTCTGGAGCACCAGCCCTGAGTCCCCTTTCTGTCACTTCCCAAGGGGCTACAAGTCACACAGCATCACCACCACCACCACCCGGAAAAGACATGCATTCTGGGGCTGCCTAGCCTGCCCCCAGAACTAAGAATACTCATCTCACCCCAACACTCCCTGCTCTCAGGTGGTGATGGGCTGGCCCATCCCAGCGGCCACCAGTCTGCCTGGGACAACTTGGTGCCACCGGGAGTTCTGTGTTTCAGACGTCCTTTTAATGGGGGGCAGGGGTCTCGTATCACCACTGTGTGTCGCTGTCCTGCGTGCCCCAGGGGGGCAAGGAGGGATGGGGAGAGGGCTGGGGACTGGGAAATGGTTTTTGTACTTACTTTTCATTATGTCTCACAACAGGGGGGGTTAAAGGTCTCGGGGCTGCAGAAGCCGCTTGGGGCTGGCGCGCCTGGCTTTATAGAGGCGACTGCGACCGGGCGGACCTCCAGGGCTATTAATAACTCGTCCTCCGCAGCATCTCATGACCTACTATGGTCAAGAGGTGACAGCTGAGGGCTTGGCTGGACCCCGGCTGGTTCGGCAACTGGTCGGAGCCCCCCCAGAATAGGGTAGGGGCCTGGACAGTGAACTGTACCCCACAAGAGGTGGCCAGCCACCCAGCGTGACTTGGCAGCTGGAGCCTTGTCGGCATGGTGACTTAGGACGCATGGGGCTGCTCACCCCAAGGTCACTCTTTAGAACCCACCAGCCGTGGCCTGGTGGCAATGTTTAAATGCCACCAAAAGCCATGGATCCCATTTCTATGCTGTCCTATAGGGCCGCTGTGAGTCAGGCTCGAGACGATGGCAGTGAGGTTTTGTTCTGAGGTTGGGGTCCTTCTGTGAGACAGAGGGTTAAGAGTTGGTCTTTGTTTTCCAGTTCCACGCAGACAGAGCCCGAGTGACACCGCGGTTACCCGCTGGGCTGTTAATCAGGAGGCCAGCTGCTCTCAGGGCAAAAGGGGAGGCTTTCCACCCCCTGAGGAAACCCACAGGGGCACTCTGACCCTGTCCTACAGGGTCGCTGGGAGTCTGCACCAACTCAATAATGACTGAGTTTGCAGTTTTGCCCTAAAGACCCCAAGAGGGGGGTGTCTTCGTGAACAGACACTGATTTTCTCACCGTTTTTGAGGCCAGAAGCCTGTATTCTGGGGCCGGCTCTCGAGGAAGGTCCTGGTTTCTCTCTGCAGCTTTTCTCCTGGTCCCTTGGTGACCCCCACGCAGTACCCATCCCAGCTATCTCCTTTCTGGACCTCTCAGGCTCCGTTTCCATCTCCAATCCTTGGCTATGGACACAGCCTACACCGGTAGGGACTGTTCCCAACTAAGATTCCATCCACAAGTGCCAACCCAACCCAACCCCCGCCCTTTCCACACACGGTCCTCTGGGACAGAGGCAAGCTGCTCCCCAGGATTTCTGAGACTGTAAATCTTTACCGGAACGGACAGTCTCATCTTACTCCCGAGAAGTGGGTGGGTTTGAACTGCTGACCATCTGCTTACAGCCTAGTGGTATGCAGCAAGTATCAGGGGGGCCGCTATTGACAACACATATGGGGGGGAGCCACAACTGAATCCATAACAAAACTGACTTCTGCCCCGAAGGGTGAGGGTTTGAACTCACCCAGAAGGGTCCCTCGGCTTACCCTGACCCCACAGAGTGGCTGTGGATCAGAACATGCTTGTGGACTGTCCCGAGATGCCGACTCCTCCCTGTCCCCGTCCCAGAAGGCAGGTGACATTGCTGTCCCTAAGAGAGGTGCAGGGAAGGCCACAGCTTGCTAGGGGCAGGGACACGGTTAGGATTCACTTGAACCCTGAGCTGGCTCATCTGACAAAGGCAGGCCTCGTGGCTTTTTTTTACATGGCGCAGTGACACCACAGCGCCCCTAGGTGGCACAAGCAGCTAGGTGAGCAAGCTGCTGTGGGCTTAAAGGTGGGCTGAGTAGATCCTGCGGAGCAGCTCTGCTCTGTGATTTGTGGCTGCTGTGGCAACCACGGTAGTTGTGACATCGTTGCCGACTCGTGGGGACGATGGCTGGGCCCCATCCACAGGGTCCTCAGGCTGTTGACCCTGCGGCAGGCCATCACCACGCAGGCATGGCTGGGAGGGTTTGAAGCTCCTCCCACTAGGTAGGCCATCCCTCGGAGGCAAGCCCCCTAGGTATGGCCCTAGGGGGAAGGCTGTGTGGGTCCTGGGACCCCTAGTCTCAGCTTCTGCACCCCCGCTTGCCACGGTCCTGGGCCATCGTCACAGGCCCCACCCTCCCCCTTCTGGGCTTGCCTGTGTCCCATTTGCTCTTTCCACAGGTGGGTGTGAGGGTCAGCGGTGACCTACACCAACATGGTAGGAAGCAAGCTTCCTGAGCAGGGAGACAGCTGAACTCGGATTAGTGGCTGCCAGGGGACTTACTGAGGGCGGGCCGGGGCGAGCCAGGGCAATGGTGAATCACTGATGGGGGGGGGCGGGGAGGGCTGATGGGAGTGACCACCAATGGGCAGGGGGTAGAGGGGTGACCACAGATGAGGCTCCATTTTGGTTGGTGCTAGCAGCAGACGGTAGTGAGTGACCAGGACCATGTCCACAGTTGATACAGTGGCCGCTATCTGGGACACACAGACCAAGGGGACAGAGTACGCCTAAGAGTGGCCTCCAGTGACCCCAAAACGTCCCCCTCCCTGCAGGCCACTCAGATTGGACAGGCATCTTTAACGCTGGCTGCCTCTTCTGGACCCAAACCACAGGGAGCGCTCGTGTCCGTAACGCTGGGTTTTATTCCCGCACCCACGCACTCCGCACCCCGACTTGGTCACAGCGGTGAGCAGGTGGCTCAAACGGACACGCAACGTGGTGTGGTGCAGGGCGGCCCCCGGTGGCCAGCGGAAGCACTGCAGCCGCTAGCGCACAGGTGTGGTGGGGAGGGGGTTTCTATACAGCAGGACAGCCGCGGGGACCTTCCTGGGAGCAAGGAGTTACACAGGGCAAACGTTCCCAGAACAATCTCTCCCTTGCACGAGGGGGAGGGAGCAGAGCGCCATCAAAAGACAGGTACCATAAGGACCCCCGGGGCGGGGGGTGGGGGTAACGCCCCACCTCAATCAAGGGCACAGGCTTTGCAGGCGTTCCCAACACCCTCCTCCCCAGAATAGGGGTCTCTCCCTCAGCGTTGCCCCCACGGACCACCTGGGGCAACAGGTGTGGACAGGCACGGGGGAACCGTGGCCTCCGAATCTGGTGAATGGGGGCAGGTAGGAGCGCCATAGATGATAAAGCCCCGTCCAAAGCCAAAGGCCTGGACTCAGGCCTGCGCCTGGCAGGCCCCTGGGGTCTGCAGGGTGCGGGCACTGCCCTGGGTGAGGAAGGGCAGGGCAAGGCAGCAGGGCGGGGCGGGGACGCGGGCGGGCGTGGCCTGCGGGGAGCCCCGGGCCCTAGCGCAGCCCACAGTCGCCGGCCTGCGACTTCTCCTGCTCCAGGGTGCGCACCAGCTCCTGGACGAAGCGCATCTCCGAGGCCACCTGCTTGGCCAGGGCTTCGTACCGGTTCTCCAGGCGGCTGAAGCGGCGCTTGAGGCCGCTGGCGCCCAGCAGCGCGCCGCGGGCCTCCTCCTGGGCCTGCCGCTTGAGCGCCTCGGCCCCGTGCAGCTCCTGGCGCAGGCGGCGCAGGTCCTGGCCGAAGGCCTCGTGCTCCTCCCGGTACCACGCCTCCTTCTCCTCGTAGATGGCCGTCAGCGCCTCCACGTCCTCGCGGAAGAGCCGCTGGCTGCGCTCCAGCTCGCGCAGCCCCTCCTCGGCCGCCGCCACCTCCTCCAGCACCTTGGAGAAGCGCTCGAAGTTGATGTAGGAGTGGTTGGGCGGCATGCTGGAGTGGGACTTGATGGTGTACTCCTTGAGGCGCGTGGTCTTCAGCCGCCGCCGCTCGGGCTTGCGGCCGCTCTCCTCGCTGCGCACGTTCCGCCGCTTGATGGCCTGGCGGGGGGGGGGGGGGGGGGGGGAGGGCGGGCAGCTGGGGCGGACGAGCCAGGGGCACCCCCCCACCCCGCGGGCCACATCTGGCCCTCCGCCTGGGCTGGTCAATAAAGTTTTATTGGCACACAGCCTTTAGTGTATGGATTACTGATGGCTGCCTTTCCCTTCTTGTGGGCAGAGTGGGGAGGGGGGGTGTCACACCGAAGGCTCTATCTATCTGTACGCTGTACCCAGAATACCGTTTGAGACAGTGAGCTGACTGTGGCCATTTGGAGACCCCTCTCAGGGGCATTTCTGGGGGGAGCCCCACCAGCCAGCGCCAGGGTCCCCCGTGCACCCAGCATGTCTGAGGGTGCCCTCCCCATGGGGGTGGGGGGTGTCCTTTGGGAGCCCAGCTCACCTTGATCCAGGAATGTTCCAGACTCTGGGCGATGGTCATTCTCCGCCTGCAAGAGCCCCACAACCAGCCAGTTACCGCAAGCCAACGGAGCCCGCCCCCTGCGGCAGGCGGGGCAGTGGGGGTGGGCACGTGCCCCTCAGAGCGAGCCCTGCAGCCCTCAGGGCAGGATGACCCTGTCTAAAGCTGCACTCCCAGAGCCAGCACACAGCCCCGCTGACCCAAATCCAAGCCGCAGCCTGGGGGGCGTCTAAGGTGAGCCCCCCCCTCCGCCCCACTGTGGGCAGGGCAGGGAGGTGCAGTGGAGACACGCTGGGAGGGAGGGGACAGTGGCAAATGGGGGCATTGTCACCAATAGTCAAACTTCTAAGGCACTCAAGCTTGAGGGGAAGCCCCCGAATATCAAGCTTGGTCACTGCCGTTATGGGCACCAACAGCACGAGGGGGCCCAGGGACAGCTAACCCCGCCCCGCCCCCAGCCCTCTGGCCCCGCCCATAGCCCTCTGGCCCCGCCCCAGACCCCCTGGGCCCCGCCCTACTTGGGGTCTTTGACCAGCAGCCGGCGGATGAAGTCCTTGGCCAGCTCGCTGGTGTTGCTGAAGTACTCCTCGTCAAAGTCGTAGTTCACCGCCGAGATGTTGGTCAGCGTCTCCTGCTTGGTCTCGCCCAGGAACGGGGACGCACCGCTCAGGCTGCCGGGGGGGACAGGCACGGGCCTCAGTCCCCACCTGCCATACCTCCACCGGCGCCACCCCGGGGCCCGCACATCTACCTCCCTCATTACCCCCTCTGCCCCACCTGTACACGTTTGTAACCCAAGTTACAAAGGCATCATTGGGCAGACTGGCTGGGACATCTCCTAGACTGGTCTAGGCCTCCCTGTGACCTGGCCGTGCCAGGGTGCAAGTGTCTGTGCGTGACTTCACCTGTGACCCACCAGCCCCTGGGCACAGCACCCACACAAGCTCCACTAGCCTGCCCAGAGAGGCCAGCACCGAGGCTGCTCCTGACCCTTCTCAGCCCTTCCCGCCCCACACACAATTCCTTCAGGACCCCCTGACCACACCTTCCCAAGGCCTCCCCTGTGTGGCTTGCTCCCCATGCTCTGCCGTGTGCTGTGTGACCTCTCTGTGCCCAGCCTGTTACCGTCACCCCCCCCCCCGCATGATCCCCTCCTTGGCCCCAAGCCCCAGCTGGAGGCCCCCAGCACTCACAGAATGTAGGTGATCACACCAATGCTCCTGGAGGGGAACAGAGAGGAGACGTATCAGCTCTGTGGGGGGCCCAGCGCCAGCCCTTAGGGAGATCCTTGAGCCCAGCTCTAGGAAGGCAGGAGATGGGCAGGGGCCACCGACAGCAGGCAGGCAGGGGAGCCCAGACCTGCCCGTCTGGGGTGCTCTTACCATCTGCCCAGTTCCCAGCACCCAAGGACTCAACCTCTGTCCAGGTGGGCAAGTGACCACCAGACCAGTCCCACCCGCAGGCCTGTGCAGGCCATGTATCTATCTGCATGGACAGAGGGGTGGCTGGTGGGCAGAAAGGCACAAAGCTCTCTATCAGCTCCACGGTTGGTTTGTTTAACTAACCCTTCCTTGATTTTTTTTTTTTTTTGCCATGTTCACTTAAAACATGCATTAAGCTAACGTCTTTCTGTTGTTTTAAACAGGAAGAGGCAGCCTGGGTTAGGCGCTGGCCTGCCAACTGCAAGGTCAGCAGCTCAGGCCCACCAGCTGCCCCGAGGGAGAGAGAGGAGGCTTTCTACTCCTGGAAGGAGTCAGTCTGGGAAACTCAGGATGACATTCAACCCTCTCCTATGGGGTGGAACTACACGGGGTCCCTCTGGGACAGAACCAAATGGACAGGGCTGTAATGGTTGGTTAGAGGGGAAAGAATCTCCTTGTACACTTTTCGTGATATGACTGAATTATTGAGCTACGTGCCATGGGAATAAAGTGCTAACAAAACTTTAAAAAAAAAGTAAAAGGCCCTCCTTTGCTCCTGGGCCCCCCAGCACAGGCCCTGCCCAGCCCGACAGCATGGGGACTGCACACCCTGCTGTTCAGGGGCTGAGTTTGGTGGTGCTGCCCCCCCCCCGCACATACTCACCACATGTCCGCCTCCAGACCCAGCGGCTCGTAGTTGACGATCTCAGGGGCTGTGGGCACAGGGAGGCGGGGACAGGAATCAAGGGTCAAACTGACCCATGGGAGACAGTGTGCAAGGAACTACATTGTGAGAGACACCAGGGGGTGAGGGGTGTGACCTAGACAGGATAGGCCAGGCCTGGAGATGGTACAGAGCACCCCCATCCCGCTCAACCCAAAGGCAACTCTTGGTCTCGGTCCCCCAGTTTGCCCATCCTCACCTCTACTCCCCAGGTCCTGAGTCCCCCTCTATCCCTCAGTCTCGCCCCCACCCCAGGCCCCTGCCCTGGTCACCCAGGTGAGGGTCTCACCAACGAACTCGGGCGTGCCAAAGATGTTCTTGAACTCGTTTCCGGCCTCGATCTTGTGTGCGATGCCGAAGTCGATGAGCTTGATTCGGGGGCTGGGCACGTCCTTGTCCAGCAGCATGATGTTCTCGGGCTGGGGCAGGGCGGGGCAGGGTGGGTAGCTCAGAGGCAGACCTCAGGGGCTCCCTCATGACTCACCCTCGGGTGCTCAGGACCTCGGGGAATCCCCTACCAGTCCCCGGTAGGGGGCCGGGCTGAGGGTCGGCAAGGCAATCTGGGGGGCCAGGCAGTTTGCTCTGCACGTGGCTGGCTGCTCTAATCCCTCAGCAGTGCCCAGGAAGAAAGGCCTGGTGACCTGGTTCACTACAGTAGAGCCAAATTCCTCGGTCCCCAGAAGGGCACCATGAGTGGGCAATACCCTGCCCAGCACCGTGAGCATAACCTCCCCAGATACGCGCCCTCCAGGGTCGAGTGCAGAGACATTGCAAGGGCTGGCACCCCAAGACTCCACAGGGGAACTGCAATGTGAGCGGGCAGGACACCCTCACTCCTGGACCCGCCCTGGCACGTCCACTTCCGGCGGGCTGGCACGCAACTGCAGGCCAGCTCATTGCTCCACAGCCGTGGAGTGAGGCAGCTCCCCAAGCATGCAGCCTTTCGCGGCTGTGGCCTTTGGGCGCCTCCGGTTGGGTCCAGACCACATCATGACATCCCCCCACCCCCCGCACAGAGCGAAGGAGACCTGTCATCAAAGGATGGGGGTGGCACAGTTCCACTCGGGTGACAGAGAGGCCCCAGCACACCAGGGGGTGGGGCGGGAGGGGGATGGGGGTGCTGGGGCAGCTAAAGCGCTGGGCTGCGAACCAAAAGGTGGGCTGTTCACACCCACGGACAGACGGCGCTCCGTGGGAGAAAGATGAGGCAGTCCCTCCCTGCGGCCTGACAGCCGTGGACACTCTAGGGGCAGGCCTCCCCTGCCGTCTGGGGCCACTGCAGTGAGTGGGCTTTCAGTGGAAGGAGAAGAGGGGCAGATGGCTGAGGGGGACAGGGAGTTCCGGGAAGCGTGGGTCAATAATTCGGCCACACAACAGGAGGCACATCTGTGACCAACGTCGCTGCATCCTGTGCTTTGTTCCGTGTGTGTGTGTGTGTGTGTGTGTGTGTGATTCCATAAGAGCTCGAACGACGCACTGCACTGGGCCCGCCGGCTGCTCAGGCCCTCTTTAAAGGCTTGAAAAGCAAGGCGGCTCCTTTGTGGACCAAGGTGTGTCTGACCCCAGTCCCAGGGTATTTCCAGTCGGCTCCTGTGCCTGTGACAGTTGGACGTTGAGTAGGGGAGACTGTCGAAGAACCGATGCGCTTGAACCAGGCGCTGGAGAAGAATATTGAAAGTACCACGGACTGTCAAAGGGACAAGCCGATCTGTCTTGGAAGGGAGAAGTCCAGCCCGAATGCTCCTTAGAGGCAAGGATGGGGCGACTTCGTCTCACGTGCTTTGGACCCGTTGTCAGGAAGGAGGAAGGCCCTCTATGAGAGGGGCGGCTCATTAAGCTTCCCTGTGCGGTGACACAGCCTTGCTCCTGAAAGTGGGCCGGACGTGAGGCAGCGGCTAGAGGAGGGCTTCATGCTTGACCTTGTAAGGGGCAACCAAGACGTAGGGGTCCCTTGCAGAGGGAGAAGGACCCAGGGGCTCCCACACCACACAGATTGTGGTGAGGATGACTCGGGGTTTCCCTCTGCTGTCTCTGGGGATCTTTATAGTCACCTTTCCTCAAGGACTCACATCTCACACTCAACCCAGAAAGGAACTCCACATGGGTCCACGAGCTAATGGTTCCAGCTAAATCTATCACCTGTCTGGAAGAGAACATGGGTTAATAAAAAAAAAAGAAGATGGGACTCTCTTCTTTTTTTAACTAGATGATTGAAGACAACCACCAATGCACTAAGAGAACACAGGTGAGAACCCGGGGCCCTCCCATCACATAAAGGCTTCTCTCAGCGAAAGGCTTCATCGATGGGCCATGGTTAGGAGCCCTCGGGTGGATGCTGACGCGTAGCAGCCCCACTGTCCACGGGCAACGGAAGCAAACACTGCCTGGTCTTGGGCCTGGCAACCGCCGTTTTGTTGGCACCCATTGATGCAGACCCCGTGTCCACCCATCTCATCAGACAGCTAAGGATGTGCTGCTGCTAATCTGCATGAGGTTTCCAGTGTGTCGCAAGGTCTCCCTGCTACCCACCAGGGTCACTTTCTCCAAAGTGGACAGCCTATTCCTTCTTGTCGTCTGGAAGCTCCTCAGAAGCCTGTTCCCTCGGGGTGACCCTGCCGGCGTTTGAAATGCCAGGGACAGGGCTTCCAGCCTCACAGAGGCCACCCCAGGGCGACAAGGTGACGGACCAGTAGTGGTCCTGTCCTTGAGGGTCTCTACCTGTCCGAAGAGACTTGATGGCTGTGAGTTTAATTTGTTTTGATTGGTGATCAGCGGTGACTAGGTATGGGGGAGGGAGGGGAGTCTGTGTAGGGGGCAAGGAGGTTACATTCCAAGTGGAGAATGATCGGGAGGGAGAGGTTAAGCATAGCCTGGCAGCTTGCGACATGCGGTCACCTGGTACCTGTGAGGGGTGCGTTGTAAGCAAGAGGGGGCGTTAGAAAGCTGGAGGGAGAACAGAATTGAAAGAGAGCAGAATTCCTCCACAAATTCTTTGAAGCCCCCACATGTATTCCCGCCACAAAACATGGCGAGGGGATGAAATGGGATTCAAAACAACCTCAGCGAACAGGTACCGCTGTCTTCATTAAAGGAGCCCTGGTGGTCCTGTGGTCTTGGGCTGCTAACAGCAAGGTCAGCGGTTCCAGCCCACCAGTCGCTCTTTAAGAGAAAGATGAGACTGACTGCCCCGTCCAGGGTGGGGACTACCCAGCCTATGGGCCATCTAAGTTAACAGCCCAGCAGTAACCATTACACCAGCAGGACTCCTGGCCATCACCTTCCAAACCAATTCTGGCTCACAGCGACCCTACAGGACAGGAGAGACCTGCCCCTGTGACTTTCTGATACTGTACCTCATGAGGACGGGAGAAAGGCCCATCTTTTCCCCTCCTAGTCGCTGGTGGTTTCAAACTGCTGACCTTGCAGTTAGCAGCCTGACATAACCAATATGCCACCAGGGCTGCGAGCCATCGCAGTTGGGGTGAGTTGATTAAACACTTGCCCAGTTTGGCGCCTGAATGTTGTAAAGATCCCAAAGGCCCTTGACGGGGTGGGGTGGGGGTGGGGTCCCTTACCCCCGCCTATACCCGTAGGCTCTAAGGTGGATTCTTGCTGAAACAGGAGAGGAGGAGATCAGGAAGGACTTGCTCCTTCTCCGGCTGCCGCATCATGGGGTGGGGAAGGAGGAGCGGGCGAGAAGGCAGCACCAGGCCCCCTGGGCTCACCTTGAGGTCAAAGTGCGCGATGCGCTTGGAGTGCAGGTAGTGGACCCCGTCCAGGATCTGCTTGAGGAACTGGGTGGCCTCGTCCTCGGTCAGGGACTCCTTCTCTGCCAGGAAGTCGAAGAGCTCGCCGCCCGAGACCAGCTCCAGAATGAGCACCACGTCCGTCTTGTTCTCGAAGATGTCGTGCAGCGTAATGATGTTGGGGTGCCGGATCTCCCGCAGGATGTTGACCTCGCGCTCAATCTCCTCGCGGCTCACGCCCCTCCGGCTGGACGACAGGCGCCGCTTCTTGATGAACTTGGCTGCGTACTCCTTGCCAGTGCCCTTCTGCCGGCACTTGCGCACAATCGCGAACTGCCCGCTGCGGGGTAGGAAGAGGGCAGGGGTGGGGGAAAAGGCAGGCCAGCAGGGCAGGGGCACCCCCCTGCCGACGATAAAGGAACCGGACCACAGCCCGAAAAGCCCAAGACTAAACCCTCTGTGGGAACGTGGATTCTCGTTTGATTCTGGCTCATCTATGAAAACCCAAACCCAGGACCGAACAGCTCCCCTGGAGTCCTCCACGGCTGTCAATCTTCATGGGTGCAGCCAGCCTCGTCTTTCGTCCTAGAGCAGCCTGGTGGGCTTGAACCACCAACCTGGTGATGGACAGCCAGTGCCTAGCCTGCCGTGACACCGGGACTGCCGCTCAGATATGAGATGGCTTCCAAAAGTTCATGGAAACACTCCCATTATCTTGTCATCCCATTTCCCCACTCTTTGAAGCCCTGCCCCTGAACATCCTCCGCCACAGCCTCTGCGCTGCAACTCAGCATCCTGTGGTAAAGCGCCGCAGAAGAAAGGCCTGGCAATCTGCTTCTGTAAAGATAACTTCCTAGAACACCCTATGGGGCGGCTCTCCTCTGCCGCACGGGGGTCCTTATAAATAGAAATTGACCTGAGGGACGATCACCATCAAGAGGGCAGTGCTGGCTCAGCGGGAGACTCCTCACCTTGGGGGCAGGGGATCAGGGTTCAATTCCCAGCCAGCCAGGCCATCTGGACGGTTCCCCTCCACACCGATTCCCAGGGCACTGCAGAGCAGCACATTTCGTCCTGTGGTGCTCGGGATGGCCGCTGAGTTAGGAGGGGAAGGGCAACTGACTGGCCATGCAGCTGGAGGTTCTGAATGGGCTGTCTCCCACAGGCCAGGGGAGGGTGTTCCTCCTGGGGGGCCCTAAGGCTCCAGGGAGCCCTCCGTCTTCTCCCCAGTATTTACATTCCCTTCTTCTGACATCAGGGGGCTGGCCCAGCGGCCCCAGAAAGGCTGGCGAGCAGCCAGCTCACCAAATAAGGATGGAGCGCCACACAAAAGAAGGTGGGCCAAGCGGACCCCGGAGCGGGTAGTGGGCAGTCCCAGGAGACCCTTGGTAGCCCAGGCAGGCAGGAAACCAGGGCCTACCTGGAGGGGAGGCCTTCCCCATGAGCAGGCAGAGAAACGGTCTTGGGTGACCTCACTGCCTTCCCACGCTGACTCACAGCGACCGTTTCTGAGCCTGAGACTCTTCATGGGCGTCGAAAGTGGCTGGTGGCTTCCAACTGCAGCCCAACAGGCAACCGCGCTGCCCGCGGGGCTCCTCGTGGACCCACCCAGGAGCCCGTTAAACACACAAGAGTCAGGGGAACTCTCCTGAGCATCCCGCCTCCCTCGGGCAGCCCTTGAAAAAGAAGGGTGCGACGGGTGCACATACCGGAAGGGTAGGGGTTCGAACTTGCCCAGAGGCACCCCGGAAAAGGCCTGGCAACCTAACTCCCCTGGAAACACGTCAGCCACTGAAAAGTCCACGGAGCACAGCTCTCCTCCATCCACACTGGGTCAACGTGCCTCAGAGTCCACCAGGTTGTACCGCCCTCCGCCTGCACGCACTTCTGAACGCCCTCCCCAGCAGCCCTGCAGCAGAGGGGCCTGGCAATCTCCTCCCCTAGAGGAGTTGGCTTTGGAAACCCTGTGGGGCAGTGACTCTCTGGCTGTCCCCCAGGATTGCCCTGAGTGTCAATCAACCGACCCAACGGCACTGCACGCCGGGTGATACTTCACTCTGACTTTTCTCCCCAGAAGCCAAGAAGCAAGATCCCCACCCGCACCCGGCACCCAAGCCCTGCCCGCTGCTCACCTGCCCAGCTCCTCCCCCATCTCGTAGTAGTCCTCCACGTCTTCCTGCCGGAAGGTAGACATGGCGGTGTGGCAGATTTGTCTTCCAGGGGCCTCTGCTCCAGTCAGTGCCCAGAGGATGAGTCCTGAGGGCAGGACGTGGGGGGTGTCCCCTCACCGTGACCTCTAGAGGAGACAGAGCAACAACGGTTGCTCCAACCACCACACTGGGCTCACCTGCCTGCCTCGAAGCAGCTCAGGAGTGCGGTGAGGAAGAGAGGCCTGGTGGTCGACTTGCAGAAATCAACCCAAGAGCACCCTGGAGATCACAGGGTCCTGTAGCTGACCAAGCCCATGGGTCACAGGACCAGGCAGGGTTTCAATGTTTTGCATGGACCCTGGTGACCAGAGCACAGAGCCAGCTGGGAGCTTTGCCAGGTGTCATTTCACTTTGACATGCTAACCACCCTAAAAAGGTCAGTACACGGCCTCCTGGTACCCCCTCAGTTCCTTTAACACCCCCTCTGTTCTCACCCCACCTCCCAGTGCTCCTGTCTCTGCTTCCTGCTCCCAGACCTCTCCCAACCTGCTAATCCAGTCTCCATACATTCCAGAATGTTCCCCACATTCTGCACGCCCCCACTCCCCACAGGGCACTGTTCCTCCTTGGAGACTCCGGGTTTAAGTTCGACCCCCAACAGGCCTCCCAATAACCGGCCCCACCTGACCCCACCCCCCACCCCCATACCTAGATTGTTCTCTTGAGACCACCCCACCTCCGAGTCTCTTGTTGCTGTTTCACCCAAAAGCCACTGTTGGAATCGGTTTCGACTCACAGCGACCCTCTAGGACAGAGTCGACCTGCTCTATAGGGTTAACCAGACTGCTATCTTTACGGAAGCATACCGCCTCGTCTTTCTGGCGCAGAGCGGCTGGTGAGTTCGAACCTTTAGATTTAGCAGCCGAGCGCTTCACCCTGGCCAGCCCCATCCCAAGTCCCAAAACGCTGGGCCAAGCCCCCCACCCACTCTTGGGCCCCACATCCTCTATCCCAGCAAGACCAAGCTTGGCTCCACCCTCCGCCACAACACCGGCCCTCCAGCCGGGTCTCCTCCACCCTCAATCGGGTCCCTCCGTCCCTCTATCCTCAGCTAACCCCACTACACTGAGTCTTCTGAACCATCCCACTCCCCGCTCCCCGCCCCAAGTCACCAACCTCAACCCAGCTCCAAGGGCCCCACCCAAGGGTCCCGCTGCAAGCACCTCCCGGCCCCACAGTCTCACCATCCCTGACGTCCCTCCTAGGCATCCTCTTCCGGCCTCCACGCCCCTCGCTGGCCCTTCCTCGGCCCGGTCACCCAAGGGCTCCCCAACCTGGCCACCCCCAGGCCCTCCCCAGGTCTTTCCAGCGCCCCGCCCCCGTCCCCGCCCTGCCCGCCGGCCGCGCCCCGTACCCGCTGCGCGCAGTGTGGCCCCGAGCCCCTGACCAGTCCCGCCGCTGGGCTGGCTCCGCAGCTGCAGTTCCCTAGGCCAGCGAAACCGCAGACGTCGCGAGGTGACGTCATCGCGTCCCCCGCCGCCCGCCTCTGAACGCAAATCCTCAGCTCCCATTGGTCTGCGCGGCCGCCGCTCCAGGCACCTCTCAACGCCCCTCCTTTCCTGCCCGAGCCCCAGAGACGGCTTCGCAATTGGTCGACGTGCTAGCCTGCCCGAAGACGATTGGCTGCAATGAACGATGGTCAAGGGGACGGAAGTGGAGTCGACTTCCGGTCTCCGACCGGCTCCGCGAGCCTCCTCTGACCCGGTCCTGAAGCAGCTAGGCATCCGGGATGCTCGAGGCCTGCAACAGCCGCCTGGCGGCCCTTTTCGGGTGCCGGGTACGTGGAGCCGGATGCCTGGCTCCGGCGAGGGACCCCGGCGCTGCTTTCGCTCCCTCTTACAGTTGTGCCCTTTATAAAACCCCCATTGTCAGTACTAGGTGCAGACCAGGTTCAAATCATCGATTCTTGCATGGTCTGCCTTATTCATTGCCCAAGGTCCACATGCGTCTGAGATGATTGACAGCACCGTAGTCCTTAAAGTGCCATCTCTGCTTGTTAACGCCTTAAGAGGTCTTTGACAGCAGCCTCGGCCGATGCAAGACGTCAGTTGCTATCTTGACTGTCGCTGCCCCGAATGCTGCTGGCGGTGGCGCCAACTCAAATGAAACCCTGAGCAGGGTCGCTGTTCTCTCCATGTATCGTGATGTTTATTGGGCCCTTTGTACTTTTGCTTTTTGTTGCGTAATCTGTAGTCTTTTTTTCTTCAGCAAGTACTTCAACCCTCTCCACTTTCAGCCAGCAGGGTGATGCCATCTGCATATCGCAGGATGTTGATGAGTCTCTCCAATCCTGGGGCCGAGGTCTTCCTATGGTCGTTTTGCTCAGCACACAGATAAGGACTAAGTACAATCAAACAATACAAGGCTGAGCGACACCTGTCCTGATTTTCAGCCACCAAGCAGGGCTATGCATTCCCTTCCTGTTCCCTGCCTCTGGGGCTTTGTACAGGTTCTGCATGAGTACGATGAATTGTATCATCCTCGGCAGTGTTACCTATAATTTGCTATAATCCAGTTGAATGAGGTTTTCTACACCGCTGTCAGAATGAGCTTGATGGCATTCACTTTCAGCCCATAGTTCATCCCTTCTTGTCGTTCCCGTTCCCTGCTGAGATTCTAGAGCCATCAATTCCCATCAGGCCTCTCCTGAACCAAGAACTAGTTCTGACAGTCAAGTCTTCCAACAATACATACATGTACTTGTGTATTTGGTTAGTTGTTTGTACTCCTGAACTTGCTACCCTTTGAACATCTAATAGCGGTTTACTTCATTCCCTTCCCCCAGTGCTCCCCGTGTTGTTACTTGATGTTACCCATCTTCAGCCCTTGGAATGAATTAAAACAATGCTTCCATTTATGCTCGTTTTTTCACTTCCTGTTCTCTGCTGTGCATGGCTTTAAGTTGGGACCAGAGCCAGTATCGCCTGGCTTGCACCTCAATTTCAGGACCAGAGCCTCCTCCCTGCTCAGCGTTAATTGCTGCTTGCTGGCGATGGCCTGTGGTCCCAGTGGTCACGAGCTTGGTACTGGAAGTTCTAATGCTCCTTTCTCAGGGAAAGGATCAACTTGCCCTTGTCAAGGAGCTGGTGCTGCTGCACTTGGTGCTTCACCTGGGGTCCTCCTAGGTGATCTACTAGCCACTCTGGGCCAATGTGCACCCCCCCCCATCCCCACACATAAAAGAACACGTCAGTCAGTCTCAAGTGGCAAAGGTGGCCTTTGTTGATCAGTCTTAAGCCTGGGAGAGCTGTGAAAGGCACTTGGCCTTCTGGAGGCGGCAGAAGTGGAAGAATGAGCAGAGCAAGCGACAGGGTCACCACCATTCCGAATTTATTACACCAATGGCACTGACACAGCCGGAGGTGCCCCCCATAAGCCCACACACAACTCCCTCCCTGCCTCTGGTAGCTGGCTCTCCAAGGAGGGCCTGTCACCCAAATAAACCTCCAATGTTTTCATTTAATATATACTTTTTTTGGACGTGAGTTTCCTTCTGAATTGAGAGGGCAGGGTGTCAGGATGTCCCATGTCCCACCTCCCCACCGGCCAATTAAGTCCTGCCAAGAGGCCGTTCATCCCGCCGCCCCTGAAATAAATACCGGGAGATGGCATTGAGTGTGAATGCAGAGCGATGGCACAGAGCAGGCCCGCCCCCGCCCCTAGGGCCAGGGTGACAAGAGCATGAGGACATGTTGCTGTAGGTGCTGGCCCAGTCCCACCCAGGGCTGCAGGTGGCCATCATGAGGCCACCTACAATTTGTCCAGGAAGTTGTCCAGGGCCGGGATGCCCTCCTTCAGGCCTTTGCGCTTGCGCGTCTCGGCCACCACCTGGCTGGGTCGGCTGGTGTTGTCGAAGGGGTCCCCGGGCAGGATCTGCCAGTGGTCGAACACGCACTGCGGGAAGGCCTGGCCGCCAGTGTTGGACCGTAGGTCGGCTGTGAAGCCTGCAGGAGGGGGTGGGGGTGAGTGTTGGCAACCCAGTGGCCCTGCTCAAGGCTGGCTTGTGCCCACACCCTCCTTCCTGCTGTGGTTACAATACCCACCTTGCTTTTCCCACAATAGAAATGATCCCCTCCCCACTTTAGCCTAGGCCAAATTCTGTTCACCTCGCCACAGTTGCCTATCACACCCACCTCCCTGGTTAGTCTGTGGGACCCTGACTGACCCAGCCCCAGTGAGCACTCACCAAAGGACTCGTTGACTGGCAGGTAGGCCTTCACAACAAACATGGGGGTGCCAGCCACCTGGGACTCCTCGAACACATGGCCCCGCTTCCTGTTCAGAACGCCATAGATGCCCCCGACCACTTGCTCGGGACACTGTCAGGAAGAGAGGGTGCTCAGGACTGTGGGGGCATGGGGAGCACTGGGGGATGGCAGAGATAACGGGGTGGTGTCCTCACCTGGATCTCCACAAGGTAGATAGGCTCCATGAGGCGTGGCTGGGCTGTCAGCACGCTGGCGTAGAGGCAGCGCCGGGCAGTGGGGATGATCTGGCCACCCCCGCGGTGGATGGCATCCGCATGCAGGGTCACGTCGTGGACATCAAAGCGCACACCCCTCATGTTCTCCTCGCACAGCGCGCCCTGCAGGGAAGGGGAAGTGCAGTCAGACCCCTGGAGACAGGGCTGGCTCCTGAGGAGTGTGATCAGGGATCTCTGAGTCACCAAGAAGCCTCCTTACAAGACACTTGAGTCCACCCCAAGCCCGCCCTCCCTCCCTTCTAGCTCACCTCCTTGGTGGCCCACTGGAAGCCGGCCACCACGCTGTCCTTGATCTCATTGAGATACTGTACTCCCTTGGTGATGTCGGTCAGAACGTTGGGGCCAGTACCATCAGGCCCAAAGCACCAGATCTTGCGGGCCTCGGCCACATCCCACTCGTACTTCTCGGCCAGGTACCGAGCCCGCTGCTTGAGCTCCTGGCGCGCTGACACCTCACCCTTGTCGATGTCCTCGGCCAGGCCGTCGGGGAAGGGCCGTGCCTTCATGTACAGCCGGTTGTGCTTGTTGGGGGACTTGGAGAGGCAGAGCACGCTCGACTCCTCGCTGACGGTCTCGCGGTAGGAGACGACTGGGTCCGATTTCTGTGTAAAGTGTTGGATGGTCACGGGCGTCAACCAGGGAGGATCTCAGGGTCTCATAACAACTTCTCTTGCAAAGGCTCAGG
Organism: Tenrec ecaudatus; assembly: GCF_050624435.1. NCBI lineage: Eukaryota > Metazoa > Chordata > Mammalia > Afrosoricida > Tenrecidae > Tenrec > Tenrec ecaudatus. The sequence goes on from NC_134530.1 coordinate 4,426,390, forward strand.
AAGCTGGTGGTGGGGCCCACAGCTCATCGAGGTACCCGTGACTGTCAGTCAGTCACCTGCCAAGAACTGGTACAAGGCTACTTCCACTGGCACCTACTCCCCCACCGCTGAGGGGTGGCGAAGTCACAGGGAGCAAGGGCAGAGAAACCCCTGGATGCTGTTGACATGTAGCTCCCAGGATCAGTTTGAGGGGTGGTCTGACAAGCAGGCCAAGAGCACATATCCCACCCTGCACTGGGGGCTGGAGAACCATGTCGAGGCCACTCCCAGCAGGTGAGGCGGATCCCAATCCCTGTGAACAGACCATGAAGGTCTGCCCCTGCTCTTCCCACCAGAACCTTCCCTCCTCAAGGGCTAGGTGGGCGCCCTGCTGCAGCAGAGGGGCTGACCTTGATGGGGATGCAGGCGTGGTCCTCCTCCAGGTCCTTGAGGCAGATCTCCAGGTGCAGCTCACCAGCCCCTGCAATGATGTGCTCGCCCGACTCCTCGATGATGCACTGCAAGGCCCCGCCCACCGGTCAATACTGGGCCCCCAGGGCCCTGGGATCTCACACCTCTGGGGACAGGTTGGCTCTAAGCAGCCTCGGCTAAAGGTAGACCCAGGGTTCTCAACAAACGAAGCAGGTACATTTTGGACAAGATGAATGGCAGGTGAGAGGACCCCGCGGAGGAAACCCTGCCAGCTCCCATACACACCATGCCCCACCCCCTCAGTCCCTAAGCACACCTGCACCATGGGGTCAGACTTGGCCAGCCGCTTCAGGCCCTCTACCAGCTTGGGCAGGTCAGCAGGGTTCTTGGCTTCCACAGCCACCCTGACCACAGGGCTCACACTGAACTTCATCACACGCATGTTGTGGGCATGCTCAAAGGTGGTGATGGTGCCAGTCTTCACCAGGAATTGATCGACGCCCACCAGACCCACAATGTTCCCACAGGGCACATCCTCAATGGGCTCCACGTAGCGGCCCATCATCAGAATAGTCCTAATGAGAGAGGCAGAAGACGAGCCCATGAGAAGGTGCCTGGAATCTGGGCGCAAGCCAGAGACATAACAGTTGGATCCTAACACACAAGGGCCTGCAGAGCAAGCAGCAGGACACAGCAAGGCACCCCTGGGACCTGAGGGACTAGAAATGGGAGCCAAGGGTGATCGCACTCAAGTTTGGCATAGGTTGCGACCAACTCCTCAGGGGGACTGGGCAATGCCCACCTCTGGATGGGCTTCAGGTAGAGGTCCTCCTTCTTTCCTGGGGTGTAGTTGGGCCCCATGATCCGGACCTTAAGGCCAGTGGACACTAGTCCAGAGAAGACACGGCCAAAGGCGTAGAAGCGACCCTTGTCTGAGGTTGGCACCATCTTGGAAATGTACATCATGAGGGGACCTTTGGGGTCACAGCTTTTAATACCTGAAGAGAGAAAGACCATTCCTTGCAGGCACAGAAGCCGGAGCAGCACAGCGGGCCAGAGGCCTGGGGCTCAAAGCCCATGACTCCCCCCATGCTCTATGGGGTCCCCTCTCAGCCCGGCCCTCACCCATGGCAGCCTCATCGTCGGGGGGCCCTTCATAGAGCAGCTCGCAGCGGTACTTCTGGGCCGTCACAGGTGAGGGCAGGTGGATGGTGATCATCTGCAGCAGCGCGTCCCCGGCTGGCAGCCACCGTCGCATCACAGCCTGTGTGAGTAGGTCGGGTCACCACTCAGGGCAGGGGCACATCCCTGCTGCCCACAGCCACGATTTTCAGCGGGGAACACGCGGCGACTGGTCATGTACCTTCAGGAGGGGCTTGCCCTCTTTGTCTTTGTCCTCGCTGTCCAGCTTGATGTCGAGCTTGTCAATCAGCTTAGCTGTCTCCTCTTTCTTAAAGCTCATGATGGCATCAAACACCTGCAAGGTAAAGTGGGAGTGAGGTGTGCTGAGATCAGGTCCAGCAGGACAAGAGTCTGACTGCTCTCGAAATGCAGGCGAACAGCCAGCTCTGTGCCTACCCTGGGACCATTCTACAAGGTCTCCCACCTTTTTGAGTCCAGAACCCTCCCCCCAGCCCTTCCCTGCAGATGGGTTGCCATCGGGGCGTCACAGGCAGTACACACACCTTGAAGATGGGGTCCAGGATGAGCTGGCAGAACGTCCGGGGCAGCTTCTTGCCATCAGGACTGTTGGGAGACTTGCTGAACTTGCCATTGGTGGGGTCAAAATAGCTAACAGAGAAAGGCCACCCTGATCAGGTTTGGGGGACTGAGATCACACCCATGAATGAAACATGGATGCCATTCTCAAGATAAGACTTCTAGGGCAGCCCCAGTCCGTGCCACCCGTAAGACACAGTCCCACATGCCCCCACACATACCGGTCACCCCAGAGCTTCTTCATCATGTCCTCCACTTTCTTGGCCCGCTCAGCAGGCCCCAGCTGGCCCTCACCCTTTGCGGCAAACTTGGCCACATACATCTCTGCAAACTGCTTCAGGGTAAAGGCCCAGCCATGGAGTCCGGAGCCAAAGCCAACAGTACCCAGGACGGGGTCAATCTAGGGGGGGAGAAGAGTGGGGCTGTCACATAGGCAGGGAGACTGGAGCCGCCAGACCCGCTGGGCTCTGGGAACCTCAGACATCATGTTTCTTCAACAAACATCAGGTCAAAGTGAAGAATTATCAGTCATCATGGGTAAGCACTGGTGCAGCCCCCACCCGCTGACACTGCCTTCAGAGCCCCCTGGGTCTCCCCCGTCCTGCTGGGTCCCGGGGTTCCGCACCATGATGTTGCCCATGGGGCCGCTCTCGCCCTCGCCATAGGTGGAGATGATGACATTGACGTTCTCCACAATGCGCTGGAAGGTCTGGTACAGCTCCTCAGGCTCCAGCTGCAGCTCCAGCAGGGCCCGGTCCATCTTGTTCATCATCAGCACGGGCTTGATGCGCTCGGCGATGGCTTGCCGCAGCACTGTCTCCGTCTGCACACACACACCCGACACACAGTCCACTACCACCAGAGCTCCGTCAGTGACACGCAACGCCGCCGTCACCTCCGAGGAGAAGTCCACGTGGCCTGGGGAGTCGATGAGGTTGATGAGGAAGCCAGAGCCGTCCTTGCTCTGCTTGATGAAGTTAAGGTCATTCTCTGACAGCTCGTAGAAGAGAGAGATGGCGCTGTGGGGAAGAGTACGGCAAGCCTGAGACTCCTCTCAGGATGGACAGTGCCCACCCCAGCAGGCCTCCCAACAGCCTTGAATGGTCTTTAAGTTCAGGTCACCGGCCCTCACCATCCATCCCAGGCACCCCAAATCCAGGTAGGCACACCTGCTTCACCCCAGTACCTGCCACCAACCAGACCTTAGGACCCCCAAAAGGGACCCCAGTCTCCTATGGACACTGGGCCTCAGTATGGCTTAACTGGGGTGCTCAGACTAGCCTGCATTTGTCACAAAAGGGACAACCCAGAGCTTGGCCAGGTACCACAGACGTCCCCAGGACGACTTAACTGCCCACCGCAAGGGTTGTCGAACCCATCTGAGCCCCCTCAATAGCTACAGGCAGGGGATGGGGTTTCTGCCCCTGGAACCAGGAGACCTGTCTCCGAGTGGCAGTGGTAGGTGTGGCCTCCAGGGAAGGGGCGGGGCCTCACGTGGACTTGATGGTGATACAGCGCTCCTGCTCATCCTTGCGCGTGTCTGTGAAGCGTGTCTCCCCGGCACGAGCCGACGCGATGATGCCCGCCTTGCATACCAAGGAGTCGGTCAGCGTGGACTTGCCGTGGTCCACGTGGGCGATGACCGACATGTTGCGGATGTTGGCCTTCTTGTCCATGATGGCCCGGATCTGATCTACGGTGAAGTTCACCTGCGGGCCGTGGGGGTGGGGGAGTGGGTTTGCTGTTCCAGGAAGCAGCTTGGCCCCAGGTCGTGGATCGATCCCACAGCCAGGCCCGCAGCCAGGAGCAGGTCGGACCTTGGGCACCCACAGCAGCAGGCTTCTGTGCTGATAACCAGGGCACCCCCTAAAGCCTCTGTGCCCCCATCTCCACTACACCTCAACCCAGTTGTCATTTCCAAGTGACAACCCAAGAATGGAGCTGATTCATGAGTCACCAAGGGAGAGGACAAAGGTTCCTTCAGCCAGCTTGGCGGCCAAGCTGCGATCCGGCCTCCCCCGGAACTCCGGGAATGCTGACACCCAGGCACCGTGCTCCTCCACCAAATCGCCTTTCAGCTCCCCAAGGTCACCCTTCCGCCAGGGTGGGAGCTAGGACCACCTCCAACCCCAACCTGCCCTCCGCAGCCCGCTCCTGGCGCCCGCCTCCACCTCGCGGCCCAAGGGGTCAGCTTCTCGCCGTTGAGGAAGACCCTACAGTCGAAGGCGTGGGGGTACATCCCGGCCCCTTGAGCTCCCTCGCTATTCCGGGCCGCCTACGGCTCCGCGGCGGCCGGCAGGGCGGACTCGTGGCGCCGGGCCCGGCACAGCGCCCCCCTCGCCCGCCGCGGCGCCGCCATTACAGCGCCTGCCACATCACCAGCCCCGCCAGCCGGCTCCGCCCGGACCCCGCCAGGCCCGAGCTCCCGCGAGGCCCCGGAAGCGGAGACGGGGCTCCCCCGGCTGCGCAGACATGGCGGCGGCCGCGTCCCCAGCCCCGCGCCCGCCACCCGAAGGCCGCCTGTCATGTCTTCCCGCCCCCCCTATTTCCGGGCGGCCTTCACGCCCCAGGACCAGCCTCGTCGGCCCTGCGGAAGCCTGGCCTCCGTCCTAGGCCGCCTTCCGGGCGACCGTACTCACCATGGTGGCGGATGGCGGTGGATTCTCCCAGGCAGAAAGGAGCGATGCGAGTCGCGCCAAGGATGGCGGCGACGACGGCGGAAGAGAACGCTGACGTCAACACTCTTCCTTTTATAGGAGGACGCCGGTTGGGCGGGTCGGCTGACGCTGCGGGGCGGGGCGGGGCGACGCAGGGCGCAGGCGCAGGCGCGGCGACGCGGCCCTCCGGTTAACCCTTGTGGCGCCGGCCCCGCGGGCTTCCCTTGGATTGGCCTGGAGAGTCCAGATTGCCCGCGGCTGGGGGTCGCCGGACAGAGGGTTACAAGCCGCTGGGAGGCAACCTTCAGGCTCGCCAGACTACGAGCGCCGCTGGCGCTGGAGATAATAAACCAGCCACGCTATTGGTTATTTGTTTGCAAAAGGCCAAGTACTAGAAACGCCCTTCACCGCCTGCGCGGGTCTGGACAGTTACCCTGCGTTTGGTCTTGTTCTGTAAGGCGATGCCGCGGGGTGAAGGGTACTGGGTCCTTTTGAGGGCTGCTTTTGCAACGCCTGGCGAATCCGTCGTTATTTCTCAATTAAAGCGCCTTTTAAAAACCAGCCCTCGTTCCTTTTGTCAACAAATTCAGGTTAAGTACATGCTATGTGCCAGACACAGAAGCCCCCGTTGGCACGCGAAGCTCGGTGGTGCAAACACCTGGGAGCCAAGATGTGGCTGCCTGCTTCCCTGAGGATTTGCGGCCTCAGAAAGAACCCCCTTGGGCAGTTCTACTCTGTCCTGTAAGGTCCTTTCGCGTCGGAATAGAACTGGACTGACCGTGTGTGTGTGTGAAACTCGCTGTGTGGTTCTCAGAGCTGTGGATACAGCGATTGTTTATCACCGGGGCCACCACAGTGCGCTTTCATTCCCATGCCTCAGTTTCCTCTTCTGTGAAAGGGGGGTCCTCAGTAACCCCTTATTGTTCTTAGGGGAGACAGGGACACCTGGCTGACACACAGGAGCTATTTCAAGGAACTTGCTTTGTTATTTCTGAAACAACTATTTCTTTCGGGGGCTGGTATGCCCTGGCTCAGGGGGGCGGTGTGAGGGGGAGCACTGGAAGCCCGTGTAACACTCGTATCGTGTCCTAATCTGACCCCTAAAGAAGTCGTTGGGTTTCGGGTCTGTGACTCGTGGCGGCAAGCCTGGCCCACACGCCGCGTCCGTGAATGATGGGCTCTCTCCGATGTTAGGTGCGAAGAGAAGGTTGGGTGCGTAGGGACCCCTCACAATGCTTGGGAGCTGTTGATTGCAGCCACGGGGTGAGGTTCTACGCCTTTTCTGCTGACCCTATACTAAGTCACCTAAACCCCCCAGGGGCACACACCTTTCCAGAAGGGTCTCTAAGGTCAGCCGCCGCTCCCCAGCCTATGCGCATTTTGCTAAGCGCTGTCCCAGCCTCGATTCCCCAGGGATCGAGGGTGGGCGGCTGCTCCTAGCACCACCCCGCGCTTCCCCGGGGTCAACAGAGACAGGGTGGTGCCGCTCCATGCTTATCAATCCGAAGATCCAGGCTTGGAGCCTACAGGGCGGGGTCAATAGCAGGCAAGTCCCCCACCCCAACTCAGGGCGGCGTCCTGTCGGGTAGTTTTCTTAACTGGTGTTATGATAATTTCCTAAGTCAATTGCTTTTGCCATGGGTGGCGGAGGGGAAGGTGTATTCAGCAGATGGGTAGCTGGTCTCTTTATTTAGTCATTGTATTCAGTCTTTAAATACACCGAACACCTTAATGCATGTTGGGCCTATGCAGCCGCTCGACCTGTCTTCCAAAATTCTCAAAAATTCCCTGCCACTGAGTGACAGGACAGCGCAGCCCTGCCCAGCTGTAACTCTACCTGAGGAGGAAACCTGGTCTTTCTCCCGCGATGGTTGCCACCTGCAGACCTCGCGGATCGCAGCCAATTTTTTATTGAGGGGGGCGCTTCTCAAAAAGGTTTGCACCAAAAAAAGGGAGCTGAGGGCATTTTATTGTCACCTACATTCGAGGAGACCGGGAGAGTTGAAGGGGGCTAGTCCTCCCCTCCCGCGCAGGTGGCTTTCCAAGGGCAAGGGTTCAGCACCCTCCGCGCGCCCACCCCACCCTTACCCCCGCCCCAGCCCGCCTCCAGCCCCGCCTCCGCCTTTAGCAGAAACCTCGGGAACGGGGGCGGGGGGCTTCGTCGGACGGCTAAGACAGGTACTAGCCGGCTCGGGTCTGCAGACCTGGGCGCAGGCGGGGGACGGGGAGAACAACAACGTCCCCTCTGCAGGGAGGCTGAGCTGCGCGTGCGCGCGCTGCGGCCCGGAGGGCGCGGCGTCCGCAGCAGAGACCCCTGCTGACCGGTGGCCGCCATCGCACCGCGCTCCGTGCGGCCTCTTGCTACTTATTAACCCATAGCGCCCCTTCCCACTCTTGGAGCGCCTCCTCTGCGTTGCAAGACATTTAAATGAAGCCGTTCATTTCCTCGCCCGCACCACGCCCTGAGCTTTGCGTGGATACCTCTATGAATGAGGACTAAGTACGGTTCCAAGAAGCCGATTTGCCTAAGGTCACACAGCTGGGAAGGGTGGGGCTGAATAGAGACAAGATTCCCTGCTCTCCTGAAAGTGGCCACCGCCCATCATGACACACCAGCCTCCCCAGACAACACAGGGACGGGTGGGCGTGACTGTGTGCCAAGACCCAGAGACCAGAAGAACTAGATGGTGCCCGGCTACCACTGCCGACTGCTCTGAAAGGGATCCCATTAGAATGCCGTGGCCCTGATGGGCAGCTGATGTGGAAAAAAATCAAAATCAAGAGAACAGCAAAGCATGCTGGCCGGATAGAGACTGGTGGAACCCCAAAACTATGGTCCATTGGTTCCCTTCCAGTCCGGAACCAACCAAACTCCTCCCTTGGCTCCATGCTTAGTCCATTGGCGCAGGTCTAGAATGGGGAGCAAACCCATCTCTTTAGGAAGAAGTACGGCCAGACTGCTCCTTAGGGGCCAGGGTGGTGAGGCATCCACCATTGGGCATGTTGTCAGGAGCGACCAGTCCCTAGAGAAGGCCTTCGTGCTGTGAAAGAGAGGAAGGCTGTTAAGGAAACGGATGGACACTGGCTGCCATCAATGGGATCACACATAGGAAGAATTTGGAGGATGGTCCAGTGTTTCGTTCGGGGCCCGCTAGGGGCTGTAGCCAGCTCATGGGTACATAGCACCTCACAGCAGTGACATAATGGGGACAATCCCACAACAGGTGAGCACACCTGAGACCAGCGGTTCATAACCTTCGGGTCTTGACCCCTTTGGGGGCCGAAAGACCCTATAACAGGGGTCGCCCTGTTAGCAAAATGACAACTAATTTTATGGTTGGGGGGGTCACCACAACATGAGGAACTGTATGAAAGGGTCCCGGCGGCATGAGGAAGGTGGAGAACCTCTGTCTTAGAATAATCAGCCATCTGGCATCAAAGTGTGTTGGGAGAGGAGCTATGGAAACAGGAAGTGCAGGGGGGAGGGCAAGGGGCTACTGAAGGGATCACATGGGGGAGGTGCAGGGACCTGTGCCTGAAGCATCCAGTGAAATCAGCCTTCTGCCCTCTAAACCCCCACCCAACACACAGTTTTGTTTATCTGTTGTTCATGGAAAAGCCACCATTGGGTAGTTGCACCAACTAAAGGAGAGGGTGGGGAGTGGATCCAGCCTGGGGCATCAGGAAGGGCTTCCTGGAGGAGGTGGTCTTGAGTTGAGACAATGTGGAGGGCAGGGCAGGGAGTGGGGAGGTCAAGTGCAAAGCCCCTGTGGCAGGAAGAAGTTGAATGAAAGCCAGTGAGGCTGCCCCTTCCAGCCAATTCCAACTCCCAGAACAGGGCGAACCCCATACATCTGTTCATCTTGATAAAAGCAGACTGCCACGCCTCTCTCCCGCAGAGCAGCGGGTGGGTGCAAACCACCCACCTCTGGGTGGGCAGCTGATCACTCTAATCACTATGCCACCAGAGCACTTCAGCAAGTGCCAGGAAACGCCAAGCCAACGTCCCTGCCATCGCACCGATGCCGGTACACGGCGACCCTGCCTGCAGGACAGGGCAGAACTTTCCCTGTGGGTTTCTGAGACCGTCACACTTCGCAGGGGTAGGAAGCCTCGCCTTTCCTCCTGTGGGGTGGCTGGTGGTAGAGAACTGTTGACCTTGCTGTTGGCAGTCCAATGTGTAGCCCACGACGCTGTCGGGGGTCCTTCCCTCCACCAGCCCAGTGCGGTGTCTCTGCCAATGGATTGTGGGCCTTCGCTGACATCCTGGGCCTCCTGCAGACGCGGTGCTCAGAATGAAGCTGCCATACAGAGGAGGCCTGGTGGCGTAGTGGTTATGCATGGAGCTGCTCACTTCGAAGCCAGCAGTTCAGAACCACCAGCCGGACGCTCCGAGGCTAGAAAGACGAAGCTCTCTATGCCGATCAAGAGTTACAGTCTTGGAAAATCTCCGGGGCAGGGGCAGTTCTACCCTGTCCTATAGGCTTGCTGTCAGTCAGAATCCACTCAACGGCAGTGAGTTTCCTACAGTCGGAGATGTGACTGTTAGGTAGCAGGATAGGGGGTTGTTCCTCTCCATGCCTAAAGGCCCCCTACAGGAGGTTGGAAGCCAATGAAGGCTAAGGGGCATGAGCCAATTCAAGCCCAAGCCAGGTGGGAGGCACAGGTAGGTGGCCCAAAGTCTGTGTTGGCCCAAAGTATACCCGGGGTGAGCTTAATTCAGCCAGTGGGGTCACCCAGTACTGTCGACCACGCCTCCCAGCTGAAGGCCCTAAAGGCTGGACCCTCGAGACCACCGCCCCTTTTTTCAGCAGCTCCTCCACCTTCCCCTTGGCCATGTGTAGTCTCTCTGGCCTCAGGCCACCACGCACGGGTGTGCAGTGCCTGAGGGTGCCCGTGTTCAGTGACTGTATAGTCTGAAACTTCCTCCCTCCTTTATGAAAACCCACTTGGGTCACACACCAGGTTTCCGCGTGAATTCTTTATCATGTGAAGCCAAGAACAGAGGTCTCCTCCCCACCCCCCCACCTCCCAGAAACCTAACTTGTCATTGGGACTGCTCTAATCTCCCTCGGTCCACTGACCCACAGGACTTGTGGGTGGTGATGACCGAAGCTGCCACAGGACAAGCACTAGCACGTGCTTCAACAATGCTTCTACTGGGCCTGTGCCTCAGAGAGGAACGGCTGCACCACATGGTCAGTCTGTCCCCAGCCGCGGTGGAGGCAATAGTTTACCGAGGGCAAACCAAGGGGAGTGTGGTAGCGAAAAGGCCCGCTGGTTTCCTCTCCGCAGAAGAACAGCTGTCAACTGGTCCCTGTGGCTGCCCTTCGCCTGGGGTCCCCCAGTCCTCCTTTGTAAGACAGTGGTGAGCCTTGCGCCAGAGGCAGTGGTGATGCTTCAGTGGTACAATGTCCGCCTCCCATGCTGGAGACCCTGGTTCAATTCCCAGCCAAGACCTCTGGGTGAGGTTGGGTTCACTTGTATTAAGAAAGAGATTTGTTATTGAGAAATGGCATCCCGGTTCTAGAATTCAGTAAGTGCGGTCTGGTCCAAGTCCAGGCTTCTCCTGCGCCATGGAAGCTGATGAGCAGGAAGCGGGATGGATGAGCAAGTGGAGACAGTGGGGGTCACAGGCTGGTGGATGTTAGGTAGCTAGATTTAGGAGCAGGGGGTTGCTCCTCCCATTCCTGCAAGACACACACACACACACACACACACACACAGAGGCGGTTGGAAAGAAATCGGGCAGTCTTTGGACACCTATGGGGAGACCCCAAACTAAGCATGCGCAGACTAGGACCCCTTAGCACAGAAGAAACCTCAAACCTAGCCTCCCCGTTAGGCGCATCACCCAGGTGGGCCTAACTCAGCCAATGAGGTCAACCAATACCATCAACCAGCCAGAGGCTTGGAATATCCTGGCTGTGGGAAGGCCTTGCTCTCTCTCACCCTGCTCCTGGTCAGCAGCAGATGGAGGGCGAGGGTCTCCCACCCCCTCACGGACACACGTGTGCCTACTCAGGGACCACACAGCCCCTTGGTCCATATGCCATTGGCCTCCAGCTTTCTTGGGCTTCTGACCTCCCGGGATCCCCTCCCCTCTACGTCCGCACCTGTGGGTGCTCTGTTCCACGTGGTTGTTCGTGCCCGGTCGTGAACCCCAGCTCGGCTTCCGCGGGGCTTGGCACACTTTCCAGAAATAGCGTGTACCCCTCTGAGACGGTAACGCCCGAAGCTTTTCCGTTCCTTCCTAAAAACTCACTAGGATCACAAAGTGTGCTTCAGCGTGAATTCTTTCAGTGCGCGAAGCCAGGAACCAAGGTACCACCCGCTCCGGAAACCTCTCGGAGGCGTGTGGGGAACGGAGACCCGGGAAGAGAGTGTGTGTGGGCAGATTCTCTCCGCTCCCATGGAAGGAGTCTGGGAGGCCTTCACGCTCCTGAGTTGGAGATGAATCCCAGTCACGTTCTCCTACTAAACGCTACGTCCCACACTGTCCCCTGTAATAACGCCATGAATGCCCATCGAAAGATCCTTCTTGCCAGCTCAGGGTCGCTTACTCCACACTTGAAGTTTATCTGTTTGAAGGTCGTCTGCCCTGTCCCAGCCTAAGTGAGGCCCACTCCCTTCTGATAAGGATCATAGATTGTTCCCCTGAAGAAGAGTTCAGGGACGACCAAGGTTAAGCCACCATCCTAACTCTAGAATCTGCCCACCTTGCTCCCCAGGCGCCTCCCTGTCCCGTGTATGCCCCTAACCTCCCCTTCGTAGGCGCTGGCTTGCAGGCTCAATGATGCTATGAAACCGTTAGGGACTGCATCTCCCCTCTCTGGTTCCAGACTCCATGGAAGAGGTGAACCCTTGCAGGTTTTGTCAGTTGTCCTTCATCTCTTTCCTTTCAGTTAACACAACAACTCCTTAAGACCCTCTCAGTCTTGGAGGCTGGTCTCCCACGAAGATCTGGGGTCGGCGGAACGAATCCACCGTAGGTAGTCGAGGCCGACTCACAGCGACCCTGTAGGACAGGGTGGAACTGCCCCTGTGGGTTTCTGAGACTGTCACTCTTTTAGGGAGCAGACAGCCCTGTCTTCCTCCCGAGGAGCAGCTGGTGGTTTCGAACCGCTGGGCCCAGCTTGTAACCACACCACCAGGGCTCCGTCAGTGGATAACATGAGGCTAGATGCATAAGTCCAAGACATAGCATGCTGGTCCCCACCACCACCACCACCACCCCAGCATCAAGTTCCCAGTCAGTCTTTCAGCTGCCGGTTTCAACCACTGATCAGTTGGGTGTAGAATCAGTGGTGTTGTCGTTAGGTGCCGTTGAGTGACGTTGGTTGGTTCCAACTCCGAGCCAAGCCCGAGTCCAACAGGATGAAACAGGGAGGGCCTGGTCCTGAGCCACCCTCCCATCCACGGACCGGTCTCTCCTGAGAACCTGTTCAAAGTCCCGCCATCCTTGCCTCTAAGGAGCCTTCTGGCTATGCTGCTTCCAAGATGGGCTCATCCATTCTTTGGGAAGTCCCCGGTGCACTCGGTAGCTTCCTTTTTCTTGTATCCATGTACGTATTTTCTGCTTCCCCTCCCCGCCCTCTCCCACTGCAGCCCATGGCTTTTCCGACACCATCAGAGGCGTCGGTTGTCTTTGCCTTCCGTCAGCAGTGCTTTTAAAACAGCGGCTTTCCAATCCCACCGTTCCTTGCACCTTCACTGCTGGCTGGAATTCCCCCGAGGAAAAGGACTTCTCCTTTCTTTCTTTTTTTTAGGACTTCTCCTTATGGCCATGGTGCCATGACTGCACTACAGAACACATGCGGTGGTTACGTCACCTGTTGTCAATTTGGGGCTTGAGAGGATTAGGAGTGAAGGGATGGAGTCTAGTCTGTCAATGGGGTCATAGCCAGTGAGGCCTCTGTGTGGGCATGGCCTTCTCCTGAGGATTCTGGGAGTTCCTGTATTTTCCTCCTTGGAGGCGGAAGACACCACTCTCTCTCTGCTCACTCCCTGAGACAACACTCGACTGACAAGACCTGACAAGACACATGGCACTCCGCTGATAGACCCCGTGCCCTGGGAACTGAGGAAGCCACATGGAGACCCCTGCCAGCGCTGAGATGCTTACAACACCACTGGATCCAAAGACATGCTACACACACACTGGCCTGTGATCGTCCAGCGTTCGGCATCATTGCATGTGTTTCATGAGTCTGAAGAGGACTTCGTAGATTGTATCAGACATATGGGCTAATATCAGACTTATGGGCTTGGACTGGGTTGGGATGTTTCCTTAACGTATAATTACTCTTTCTATAAAACACTCTCTAATATACATATGAGTTTCTATGGATTTGTTTCTATAGTCTACCCAGACTAACACACAAAGTAAAGGCTAGGTCACTGCCCACTTACTGCCCCTTAAAGGCCTGTTCTCAAACCTAGGAATAGGTGTCCTCAAAACCCAAACCAAACACACCTCCATCAGGTTGACGTTGGCTCAGCAACCCAACAGGACAGGGTAGAACTGCCCCTCTGGGAGCCCGAGACTAACTCTCTACAGGAGTCCATAGCCTGGTCTTTCTACGGGTGGTTTTGAACTGCCAACCTTGCGATTAGCTGCCCAACATGTGAAAACCCACCTGGGCCCCCAGGGCACGGAGCAGCTGTGGGGTTCAAACTGCTGACCTTTTAGGGAATGGTGGGACACTTTCACCACGAGACCCAGAGCTCCTTCCCATAAAGATGAGAATGGACCGAAGCCCAAAGTCCACTGTCACAGAATCCATCCCGACTCCTACCGGCCCCATAGGACAGAGGGAACTGCCCCTGTGGGTTTGTAACTGGTCACCAGAGCCAACAGCCTCCTCTTTCTGCAGGGACCAGCAGCCCTTGAATCTCTGTCTTTCTGCCCACCCCAAGCATACCTTCCAAACGTGGGGTTTCTGTGTGTGTGTGTGTGTAAAGTACACAACATGTGCTGGCTGCATCTGGTCAGAATCTGTCCAACTTCAGGACAGATCATGAGAATCGAAACCCTCACCACGGCTGCCCCTCCGTTCCAATCCAGAGTGACCCAGGGAGGGAGTAGAACATGGCTGTTCCCCAGACTGTCTCCTCTCTGGATGGGGCCGCCAGCCTCCTCCTCGTCCCCTGGAACGGCTGGTGAGTTGGAACCACCAACCTTCGGTTTAGCAGCCCACAGTGGATCCCCATAGGGCAGAGGGCAGACGTGCCTCTCCCTCCCACCCCCACCCTCCAGCCTTCTTACCTGTTCTGATACAAGTGTTCTCCCCACTTCTTTGCTGAGGCCACTCAGAACCCACAGGCCATGTGCAGAGTTCAGTGGGGTATGAAGGGACTGGCAGCATACAGCATGAGGGGGGATCCATCAGGAAGTGGTCTCCCTTCTCTCCGGTCCTCTTCCAACCGGACCTCCTCCAGGGCTCCCTCAGCCCCGCCATCTGTAGCTAAGGGCCCTTTCCTGGCCACCTGCTTCAGCTCTGTCCCTGGGCCTCCTCCACCCCAGGGACAGACACAGGGTTCCAGCCCCGGACCCAGGTTGCTGCTCTTTTACATTTTGGGAGAGTTTATTCTGTCAGTCTGTCTCTCTCTCTTTCTGTCTTCTCTCTTTACCTCCTTCTGCTCCCCGTTTAAAAACCCTGGAGTTAAAATAGACAGTAAAACAGAAGACCCGTTACTTTCAAGGCCTAGCCCCTCCCACCAGGCTGAGGAGCCCAATGACTCCCTCCGCTCCACAGGGTCACAGACACTTCATTTGCATACCGGACCAAGAGCACATTATTTGCATAGAAGGTGAGCATGACTTCATTTGCATAGCCTAGAGTCACCTCATTTGCATCGCAGATGGACCAGTCCTTGCAAAGGGCACACGGATTCCAGCCCAGGCTGCAGTCCAGGGCCAGACCAAGAGCATCCAAGTAGAAGTTGTTTATAGCGCCCCCAAGAAAATGTAACAAGCACTCTAGGATGAAACTAGGGCAGGAATAACGTCTCTGAACTGAGCTGGTGGGGTGGGGGTGGGGGGAGGGAAACGGGGACATCTCTGAAGGTTTTTTTCCCTAAAAACCAAGGCAACAGGGTCACCTGAAGCCATTCGTCTCACCCCAGCCATCCAGCAGTTTTCACTATATTTGGACATGTTGTCCGGGGAGACCCGCCCCTGGGGAATGACGCCACGCTTGGTCAAGCGGAGGGGCTGCGAGAGAGAGGAAGACCTTGGGGGAAGCAAAAACAGTTATTCCCCATAATCTATGCCAAACCTAAGGTGCAGTTTCCAGACACCTGGTCACTGGCTATACACTGGGAGGGCAACTGCTTAAAGGTGATCTGTCTGAGGGTTGTCAGCCATCCTAAGGCAGTCAGGCCCTACTGTCTGTCCCCCCACCCTAAATAGAGCCCACTCCCTTCTGATGTGGATAATGGACTCCTTCCCCTGAAGGAGAGCCAGCTCAGAGACGGCCAAGGTTCAGCTGCTATCTGGACACTAGAGCCTGCCTGCTTGTGCCTATTGTACAACCCCTCCCGGTTATGCACGTAGTCACCTGTAATTAGGGGGACCGGGCACACCCTTAGAGGGCATATAAACCTCAGTTGGAAATATACCCGCTCTCTCCGTGCAGATCTGTCTCCTGAAGTCATGATGGCCCCGGGGGTGAGCACCCGCATGCTTTATCTTGTCTGATGTCTCTTTAATTTTACCCTCAATGACACAACCCTTTGGGACCCCTTCAATAGTGGGGGCTGGTCCCCCACAAGACCCTCCAAAAGATGGATGGACACGCGGGTGCTGCACTGGCCTCCAACCTAAGAAGAGCTGGGAGGACGCCGCAGCACCCGCTGGGCAGCAGCACTTCCTTCTGCATCAGGTCACTGTGAGTCGAAGCGACTCAGTGGCACCTCACAACAACAACAACAACTGTATTCCCAGGCAGTGGAACCACTGCCACTATTTTAAAAAATATATATCTGTGGTAGTTATATAATTGTTTGTGTCTGCAGCCAGACTGGCTGATCTTAATCATTTGTCAGTTTGAGAGGATTAAGAGTGAAGGGGTGGAGTCTAGCCTGTCAATCAGGTCATAGCCAATGAGGCCTCTGTGTGGGCGTGGTCTTCTCCTGAGGATTCTGGGAACTCCTGTATTTTCCTCCTTGGAGGCGGAGACACATTCTTTCTCTCTCTGCTCACTTCCTGAGAGATGCTCTACTGACAAGACCATGCCGCTAAGATGATAGAGCTGTGCCCTGGGAGCTGGAGGACCACATGGAGACCCCCTGTCAGCGCTGAGATGCTTACAACGCCACTGGATCCAGAAGACTTCCCATTCACTGGCCTGTGATCATCCTGCATTCGGCGTCATTGCATGTGTTGCATAAGTCTAAAGAGGACTTTATAGATTGGTATCGGACATATGGGCGAAGATAGGACTGATGGACTTGATCTGGACTGGGCTGGGATGTTTTCTCAATATTCAATTGCTCTTGTATATAAAGCTCTGTCTTATATACACGAGTGTCTCCACAAATTTGTTTCTCTAGTCTGGTAAACAAGCAACCATCTAGTTGAGAAGCAACAACGCCCACATGGAAGAAGCACACCAGACTGTGTGATCACGAGGTGTCGAAGGGATCGGGTATCAGGCATCAGAACAAAAAATCATATCATTGTGAATGAAGGGGAATGCAGAATGGAGACCCAAAGCCCATCTGTGCTGTAAGCAACTGGACATCCCTTACAGAAGGATCGCGGGGAGGAGACGAAGCAGTGAGGGTGCAGTATAGCACCTATGAAACATATAACTTTCCTCTAGCTCTTAAATACTTCCTCCCCCTGCCACTATCATGATCCCAATTCTACCTTACAAATCCAGCTAGACCAGAGTATGTACACGGGTACAGAAAAGAGCTGGAAACACAGGGACTTCAGGACAGATCAACCCCTCAGGACCAATAATGAGAGTAGCGATACTGGGAGAGTAGAGGGAAGGTGGGGGAGGAGAAAGGGGGAACCAATCACAATGATCAACATATAACCCCCTCCCTGGGGGACGGACAACAGAAAAGTGCATGAAGGGAGACATCAGACAGTGTAAGACATGGAAAAATAATAACAATTTATAAATTATCAAGGGTTCATGAGGGAGGGAGGGAGGAAAGGGGAAAATGAGGAGCTGATACCAAGGGCTCAAGTAGAAAGAAAATGTTTTAAGAATGAGGAGGGCAACAAAAGTACAAATGTGCTTGACCCAATGGGTGGATGTATGGATTGTGATCAGAGTTGTACGAGCCCCCGATAAAATGATTTATATATTTTAAAATGATTTATATATTTTTAAAAATTGAAAGAAAAAAATTGCTTCTCTAGTCTCCCCTGACTAACACAGTATCCCAAAGTGAAACCTTTCACACCATGAATAGTCCTGTTTCTTTCTCCCCTCCCCCATGATTTCCCGTTCCTATGGATCTTACCCTTCTGGATTGTGGGACACGGAGGACCGGGAAGAGAGCATCCACAAATTCCTGGGAAGCCAGGATGCTGGGTGGAGGGAGGCCTTCATGCTTGTGAGTGGGAGAAGAGTCCCTGTCACATTCTCCTAACTGGACATCATCCCCACAAAGTCCTCTCCTTACAGTGCTCCCCGAGCGTTACTTCTTACAGACACATGGCTAGTTACTCTCCGGCCGGCAGCTTTCTCTGCAGCAGCAGACACGTTGCTATCATTCTCCTAGCTCAGGGAACAGTCCACTCCCTTCTACTGCCCCCAGCACTGTTAGGTTACTCCCCGATCAACTCAGGGACATCTAAGTTAGGACGCTGCCCATCCTGTTACAGTTGTGGTTGTCTGTAGTTAAGGGGGCTTATGTGACTCAAGACTAAATAAGTTGGTGAAAGAATGTTCTCTCTCTCTCTCTCTCTCTCTCTCTCTCTCTCTCTCTCTCTCTCTCACACACACACACACACACACACACTCACTCACTCACTCTCCCACTTGGACCTGGTTCCTGATATCATGGAGCGGGTGAGCCCCCCAAACTTTTGTCTCCCTTTTATTTCTTCCCTTCAATCACACAACCGTCCCTTAGGACCCATCCGGCTGTGTGCTGGCTCCCACCGGACCTCTCAAGTCCGCGGCTGGAGACCCCATCCACCCTGGCTGCCCAGAGGGGGAGCACATCTCTCTTGGGGAGAGGTACGGCCAGAAGGCTCCTCAGAAGCCAGAAGGGACAGACTTGGTCTCACGTGCATGGACGTGCTATGGGGAGAGACCCGTCCCTGGAGAAGGACGCCGTGTTTGGTAAAGTAGAGGGTCGGAAACGGACAGGAAGGTCCTTCAGGAGATGGGTGGACACGGTGGCTGCGACCACGGGCTCTGGCCTAGGAAGCACTGTGAGGACGGCGGGGACCACGGGGGTGTGTCCTTCCGTAGCACGTGGAGTCGCTTGGAGTCAGGACGGGCTTGCTGGCACCTCACAACAACCATCCACTGCAACGAGTTGACCGTTTCTAAAAGGAGGGGAGGAAGTGACAGACGCACAAGGAAGACCACCTGCCGAAACCCGAGGACCGCGGGGCGCCACCAGGAGGGAGGAGGGACAAGAACGTTTCTTCTTTGGGGAGAACATGGCCCTGCTGACAGTCCCGATTCGGGCTCCAGCCCCCAGAATGGGGGCCCATGTCTTTTTGTTCTTAGAAACTGTGATGAGGGAAAAAAACCAAACCAAACCAAACAAACCAACAAATAAATAACAAGAAATGGTGATGGGGTGGGAGGGAGGGAGGGGGGAGAGGAGCCGATCCCAAGGAATCATGTAATAAGAAAGTGTTTTGAAAACGATGCTGGCCACGTATGCTCAAGTGTGCTTGATAACATGGATGTATGGACGGTGATAAGAGCTGTAAGAGCCGCCCAATAAAATGATTTATAAAGAAAGAAGCAGCAGCAGCTGTGATGTTTGCAGCATTTGGGGTCTGTCCTGTGTGGTAAGGCTGCAAATTCAAACACCCACAGCCATCGAGTCGATGTGAAACCACGGCGACCCTCCAGCACAGAGTGTGACTGCCCCTCTGGGTGCCTGGGGCTGTAGCCCTTTACTCTCTTTCCCATTCTCTTGGAAGGAGACTGCGAATCGTAACAGGAGCAGACAGCCTCATCTTGCTCTGACGGGGCGGGTGCTGGCTTGGAACCCCTGAACTAGCGGTGAGTCCTCCAGGTTCACTGCTCGGTGCGTAGCCCTCAGACCTCCTGGGGGCCCCGAAACCACCTCTCTACCATGAGGACTCGGATGGAAATGACCTCGTGTGGTCTCTGACCTTAGAGAGAGGCTTCTGTTTTTGCCCCACTCTATAAACTACCCTCCGGATGAGTTCGTCCTTTTTTTTTTTTTAATTTAATAAATCTTCTTATTGGGGCTCATACAACTCGTCCTTTTAATGTCAGTGGCAAATAATAACATTTAATACTTCTGAGTGTGTCCCACGTGCCCAGGAGCCTTGGTGGTGCAGGGCTTAAGCACCTTGGCTGCTACCTGAATGGTAGGCAGCTCGAAGCCGCTAGGGGCCCCAAGGCAGACAGAGTGTTTGCTTCCCTAGAGAGTGGTTATTACCAGATGTTGGGAAGTCCCCTCTGACTCATCTGGACCTGACGCACAACAGGGAAACACTGCCCCGTCCCGCGCCAGCCTCACCATCACTGGGCTTGATCGAGCCTGTTGTTGCAGCCACGGTGTCAATCCACCTCCCCGAGGGTCTGCCTCTTTTCACTGCTCCTCTGCGTGGCCAAGCATGAAGTCCTCCTTCCCAGGGAGAGTACCTGAGATAGTTAAGGTTTATTGTGCCAGCCTGGCCGATAAACACAGGTGGGGTTAATTGAAGGGTGGAGAGATAAATGACTCAGTGAACCTCGCCTTTCTAGTTCTCGAGTTTTTTGCTTTCTGAAGGTCGGGCCAGGATGCAGCTGCCTTAGCCAGTTCCCTGCTTCAGCTGGCAAGGCTCACTTCCTGTAAGACATCCCTGAGGAGAAGCCACATGAGTCTCCCCCGATGCAGCCCTGGGTGCTGGAGCAGCCGTGTGGAGACCCCTGCCAGCGCTGAGATGCTTACACATTCACTGACTCGGCTTTCCTCCTGCAGTCGGCATCATTGTGTGTTTTGTGAGATGGAGGAGGACTTGGTGGATTGGTGTTGGACATATGGGTTAATGGTGGACTTGTGGGCTTGGGCAGCACTGGGTTGGGATGCTTCCTTGCTGTGCACTTAACCTTTATAGAAAACTCTCTGTTATACATGTGAGTTCTGAGGATTTGTTTCTCTAAAGGACTCAGACTGACACAGCACCTGAGATGGGGTCTCACCATCGTTGCCTCTAAGGAGTATTCCTGGGCTGACTTCTCCCCCAAACAGACTTGCTACTTCTCCTGGAAGTCTGAGGAGCCCTGGTGACCTAGCGGTTGCACCACTGGGCTCAGATCCACGTGGCCGGCCGCTCAGTTCTACGCCACCAGCCCCTCCTCGGGAGAACGACGGGAGACAAGGTTACAGTCTGGGAAACCCGTGGGGGACGGTTCCATCCTGCCCTGCGGGGTTGCTCTGAGTTGGCACAGAGGCGGTGACACTGGGTTTGGAGTTTTTGGTGGTGTCTTCAGTATTCATCGCCGGCACCACAATGCTACAGCCTGCCGTGGCTGAGCATCAACTAACCGCAGTCGGGACAGTGGCCCCGCGTGTCTGCGCCTCTCCCTTGGACGCTGCCTGCATCCTTCACTGGGTTGCCCATAGAATCCCTCCATGCGGACGCTCGGGACCTGACGGTCTTCTGATTGCTCTCAGACGGGACACGCGCCGAGCACCACTTCCTTTGCTGGCTGCCTCCGGCCTGCGCACATTTCACTCTCAGACTCTGCTTCGTCGTCTCAAGTTGCCCTTTCGAGAAGTGACCTCCTCATCGCTTCCCGTCCCTTTCGGCTGCTCTGCATTCAGGAGCCAGTTTCGGCATCTCTTCTGATGTCCAGGTTGGTCTTTTCTCTCCCTCCTGTCTTTTCAAAATCCTTTTGCCCCACCCCCCACCCCCAGGATGCTCTGCGTGCGCAGCAGGTGTCCCGTGGCTGGTGCTCAATCTTTCCCTGAAGGGGCCTCTCCACGCAGGTGGGATGTGCTCAAGGTCATGGCTCGGCCCTCAACATCTTTCCGTTTTTTTCCGGCGTCAACCTGGACTCACGTGTGACAGCTGGTGGTGGTCTGCTCGCCGTCAGTCCCAGGCCTGGTTGGGGCTGATGCGCTTGAGCCTCTCCACCATGTCCTCTCACAGGAGAAGCCATTAACAATGAAATAGGATGAATGGAGAAGGGACTCTTGGGCATCGGAGCGCTGACACAGACTGGGATCGGCAGGTTCGCTTTTCCGTTGGCAGGCCGTGGTCCTTCCAGTGATCTCCTCCGGCGCCACCATTCAGACACTTCAGTCACCCTCCCCCCATAGGATCCAGCCTCTCTGACGATTGGAACAACACAGTGAAAGGATCCCACCTTGCCATGTGCTTGGACAGGCGGCCAGGACAGCCGGTCCCGGGGAAGGGCCTGATGCTGGGTCAGGAGAGGGGCAGCAAGAGGGGAGGGTCTTGGCTGGATGGACAGACACAGCGGCTGCATCGATGAGCTCCAGCCCGTAAATGCAAGGAGGACGCAGGATGGGGAAGAGTTTCCTTCTGGTGTGCGTCAACCGCCTTCAGTGGCAGCAGCAACTCGACGGCGGCTACAAGCCACCGCACAGCGCACCGTCCGTGGAGACAGATCTTGAAGTGCTGTTTCTGACCGTCAACGCGTGTGGCATTCCTCTGGAATTCACTCTTCCTGACACAGGACACGGTGCGGCTGCCTGGTTCAGAACGATCGACGCTAGCGCGTCTCAGCTCACGATGTCCAGGCTCTCAACCTTTTGCCTTCCAGTTCAGTTTTGAGAGCTTCCAATTTTCCTAGAGACACACTTGCTTCCTGCACTCCATGTTCTGACTACCCAGGGATGTGGGCAGCCGTTTCTTCCCATTTGGGGTCATGCCCCACCAGCCAGGGAAGGTCCCCGAACCCTTTAGTCCACCCAAGTCTTTAGAGCCGACGCTGCGTTGAGAAGGCAGCTCCTCCTCCGTCATGTCTAGAGAGCCGTCTGACCCAAAGAGCTCATCGTGGGCACCATGTCCTGTTGCTATTTATGAGGCTTGCTTTCAGAGACGAAGCCCCGAGAGGTGGACAGCCTGCTCCTTCTGCTTGGACTGGAGGCTAAGCTGAAGCCTGCGCACCCTGGATGACCCCGCGAGTCTCTGAAATGCCGGCGACATATCCCCCGGTGTCGCAGCCACATGCCGGCCCCCACGGTGCGGCAAGCAGACACAAGACTGGTGGCCGTGAAGATTACACCAGGTGGGTCACCCTGTGGGGGCAGTTCCACTCTGTCCTTCTGACTTGCTCTTTGGTGGCCTTGACTTGATGATGGGTTTAGGTTTGGGGTTCTCTGTGCTGGATACTGAGCTACGGGCTTTATGTAAAAATTAGTTGCTAAGCCCCAAAACCCCTTTGCAGATTAAGCCTCTGGTGAAGCCCCTTTGACTATGGACCAGAGAAGGGAAAGGTCTTGTTATCAGAGAGCGTAGACTGTGGGGTCGATTGCCACCACTGAGGTGAGGTCAGTGTGGGACGCTGTACCTCTGATCTCCCTCCTGACCCGGTGTGTCATTGCTCCAGTCTTCCATCTGTTCTGCTTGGCTATCGATTAAGGGGCTGTTGGCATTCTGTCTTGCTTTTGTCTGGTTCCCTGTGGGGGACCAGCCTCTACCACTGAATGGTAGGCAAGGGCTCACCTCTTCCATGGAGACCCATAGCAGAGAGAGCACGGATGTATTCTCCAACAGACACCTACAATCTCGTGGCATGCGAGCCACGTCACACGCACAGGTAACAGGAAGGGGATGTGCTAGAGCAATGGTTCTTGACCTGTGAGTCGTGACCCCTTTGGGGGTCAATTGACCCTTTCACAGGGGTCGCCCGATTCATCACAGTAGCAAAATGACAGTGATGAAGTAGCAACGAAAATAATTCTATGGTTGGAGGTCACCACCACATGAGGAACTGTATGAAAGGGTCGCGGCATCAGGAAGGTTGAGAGCCATTGTGCTAGAGGCACACACGTGACAGGGAGGCATATTCATAACCAGGTGAGCGGGTTCCAGAGTTCAGATGGCACCGTAACCTTGGCTCACTCTGAGCTCTTCTACAGGGAAAAAAATCCATGACCCCGATCAGAAAGGAGTAAGCCACCTTAGGGTGGGGTGGACAATAGGGTCCTGTGGCAGACAGCCTCATACAAGCAAGCAGCCGTGTGCTTCCTGGAGCATCTTTAAGTAGCCTATTGTGGGCGGAGATGGGGGAGATTTTTAGTCGGGAGAACGTGACCGGGGATCATATCCAACACAGGTGCCTGAAGGCTTCCTCCACCATCAGAGGAGACCAGCCTCCAACCACCGCGGGCCAGTGGGCTCAAGTGCACGGCGATCACATGGGAAGGTCACCCTAAAGTCACCGAGGATGAGAAAGATCGCAGAGAGATTAAATAAAGGCGTCAGACACATTTTAATGCGCATGCTCACCTCCGCCCCTCTGGACGGACCATGTGGAACTGGGAGCAGAGAGAGAGAACCTTTCCTTACTTGGGACATTTGTCAGGAGCCATGGACACACGTATCCAGTAGTTCCATGCGTCACAAGGTGGCTGGTGTCTACAGTCAGGGTCCCACGGGGAGGAAACCCAATACCTGCCTTGGGGGAAGGTAGGAGGGGGCTGGGAGGAGAGAAAAGGCTGTCTGCTTCTGTAGGGAGAGAGAGTCAGCCAGGTGCTCACTTTAGGGCAGCATCGCTGTGAGGGGAGGACCTGTGGGAGCGATATTCAGAGCAGGATCCTGCACTTGGACTTTACCTCTAACTTTCCTACCAGCTTTCCAGATTCCCTCTGCGATAAGGCAGAGAACAGAGTCCTTGTCCTAGCTCCCTCAGTGTCCATTTCCCACACTCCACCCCGCCAGCCTCCCAGATTCTTAATCGTGAGCGTGGAGAATGTGCCCGAATGCACTCTCTTCCCAGTGTTCAGTTCCCTGCCATTTTCTGTAGATGAAGCCCAGCTTCAGGAAGCCACCAGAGAGAACAGCTGGACCAACAGACTCCAAGGGACCGGGCAGGACATGGGGCACTGACAGCCTCGGCACAAGGACGAAGAAACTCCCTGGAATTGAGCGTGGTGACGGGCGCACAACTCCTGGGAAAGCGATTGGAGCACTGAAATGAAAGATAGGTGAATTGTGTGTCTGGGGGGAGTGATTAAAAACAATTAAAAATCATTTTATGAGGGGCTCCTACGGCTCTTATAACCACCCTTAGATCAATTGTTTCAGGCACATGGGTACATAGGTTGCCATCATCAATCTCTGAACATTCTCTTTCTGTTTATGCCCTTGGTATCAGCTCCTCTTATTTCCCTCCTGTCCCCCCACCCCCCGTGACCCCTTGATAAATGAGACATTATTTATTATTATTTTCATATCTCACACCGACTGCTGCCTCCCTTCACCATGTTTCTGTCATCCTTCCCCTTTGCCGTACTGTCATTCATCGATGATTGTGATCAGTCCCTTAACCCCCCTTCCCCCTACCTTCTTGGTATCACTACTCCCATTTCTGTTCTGAAAGGGTTTATCTGTCCTGGATTCCATGTGTGGAGAGCTCTTGTCTGTACCAGCGTCTGTGCCCCGGACTAGCCGGGTTTGTAAGGGAGAACTGGGGTCGTGGTGGTGTGCATGTGTCTGTAATGGGAATGGCAGGGGTCTTAGCCGCTCACGGAAAAGTTAGAGCCTCGAACACACTGAGAGGCACCTTGCAAGAGAGGCCTGGTGGCCGTCCGAACCACCAACCACGGACGTACCACGGGGCACAGTTCTGCTCCCCAACACAGTGGGTCCCCTCGTGTCGGGAGTCAGGTGGAAGGCAACCGGTCCTGGCTGGTTCCCTGTGTGGGCTGTTTGGCACAGGGGGAGAGGAGGGAGAAGGAAGAGGGGGCATTTCCGGCTGAGTAACCTGGGGGAGGGAAGGCCCCTTGGGCAAAGGAGGCAGCAGAACAAGAGCAGATCAGAAGGTCAGCGGGCATTTGGGCCTTCTCCTAAGACAGAACATCCCCAAACTCAAACCCATCAAGTCGGTTCTGACTCTTGTTAGGTGACGCGGAGATGGTCCCAACACTGGAGGAAGCACTGCCCGGTCCTGCGCTGTCCTCACAGCCGTCCCCCTGGTGGAGCCCATGGTCACAGCTACTGCCCATCCATCTCCTAGAGGGCCTTCCTCTTTTTGGCTGCCCCTCTACTTATCCAAGCATGATGGCCTTCTCCGGGCACTGTTCTCTCCTACAACATGTCCAGTGTATGTCTCACCATCTGTGTTAGTCCCGAGTTGACTAGAGAAACAAATCTAGAGACACTCATATATGTCTAAGAGGGAGCTTTACATCAAAGAGCAATTACCATATATACTCTAATATAAGCCGACCCGAATATAAGTCGAGGTATCTAATTATTACCTGGGAAACCAAAAAAAAACTGATTGACTCGAGTATAAGCCTAGGGTGGAAAATGCAGAAGCTATTGGTGAATTTCAATAATCAAAACAAATGAAAATAAAATTACTTAAAATTGAGACATCAGTGGGGTAGTGTATTTAAATATTTATTTTAAATAAAAAACATAAATAAAAGGATAAGTCATTTAACATTAGTAAACCAGCACAGTAGGTGGAAAATAGGTTCAACAAAAACAATAAGGTATCAACAATGATACCTTAGGAGTACAAGTCCCTGAGCTTAATCAGCAACCAAGCTAAAATGATGTAAAGAGTTAAAATCCTTCAAAACTGGATTCCTCATCATCATCCGTATCCCAATGCAGAGCTTCAGCTGGTGTGAGGTCATCATAGACGCTGTCCTCACTGAGATCGCCGTCATCACCATCACTGCTGTCATTTTCATACAAAGCGCAGTCTTCACTGACCCGTGTATAAGCCAAACTCCAGTTTTTCAGCATATATTTTGTGCTGAAAAACTTGGCTTATACACGAGTATATATGGTATATATTGAGAAAACATCCCAACCCAGTCTGGATCAAGTCCATAAGTCTAATATTAGCCCATATGTCCGATACTAGTTCATAACTTCCTCTTCAGACTCACACAGTAATGATGCCGGATGCAGGAAGCTCACAGGCCGGTGGGTGGAAAGTCTTGTGGATCCAATGCCAGTGGAAGCAGCTCAGCGCAGGCTCCTCCAGCTCTCTGGGTGTGGCTCCTTAACAGGAAGATGAAGCAGAGAGAGAGAGTGTGGCCCACCTCTACTGAAGGCAGAATCAAGGGAGAGGGAGTACCCAGGATCCTCATGTGAAGACCCCGCCCACACAGAGGCATCATCGGCTGTGACCTGATTGACAGGCGAGACTCCACCCCTTCACTCTTAATACTGTCAAGTTGACACCAGATGATGTAACTACCACACCATCCTTGCCGCTAAGGAGCAGCCTCGTATTTCTCCCAAGATGGAATGGATTTGTTTCTTGTTCCGGCCGGTCCACGATACTCTCAATATGCTTCCCAGCACTACAATTCAAATGCATCCATTCTTCTCTGGTCATCCTGATTCAATGTCCAGCTTTCAAGACCAGGGCTTGGGTCAGGCGCACCTTCGTCCTCAAGGTAGTAGCCCCCGTGCTTTTCAACACTTTAACGAGGGCCAGTGCAGCAGACTCACTCAGTGCCATGTGTCGCTTGATCTCTTGACCGCTGCTTCCACGAGCGTTGATTGTGGGTCCAAGCAAGACAAAATCTGTGACCTGCATTTCGTGTTTCCATGACTGTACAGATTTAAGAGCTGCTGGAGGGTTTGAACTGCCAACCTCGTCATTAGCCGTCCAGGCCACAGGACACTGATCTACAGAAAAGGAACCCAACCCAAACCCACTGCCATCAAGTCCATTCTGACTCACAGTGACTTACAGGACAGGGTAGAACTGACCCTGCAAGTCTCTGATATGGTAATTCTTTTTTAAAAAAATTCATTTTACTAGGGGCTCATACAACTCTTATCACAATCCATACATGCATCCATTGTGTCAAGCACATTTGTACATTCGTTGCCCTCATCATTCTCAAAATACTTGCTTTCCATGTAAGCCCTTGGTATCAGCTCATTTCCCCCCTCCCTCCCCACTGCCCCCTTCCTTATGAAACCTTGATAATTTATAAATGATTATTTTGTCATGTCTTACACTGTCCAACGTCTCCCTTTACCCACTTTTCTGTTGTCCATCCCCCAGGGAGGAGGTCATATGCAGATCCTTGTAATCTGTTCCCCCTTTCTTCCCCACCCTCCCTCCACCCTCCCGTTATCACCACTCACACCACTGGTCCTGAAGGGATCATCCGCCCTGGATTCCCTGTGTTTCCAGTTCCTATCTGTACCAGTGTACATCCTCTAGCCTAGCCAGATTTGTAAGGCAGAATTGGGATCATGGTAGTGGGTGGGGAGGAAGCATTTAGAAACTAGAGGAAAGTTGTATGTTTCATTGTTGCTACACTGCACTGTGACTGGCTCGTGACTCTTTATGGGAGTAGAGAGCCTCCTCTTTCTGAAGACAGGGGAGGAACTGTGTCCCAAAGGAGAGTGAGTGCCAGGGGGGAGGGCACCGTGGTGGGTGTTCCTGAGAACACACTCTGGGGGGTTAAAAACAAACAAACAAACAAACAAAAAAACGAGATTAGTAACTGTTTCCTGGAGTGAAAGCCCAGTCTTTCTCCTGCAGGGCTGCTGGTGGTTTACGAACTACTGACCAGGGCTCCCCCCAGAGGGACAGGGAAGTAGCCCATAGGACCAGCTGTCTCCCGATCCCAGATTCAGTGGCAGGCAGACACGTTCCTGACCAGAGTACACTGGTCTCGGACATCCTTAGGAAGTCCTTTCCTCAGTGAGAACTGGGAAGTACAAGTAGGAGGTAGGACTGCTAGGAGGTTGGAGGTTCGAGGTCACCTGAGGGGAGGCACCTTCAAAGAAAGGCCTGGCGATCTGGGAGGAAAAAAACAAACAGAAAAAATTCCGTGGCATGCAATTCTCCTCCGACCCACAGGGCGTCGCCAGGAGGCGGCGGAGCTCCCGGGCTCCTGGTTTGCTGCGGGGTTGACGGAGCATCAGGCGTGCTTTTACATTGTTGCCCTTTCCCTCCTAAAGTTACCTTCAGCTCCTTGGTTCTCTGGTTATATTGTTACTCGTTTCCCAGCCCTTGTAGGGGTGGGGACACCGCGCTTCACTGGAGGAAGCGCACAAGAAAGTCAAGCACCTAGCCGTGCTGTTTTTGTTACCAGTCCCTGCTGCCCTAGGCACTGAGCAGAAGCAGAACCCTCGCCGCTCCGCCCTCCCGCCCCTCCAAGTTGGTTGGTTGATTGGTTTTCAAGACCCTGATATTTTGGAAGCCAACGGCCAGGCCTTGCTTCTGAGGTTCCTCGGGCTGTATTTGAACCTGCCATCTCATGGCTAGTCCTCTGGTACGACCCAGGGACCACAATAGCAAACCAAAAGGCATGAGGGACCCCAGCATGCCCGCCAGCTCCGGGCAGCGTAACCAGGGACCTCCCACTCCCTATCTCTCTATGTGTGGGCGCTTCAAAGAGGTAAGGGGGGGGGGTTGGATAGAATAAGATCATAGGGAAGGAAGGGGGAACCTATCGCAATGAAGGGCACATAACCACCCTTCCACCCCACCCCCCAAACGGAGGAACAACAGGAACCATGGGGGAGGGGAGGCAGCGGTCGGCGTAAAATATGAAAATAACAGTAATTTATAATTCATCAAGACCCCAGGGGTCACGAGGGTGGGAGGCGGGAGGGGGAGGGTAGAAAGAGGAGCTAACACCAAGGGCTCGATAGAAAGTCAATGCTTAGAAAGTGATGATGCCAACATGTGGACACATGTGCTTGATACAATTGAAGTGTGGCTTGTGATGAGAGCTGTAAGTGCCCCCAATAAAAGGATCTTTCTTTTTCTTGAAAAGCAAGGATGTCATTATTTATTTATTTCAAGCGCATTTGTTTTTTAAATTATTTTATTGGGATCTCATACAGCTCTTATCACAATCCATACATACATCATTGTGTCAAGCACATTTGTACATCTGTTGCCCTCCTCATTCTCAAAACATTTGCTTTCTACTTGAGCCCTTGGTATCAGTAAAATGATCTTTTCATAGAAGTAAATAAAATGGTTTGAAACATCATAACATTTCCCTCCGGAACTGTTTGGAGGCCCGTCGTACATATCACACCACCGCTTGTCGGCTTGTCCTGCTGTGGTGGCTTGTGTGTTGCTGGGACTCCGGAAGCCAGGCTGCTGGTATTTGAATGCCAGCAGGCTCGCCCTGGGTGAAGAGGTTTCAGATTGAAAACAGCGGAAGGAATCGCTGTCCCCTTCCGAGGGATTAGCTGCTGAAACCCTGCCAGGAGCAGCAGAACCCTGTCAGAAGGCGCGCTTGCCGGAAGATGGGCCCCGCAGGTGGGAAGTCGCTGGGGAGGAACTGCTTTCTCAGGGCAGAGTGGGCCGTGGTGGTGTGGATGGAGGACATCCTTTCGGCAGGACTCAAGAGAAGAAATAGTTGCAAAGTCCACTGCTGATTGAAACGTGGAGTGAACAAAGTATCTCTCTCACCTCACGCCATCCAGCCAGTGCTGGCTCATGGTGACCCCTGTGGGTGTCCAAGGCTGTCACTGTTGACCGGAGTGGAAAGCCCAGTCTTTCTCTCGTAGAGCTGCTGCTGGTGGTTTCGAACTGCTGACCATGTGGATCACAGCCTAACACGGTACCACACCACCAGGGCTCCCAAGTACGGCTCTAGAAACATCGTAAGTCATCAAAAAGTGAAATGGACCTCATAAAGATATACACTAAGTCTTGGTCCTGAAATGTCTCGTGTGGGTTATTCCAGAAAAGACCAAAGCGAGAAAAACGGGGTCAGTTTATAGTCAACAAAGAACATTCTAAGATCTACCTTGAAGTGCCGGGCTGTCTGTGACAGGATACTGTCTAGATGCCTGCCAGGCCAGTGGATACAGCTAGTATTTAAATGTATGTGCTAAACACTAAAGCTGGTGACGACAAAATCGCAGAATTCGACTGACTTCTTTGGTCTGAAATAGATGAAACATGATCAAGATTCATTGACAACGGCTGGCAATTAAAAGGTGAACATCAGAAACAAAGAGGAAGACTCAGACTCACTTGAATCAGCATTGAGTTGACTACAGCCTTCATCAACCCTACAGGGCAGGCTAGAACTGCCCCGTGGGATTCCAAGGCTGTACATCTTTATGGGAGCTGAAAGCCCCATCTTTCTCCCTTGGAGCACCTGGTAGTTTTGAACTGCTGCCTTGGCAGTGAGCAGCCCAACTCCGTAACCCACAATGCCTCCAAGTCCCCAGAGGCAAAGCGTTGGAAAGTTAGTCTTGGTGATAGAAATCAAGCTGGAATTGCATGGTAGAATTTTAGCCGAGCAATGACTTCTTCATTGCAAATACATTTTTGGGGGGTTTGTTTTCAACCACATAAATGGTGACCTTGCACACGCTTTTGCCAGAAGGAACGCACAGGACTCGAATCCACTCCTCTGTGGGAAGAGGGAGGAAGAAGCTGAACACAAGCAGTGGAAACGAGACGAGGGACCGACTGTGACACAGAACCACTGCTCGTACGTGAGTCCAGGTTGAAGTAGATTAAAGCTAAATCATGACCTTCACTATACCCAACCTGAATGTCAAGAGACCCTCCAGAACAAACCGGATACGTGGAACACTAGTGACAAGACCTGACCAGCTGTGAGGTGCTATCAAGACCATCACCCATGAAGACAGCAGAAGGACATTAAACACACACACACACACACACACACACACACACACAGCAACGACAGACAAGATCAAAGCAGACGTCAGGAGAGACTCTGAAACTGGCTCTGGCACCAGGAATGGCTAAAGCCAAGGGGTAGAAAAATGATGAAGTGGAAGAGCCGAACCGAACATTCCCAGCTGGAGCGGATAAAGGGTTATTAACTAAATGTGATTAAGTACGCAAAACCTGGAGTTAGAAAATCAAAAAGGTAAAAAAAAATAAATTAAAAAAAATGAAGAGCACGCTCAGCAAGCATGAGCTAAAAGGAAAAAAATTCAAACCTTGAGTTGTGATTCTGAACGATCCTATGGGCAACACATGGCACGGTGCAGGAAGCGGCGACGGACGAGAGAAGGAATACACAGTCACAGTGCCAAGAACCAGTCGCCCGCCATGCCGCCGGATCAGGAGGAAGCTACAGGATCAGGAACCAGCGGTGCTGAAGGACGGGGTCCAGCTGCACTGAAGGCATCCGCCGAAAGCAAGGCTCCAGGAATTGTCGGAACACTCTCTGAAATGTTTCAACCAATGAAGAAAGCACTGGAAGGACTCACGGTGTCCAGAAATTTAGAAACAACTATAGTGGCTATAGATATAGCCACTATATATGTGTGTGTACATATGTCCACCATATATGTGCACATATATATCCACTATGTGTGTAGTACGTATATCCAGTATGTGTGTGTATCCACCATATATGCATATGTATATATATCCACTATATGTGTGTGTCCATATATATATATATATATATATTTGATCTCATGGAGGCAGCAGTTAAGAAATCAAAGGACGCATTGCACTTGGGCAGATCTGGTGTGCGAGACCTCTTGAAGGTGTTGAAGGATAAGGAGGTCTGACCCAAGCCCAGGTATTTTTTTTAAATAAATACTTTTATTGGGGGCTCTTACCACCCTTCTCACAATCCATACATGCATCCATCGTGTCAAGCACATTTGTACCTATGTTGCCATCATCATTTTCAAAGCATTTTCTTTCTACTTGAGCCCTTGATATCGGCTCATTTTCCCTCCCTCCTCCCCCACCCTTTCTCCCTCCTGAACCCTTGATACAGTATAAATTATTATTTTCATATCTACATCATCCGCTGTCTCCCTTCACCCACTTTTCTGTTGTTTGGCCCCGTGGGAGGGGTTACATGTGGACCCGCGTGAAGCCAGGGTATTCTTCGTCCCCGGCGGGCACACCAAAGCTGTGCGGCCGTCAGGACTGCAGGTGAACTGGTGCCTTTGCAGCGTGGTGCTGGTGAGGAACAGCGACAATACGGGAGGCTGCCAGAGGAAGGGAGGCTGCCAGAGGAAGCAAGCCATCTGTCTTGGAAGAGGGACGGCCAGAGCAGCTCATCTCCCCTGCTTTGGATGGTGGTCAGGAGAGAGTTGAACCTGGAGAAGGGCACGGTGCCCGGCCAAGCAGAGGGTCAGTAGAAAGGAGACGGACGGACACAGTGACTGCAACTAGAGGCCCCCAGATAATGAGCACTGTGAGGATGGGGCTGGATGAGGCGGACTTTTGTTCCGTTGTGCACGCTACCGATGACGACGACAACTATCACGTGACTTGAGGAATTCTGACTGGGGTCTGGCCCTCTCAGTCTCATGGGGACTCAGCGTAGCCTGTGCCTCTGTTTTATTGACACAGGATCCACATAGCTTACAATTCAACAGCTCAGTCATATCAAGAGTGTACCCTCAGCACCACAATCAAGTTTAGAGCACTGTACTCACTGTTTTGACGCCCCCCTCCCCAATCCCCAGCCCCTCCCCCGCCATATACCTAAGAAACCATTCATCTAGTTACAGTCTCTATTGGCGCACCTGTCCTGGATCACAGACACAGAAAAGCATATACCAACGACCAAAACCTAACAACAGTAACAAAGTAAAACTGAGAAAAAGCTCAATCGAAAGGAAAGAAGAAAATATTAAAAACCAGAACAAATTTAAAACGGGCCAAAAGGGAGATCAAATTGATAGTTTGTTTTTTCTAAGTGTTGCATCTGAACCTATACATCGGCAGCAGTCCACTTCCCAACGCAGTCTGCGTGACAGCAAGGCTGCCACGGGCCCTGGTCAGAGGGGATTCACCTGTTTCCTCCTCATTTATTAAAAAAAAGTTCTTTAATGTTTTTTCCTTCCCCCACCCCCTTTTTACTTTATAAAAAAACGGAACGAAACTTTTAAATGGGTCAAAACGGAGATCAAACAATTTTGTATGTTAACCTATTTGTACCATAATCTGCTTTACCATGCTGTCTGACAATAAGCGTATTCACATCTCTCCAGAGCCTCCTGTGAACCAGGTGCTCACACTTTAACCTCTGATGCCATTCATTCCCACCTCCAGATATGGATTTTATTATTTACAGTCCATGGGTCGCACAGGCTGGTGTGCTTCTTCCATGTGAACTTAGCTGACTCCTTCCTTAGAGGGCAGCTCTATTTTATTTTCTTGCTTGGTTGTCACTCGCTGTCAACTCCAACTCCAGACGAATGAATGCGCTGGCTTTAAATATCTCATCATGGTTTCAACAGCTGACTTCCCCCCAGCATAGGGCCAGGCCTCTCTCTCACTGCTGAGAGCCCGCGACAGAACTCTGCTTTTGACAAGCTCAGGCCAAATCCCAAGCCAGTTTCTTGGCTCACCTTAAAATATTGGTGATTTTGTTCATTATGAACAAGTTAATTTTTGCATTTGTGTTAGTCCACGTTGGCTAGAGAAGCAAATTCATACACGCTTATATATGTACAAGAAAGAGCTTTATATAAAAGAGTAAGATCTATTGAGAAAACATCCCAGCCCAGTCCAGATCAAGTTCGTAAGTCCGATATTAGGCCATCTGTCTGCTACCAGTTTATAAATTCCTCTTCAGACTCGTGCAGCCATGCAATAACACCAAATGCAGGAAGATCACAGGCCAGTGGGAAGATTGTCTTGTGGATCCAGTGGCAGGCGAAGCATCTCAACTCTGACGTGGGTTTCTATGTGACTCCTCCAGCTCCAGGGCTCTGGCTCCATCAGCATAGCTCCAGGTGGCTTGTCAAAAGGAAGACGAAGCAGAGTGTGTCCCACCTCCAGGGAGGAAGACAGGAATTCCCAGAATCCTCAGAAGGCCACGCCCACACACAGAAGCCTCATTGGCTATGACCTGATTGACAGGCTAGGCCCCGCCCCTTTGCAAGTTGACAGGATCTTATGTAACATGTATCTTGGGTTTTAAAAATGTACTCTCATATTTATCTCAACTCCAGAGTTGTTGGGGTTCCTTTTTTTTTTTGGTTTGCTGTTGGTGAAAGAATCCACATCAGATAAGGTCCCATTCAACACTTTCTACCCATCTTATTCACAGTGACTTGGGTTCGTTAGCCTTCACATTGTGTCAATATTCTCCTTTCGTCTCTAGCCTTTTCAGACCCATGAATTTAGGACATCTTGTTTTGTGAAGTAGAGAGAGAGGGTCAGTGTAAAGGAAGTGTGTTAGGCAGGGTTCTAGAGCGAAACAAAACCAGGACACTTATGATTATATATGTATATATAAATATATACATTTGTAAAGCACAAAGGAATATAACAGCTAATTAGTCCACACAGAGGGCTCAGTTTAACTCACTTCCGTGGAACAGTTAATATACTAAAAGTCCTTCAACTTGGGCTACACGGTCTAAGGTCAAGGAAGCAGACAGCTGAGTCTTCCTTTGGACAATGCAGGCAGTCTGCCCACAGGCAGCAAGTAGCAGGACGGGTCACCAACAGTCAGCAGCTCAGGAGCTTAGTGAAGTAGGCCCTGAAGGTTATCGAAGACAAGCAATGCAAGACGACAGGATCCACCAACCTCAAGCTCAATCGATGCAGCAAAGCAGGTCTCAAAGGAACCTCAAGCTCTAGCAACAGAATCCACGGGTTGACTATCCCACAGGTAGTGTAGCTCACAAGTTGAGGCAGAAAACTAGTTAAAGCAGCCATAGGTTGGTCAGATCACCAGAGAGCAAGAGAGAGAGGGGCAGGCCTTGCCGAGTAATTTATCTCTTTGCCCTCCAATCAAACTGCGACCCTGATTAATCCCACATGTTCCTACTGAGCAGGTTGGCACAATAAACCTACCTATCACAGGGAGCAACATGACTCTCAATAAGATGGATTGGCGAGGTGGCTGTCCTGAGCAACTCAGATCTAGCAACAATTTCGGGGGATGGTTCAGGAGCCAACAATGTTCTAGTAACATTCTGTTACCTAGAGTAGCTATACAACGAAGCGGGATCTATAAAAGCAAACTTAAAGCCACGGAGCCCATGAAGATTCCTAGCAACCCCATAGGGCCGGGTAGGACTGCCCTTGAGAATGTGCCCTCTTTCTCCCGAGAGGCAGCTGGGAGTTTCAAACTGCTGACCATGCAGTCCAGTGTGTAAGTACTATGGCACCAGTGGTCCTCGCTACACCTGCCCTAAGACAAACTTCAACTCTATGTCTTCATGTTGTGATTATCTGTTGGGTTTCATATATATTATATATAAATATATATATATATGGATGTGTATATAGATGGAAGACATTACTTACTTTTTGAACTAGAGTTTTTGTTGTTGCTTAAAAAGTGACTTCGGGGTAGTTTCTAGGTTTGAGGAGTAGATTCCAGGGCACAAGTCCCAGGTGTCTCTCTAGCCTGCATGGGTCCGGTTCATTATTTGGGAAAGTGAAGTTCTCTTACGCTTCTCACTCTCTCCCCCCACCCCCACCCCCTTTCTTCTATCAGGATCCATCTATTGTGTCCCAGGAGGAAGGCTTTGGTAACAGTAGCAGAGCACCACCTAGTCATGGTCTCACCTTAGAGGAAGCAGTGATTCCAGGTACCTGCTTAATTCGGTGACTGAGAATTAGACTCTCAGGGGGCAGGTCTAGAGAGAATACAGTTTTGTCCCCGTTTTTTGGGGCGGGGAAGCATGAGACCCACTGCCTATGGGCACCGGGAAAAGTAGGGGTGGGGGTGTCCAGATTGGACGGGGGCTGGCTTGCAAAGGGATGCAGGTTGCAGGAGCTGCGGGTAATCCGGGCCGGGGTCCAGCTTTTCTCAGGCGAGGCAGGCCCTGGGGGCCGCAGAGCCCGCCCCGCGACCGCCTCGCCAGGACCCGGATGTGCAGGGTGTGGGGCTCCGGGGTCGGGCCCGCGCGGCGAGGACAGGCGCCGGTATCATTGAACCACCGTCCCTTCCCCCACACTGCCGGGCGTCCGGCCACGAACCTGGTGGTCGGCCTGCGCGAGGCGCCCCAGCCTCTGGTCGCATTGTGATCTGCGCCGCCGCACCAACGGCCCCTCCGTCCCCACATGGGCAGATGCCTCGTACCCGCCCCCACCCGCGCCGTGCGCCCGTCCCTTTAAGAGCCCAGACACTGCCGGGGTGGGCGTGGCCGCCGCGGGCGAAGGAGGGGCGACTTTGGGCTTCTCTGATTGGTCCGAGGTCCGGGCGGCGGTTCTGCGCGCAGGCGTAGCGCGCGGGAGCGCGAGCCCCGGGGCAGGAGGTCGCGCCGCTGCTCATTGGCTCCGGCGGCGGCCCCGCCCGCGAGTGGCGGGCGGTCACGTGACGCGACGGCTGGGGGCTCCCGGCGCTGGGGACGCTGGTGGCCAAGATGGCGGCGGAGCTGGTGGAGGCCAAAGTGAGTGAGCGGCGGCGGCGCTGGCCCGGGCGGGCGGGCGAGGGGGCGGGGCACGGCGGGGCGGCGGACCCGGGCCTACATCTTCCGCCCCGGGCCCCACGACGCTGCCCGCCGCCCCGGGTTCCGGCCCCGGCCCCGCCCCCGCCTCCGGCCCGGGGCGCTGGGTGCGGGCGGGGGCGGGGAGGCCGGCCGGGGGCGGGGCCCCCAAAACCTCAACGGGCTATCGCGCCGGAGATCGGGGTAACCCCCACTCTTCCACCCGCCACGATCGGTCGCTGTCCTGGGCTCTGGAAGCTCGGGGCAGGCCGCACCTCCCAGTTCGGGGCAGGACCCCCTTGGGAAGCGTGACCGGTTGGGGTGCTGGGCTCCTCCTTATCGATCCCCGCCGGGGCCCATGCTCTTCGCCTGCGTCTCCCCCAAACGCCCATCCCCATGGCACAGAGCTGAGTCTCATCCACCCGCGCAGTGACCCGCAGCTCAGATGGGTCCCGGACCCTCGGCTGCTGTCACCACTTTAGGCCGGGGGACCGTGATTTAGACCACCACAAACAGTTTAAACTGGCGGGTTTGGTTCTCGAGCCCCTGCTTGGGCTACGGCCTGGGTCCCAGGGCCCCGCCCCCTTGTTGGTAGTCAGCCCACCCTGTTGGTGGTCAGGTCTCCTAAGATTCCTTCTCAACGTCCAGTCCCTTTCTGGGACGCTTCGTTTCTCTGAGGACAGCATTTGGGAGATTGAAACCCCAGCTGAAGCCATCGAATCCTACTTCTAAACCGCCCCCGGGTGCTCTCAGTAGCGAGCAAACTTTGGGGCCACCTGGAACAGACTGGCCCCTCCCAGCCCTAGGACTGCCCTTCAGGGGGTTCACATGTGGCATCTGAGATTCTGTGTCTCACATCCATCCTTGGAAGGTCCCAGCTGGTCCCAGAGGGCCCGCTCCTCGTGGCTCATGCCTTGAGCTGCTTCCCCTACACTCTTGGTCCAGGGGTGCCCTCAGACATCCCTCTCTGCGATGGAACTTAAGAGTCTTGACTCTAGCAATCTGACTTATCCCAGGGCCACGCTAGGGCCAGGCTCTAAGACACATGCCTGGACTCAGGAGGATAGAGTTCTGGGCCTGCCACCTCCTTGCAGGCCAGTTGCCCTCTTTTGTGCTGTCCCCTGCCCCCGCGTCCTGACCTGCAAATGCCCGCTTGCTCCTCATCACTCCTCCGATTCTACCTCCTTCCCAGCTGGGGTCTCACTACAAGTCTCCTGTCCTGGGATTATAGCCTGCATGCTCCCCCTCAGCAGATTGCACCCAGACCCCACATGTTCCTGCTCCTTGGGGTGTGTGTGGCAACTGAGCGATTTCCTTGCCCTGGAAAGGTGGCATGCACCTTCTCATCAACCCCACCCCCCACCCCAGAGCTTTGAAATCGAACTGCCTCATGGGGCCATGGAGCCGTGACCCTGGGCCCCTCTGCAGCCAGAGGGTGGGGTCTGCACTTTGGATGTGTGCAGGGCTGTGAAATGTGATCTCATGAACTCTGCTTGACCCTCTGCTGGCTGGGGTCCCCAGGCCCCAATCAAGCCCCATAGGGGGGCTCCCTTGGGGAAAGGGGCTGCCACCAAATTGCCCTAATCCCTTTCTCCTTAATCTGGTGTGCCCCCCTGCCTTAGTGTACCTTAGGTGCAATGGCAGTGCCCCCCTTTTTTCTGGAGCCCAGGGCCTCCTGAGACTGCACCCCTCTGCCTAGAACTGCTTCTGGAGTGGGAGACTGGTTTGGGGGTGCCTTGTTGACACTCTTTGAAACCTGAGCCCCTCGGAAAATTGCAAGGCTGAGTGGGCTGGGGTGGCAGGGGTTCCTCAGCAGTCTTGCTCCGCTGTTCTGTCTTCCTGAGCGAGGGCTCACTGCTACCCGGGTTGCTCAGGAGCCCAGGCTCAGCCCAGGTTCAGTAGGACCGGCTCCAGGGGGCCTGTCTACGAGCCTCGCCTCGCCCCACAGCCTCCCCACCCAAGCCGAGTGGAGAGTACCCAGCAAGCTGCGTAAGGGCACAGCTGTGGCTGACAGGCGGACGACGCTCAGGATGAAGCTGCAGCCGGAAGTACTTTCACTGTGGCCTGTGGGCTTCTTCCTGAACTGCCGTCCCTCACCCCACCCCCACACCCCCCACCTGCACTTAAGTGCAGGCTGCACAGTGGCTGCGGCAGCAGCAGGGGCAGCTGCTGGGAAATCTGAGTCGGGAGCATATGGAAGCCCGAGGGGTGTGCTGCAGCCTGCTGCGGCCCTGACCCTGGCCAGCCTGACCTCGACCCGTGGGTAGCCGCCGGGGCTGGGGTCACACACTGTGCCTGACTTCTCCCCTTCACTGGATGGCTTCCAGGGGAAGGAAGCCTCAGCTCTCCCATGGCCAGCAGGTCATCCCGGAGCCCAGATTGGGCATCCTGGTGAGCCAGGGTCCCACAGTCCACAGGCAGGTGGGGAGCTGCCTCAGGAGCCACTTGGATGCGCCTTCCTGAGTCTCACTTCCTCACCTGTGTAGTGGGTACAGTTGGTAGGTAAGGGGGCCAGACCCATGCCATTGGAATCTGCCCAGACACAGGAGGCCCATAGGATGCAGAACCGCCCAAGAACATTTCCGAAGCTGCAGTCTTCATGGCCACGGACGGACAGGGGGTACCTCTCTCTCCCACGGAGCCTCTGTGCGTTCACCCTGCTGGCCTTGCTGTTGTCTGCCCAGCGCTTCACTCATGGCGCCACCAAGGCTCCACTGCCAGGGAGCAGTGGCGTCAGAGGGCCCGTCCTGGGCCGGACTGGCTCTGAGAGAGGGACCCAGGGTAGCCCCTGGCTAATTTTTGCAGTCAGCCCTGGGCCGCTCTGCTGGCCTGGCCCTGTCCTTGGAGACTGTACCTGCAGTGGACCCTGGCCTGTAGAGCCAGCGGACTCCTAGCCAGACTAGCAGACTCAGGCCTGGCCTCCAGCTGGGGGCCAGCTGATTGGGTTGGCTTGTAATTGGAGCGCAGGACTTAAGATCCTCGGGGTCGTGGTCAGTACATAAGCAGCCATGTGGGGTTGCTGCCTGGCCCCACTGTCTGTGTTTCCGAATCTTCCCAGGGGAATTGACTCTCTGCCTGGTCTGCCGGTTTTCAAACCTTCCATTCCCCTACCCACCCCTGGTGGCATCATGGTCCTGACTGGGGCCACTGGCCGCACGGTCAGTGCTCCTCGGGGAAAGGTGACGCCTGCGGCTCCTGTAAGAGTCCCTTTCTTAGAAGCCAGGCACCCTGCTGTCCCCTATGGAGTGACGGCCGTGAGTTTGAGTTTTGTCCTGTCATCGCCGGACTAGTTGGGCACCCAGCCTGGGGTCCTTGGGACCATGCTGGCCCATTCCTCTTGGAGGGGTGTTCTCTTGGCTTCTGGGGGTCCCCCGGTGGGCAGACCCCCACCTGAAAACCACAGCCACTGCCATTGGGTGGGTTCTGATTCATACAGGGTTTCTGGCGTTGTTAGGCTTCGTGGTGCATTGACACCACCAGTCGCATACAGTTAGCCGTGAAATTTTTAAC
Source organism: Tenrec ecaudatus (assembly GCF_050624435.1). Classification (NCBI taxonomy): domain Eukaryota; kingdom Metazoa; phylum Chordata; class Mammalia; order Afrosoricida; family Tenrecidae; genus Tenrec; species Tenrec ecaudatus. Next base: position 4,466,410 of record NC_134530.1, read on the forward strand.
GCACAGCATCACCCCCACCCCCTCCTGCACCCCAAATCCAATGTGGAGAGTGAGTGCTGTTTGATTGGGGTCAGGCGGAGGGGTCCCGTATGGCAATGGATGCGAGTCCTTTCTGTCCCTCACCTCCTGCCTCTTGCCCCCAGACTCCCCTGGGCCTATGGTGCCAAGGGACACTGCTGGTTGTCATGGTTTGGGTGGTGGGTGCCCCTGGCATTGAGTGGGTGGAGACCACGGATGCTACTCACCTCCCAGTACACAGAATACCCCATCCCGTGTCAGCAGCCGAGGGAGCAACCCTGCCTCAATTCCTTTGGAAAATAAAATAGGGTCCCAGCTCAGCCCATCCACCAGAATAAACCCCCCAGCCCCTGGGATATCCCCCCTCCCCTCTCAGGGTGTGGACATCAAGTGAGTGGTGTCCTAGGATGGATATCAGGAGGCCAGGGGACCAGGGGATGCTGTCTCCCCGGGGCCAGTTGGAGCCCCTAGCTCAGGGCTCCTCATGGGGGGGCTCCATCCCACTGGGTGGTGCATTTGCAGTTGTTACAGAGGGGAGGGCTTGCTGCAGCCATAGACCTGGTGGAGACCAGGGATGCCACCCCCAAGCCCCAACCCTGTAGTGCTGCTGCGCTAGAGATCAGAAGATAATTCAGAGGCCGGATAGGGGCCCATCCTGCCTCCTCACGCTTCTGCGTCCTCCCAGAGCGTGGCGCAACACTGGGCTCGTAAGGGGGCTGTGGACTCAGAGCCGAATGCACCTGCACGTGGCCCAGGCCTGCAGGTCTCATCACCCAAAGGGGCCTTCACGGAGCAGTGGCTGAGCATTCAGCTGCTAGCGGAGAGGTCGCTAGTTCAAGTCCATCAGCTGCTTTGTAGAAGAAAGAGGAGGCTCTGATCCTGTGAAGACTGCTCTGCCCTACAGGGTCGCTCTGAGTCAGCATCGACTGGACAGCTGTGGGTTTGGCTCTTGGTGGGGGACTGTCACCCAGTGGTGAGTGATGGTCTGGTCGGTGAGCACTCTCTGCCAAGTGCTTCGTGTGTGTGTGTGTGTGTGTGTGTGTGTGTGTGTGTGTGCGCTATTGTCACCCACGGTGGCCCAGGGAGAGGTTGAGGGTCCTGAGGCTTCTGACAGGAGCTGTTTATGGTCCAGCCTGATGCCGAGCTTCTGCCCCAGGGATGCTTTCGAGCTGGAAGATGGGAGCCGAGAACCGAAAATAGAAGCCGAGGGTGGGGAGGGGAGGGGAGCCTGGCTTTTGCTGTGTTGGCGTACTGAGGAAGGCTGGATGGGAGGGGGGAGGAGGAGGAGGAGGAAGGCAGGCTGAGTGAGGAGGGGGAGGGGTGCCAGGGGTAGCCTGCGCCTGGAGCCTGTGAGTAGGGAGGGGGTGGGCCAGGAAGACTGTTGACTACTTTTTCAGGAATGGGAACCACTTAGGATCTCTGGTGGTGCCAGTGGCAAAGTCTACGGCACCTGGGGCCAGCGCTCCAAACCTCTCCTGGAAAAACGCAGGCGCAGAAACCTCAGGGCGCAGCTCTGCAGCCCTGCCATGCTGCCACGAGTTGGCATCGACTCGCTGGCAACACCGGGTTTCTGCAGGTGGGTGCAGCTAGGTTCTGGGGAGCGCCTTGGGTTTGTCTGTCTTTGACGACTGTTCTAAAGGTGGACCGTTTTCCAGCCTGCCCAGGGACACAGCAGAAGTCAGGCCTGGTGACCCGCATCCAGAAGGACAGCTGGGAAGGGTGCACAGGGGCGCTGGGTGGCGGTGGGCATTGGCGGGTGGGCGAGGCATCCCAAGGGGGCCTCTCACACTGGTGTGTCTGTGTGTGTGGTTGCCCCCTGCCCCCCCAGAACATGGTGATGAGTTTTCGAGTCTCCGACCTTCAGATGCTCCTGGGCTTCGTGGGGCGCAGCAAGAGCGGACTGAAACACGAGCTGGTGACGCGGGCCCTGCAGCTGGTCCAGTTCGACTGCAGCCCCGAGCTGTTCAAGAAGATCAAGGAGCTCTACGAGACGCGCTACGCCAAGAAGAACGCCGAGCCAGGCCCGCAGCCCCACCGGCCACTGGAGCCCCTGGCCATGCACGCGGCCTATGAGCGGGCCGGCGCGCTGCCCCGGCCGCCCCTCACGGGGCCCAGCCTTGACTACCCCGTGCTCTATGGGAAGTACTTGAACGGACTTGGGCGCTTGCCCACCAAAACCCTCAAGCCGGAGGTCCGCCTGGTCAAGCTGCCCTTCTTCAACATGCTGGATGAGCTGCTGAAGCCCACCGAGCTGGGTGAGTGCTGCCTCCAGCCGCCCTCTAGGGGCCTCGCGTTTGTCGGCTGTGGCCTCGCAGTGAGGAGGCCCCAGGTTCACCAGCTTAGAACGGCAAGTACACGGGGTATCGCGTGGTTCCTGGGTCAGGCGGCCGCTGGGGACCCGGGGTTCGGCTTGGGGTCTCTACAGGTGCGGTCGTGTTGTGGCCCCCTGTGTCCCCGTCTCATCTGAAGGCCTGACTCGGGCTGGACCAGCTGCCTCCAGTGCTGTCATGTGATATTTGACTACTCTGTTTTCTGGGTGGTTTTCCCTTTAAGTGGGACTTTGCCACAGATGGCCAGAGTGGTGGGAGGCCTGTCTCACGGACAGACAGACAGAACACATGAGTGTGCACAGCCACAGTCTCTTTATGACCGCTTATCGAGGCTCAGCTGCACAGCTCTGAGTTCTGATGATTGATACCCTGGCGCCTGGGCGAGGGGCTGGTACAGGCTCTGTACCCAAGAGGCAGGCAGGGGTGGGGTGGGGGTGGGGCTGCTGGATGCTGCCTGTTGCAATGGAGTCAGCTCTGGATCTCGGAGACAACCTCCCCCACCCCCCAGTGCTGAGGTAGACCTATGCTCCGTAGTGGACTGTTACCCGTGGCTGGTTTGGGTGCTCCCTGGTGCCCTGCACCTCTCTGTTAGCAGCCAGGCTTGCTCCCCATTTGCTTCCCCTCCTGCAGACTCTCCTGGGGAAAGGGACTGAGGATCCTCTCTAACCTGGCTCTTATGTGCCGGACACCTCTCCCAAGTTGGCAGGTCTGGGTGCTGCTGCCTCAGGCCCAGGCACAGACAGGGAGGGCAGTAGACACTGCATCCCCTCAGCTCACTCCTTCCCAATGTGGCTGAGCACCTGTTGGGTGTCGGGACCAATGAGGGCAGGCCACCCGGGTGAGGAGGCCAGGCGTCAGCTGTCAGGGTTCCTGCGAGCGAGCATGCCCTTGTTCATTCACACATGCATGCACGCGGCATCCGTTTCAGCACCTGCTCTGGGACACGGCTTCTCCCCCGACACCTCCATGGGAGCCAGCTCTGTGGGTTCTGCCACCCTGCAGCCACCAGAGGGTTCGCCTCTGCCAGCCCAGCGGCCGGCCCAGGTGTTTGGGGCTGCGGCTGGCCTGCGTGCTATGGCATCCCAGGGGGTCGCGGGGGGATGGTGGTGGCAGAAGACACAGTCTCTCATGCCTGTCCATGACCTCCAGCCCACGTGATAAGGTGGGGGATGCCGGGGCCCTGGGCCATGCTCTTGAACTCCAGCAGCGCCCTCTTTCTTTGTGGCTGGCTGTTGGGTGTAGTTGTCAGGGACTCATGCAGGCAGGTCACCCCACCCCATCCAGGGGTGGATTGCATAGTCCTGACCCTTGAGGCCTTCCCTGACACCTCCAGTGGGTCCCCCCACCCCTGGCCTTTGGGACAGCCAGAGTTCTGAAGGCCCAGGGCAGGCAGAGCCGAGGATGGCACTGCTGTGAGCTGCCAACAGGGGTGGGAGTGGGGGCGGGGTGGAGGTGACTTTGAACCTGGGGCTGGCCAGCCACGCCCCCTCCACCCAGAGCAGCTTCCTTCCTGCCCAGTGAGCAAGCATGGAGGGCCTCCTGGCCCACAATGCCCTGCGTCATGCGTGGACCCCCGGGACCCCAGTCACCTGATCTCCGGGAGCTGCCCTGCCTACACTGGGAGCCACTGTGCAGCTCAGAACAAAGGCACAGGCCCCACCCTGCCCCCAGCCCCATCTCTGTCCCCTGGCCCCATCCTTTTGGGGGCTGCTGCAGACCCCAGTGATCTGATACCCAGTAGGAGGCAGCGAGACACCCCGCCCCTCCTTGTCTTGGACTAGAGACCGGACCCCAGGTCGCTGGGCCCGACATGACACGCTTGCCTGCTTCCCTGGAAGCCGAGGGCAGGCGGTGGACAGGGACATAAATCACAGTGCCGGCATGTTCTGCTGGGGGAGGGGCGGCCCAGAGAAGCCACTCGGCTGGGGTCGGTATCCCCACTGGCCAAGAGATCTGCTCTGCTCATGGTCACGTGGTGGCTCCATGTCTCCACTGCCCCCACACTGCCTGCACCCGCACCCTGTAGGGAGGCATTCATGCTGAGGCGAGGGACCTGTTCTGGGCCCCAGGGAACTCGATAGTCCTTGCCCCGAGGCTGCCCACCTGCCCTGCTGACACCCGAACCAAGGGAAGAGAGGCCATCACGTGACAAGCAGCCAGCCACTGAGGGGCTTCCAGATGTTGGGGTCACAAGTGTTAGGGGGCAGGCCCAAGGCTGGTGGGGCAGGGCGGAGACAGGAAGGCTTCCTGGAGGCAGCAGCATCAATCTGGTCCTCAGCCAGGGCCTAGGCAGCAGTGAGCTGGCAGGGGGTTGGGGTGCGTTCCAGGCTGAGGCCAGGCAGCGAGGGAGGCTGAATGGAGGGCATTGTGACCCAAGGGTACTGTGCCTGGAGGGGGGCACCTCAGAGCGAGTAGAGAGGCCAGAGGACCCAGGGTGCCATGGGCCACAGGGAGGAGGAGGGAACAGGCTGTCCCCAGGGCCCAGCAGACCTGGCACTGAAGTGCCAGGGTGCCGCCTATGGCCTCATTGTGGCTTTGAGGAGGATGTTGTGCCCCATGTTGTCAGGTGCCAGCGAGGTGCTTGCGACTCAGAGTGACCCGCCCGTCCCGTGCCATCCTCTCCGCCGTTGCTGTGCCTGAGCCCCTGGTTGCCGCCACTGTGTCCCTCTGCCTCGTCAATGCTGTCCCGCCACTTCACTGAGTACGCTGTCCTTCTCCAGGGACTGGTCCTTCTGGGGCAGGGGTCCAAAGTGTGCCATCCTTGCTTCCATGGAGCCCTCTGTTTGTCCTTCTGCCGGCATAGGTTTGCTTGTTCTCCGGGGAGTCCACGGACTGCCTCGTCTTCCGCTTCAGCACCGTAGCAGCTGGGCTCCCACTCTTCCGTTGTCTTCCTGTCACAGCACGTGAAGCGATCGGAAGGCCCTGGCTTGGGTCAGGCGCATCTCAGCCCTCCCAGTGCCATCCGTGCCTGAGCAGATGGCCCAGTGCCGTCCCTGGCTAGCACTTCCGGGCGAGTTGATGTGGATCCCAGGAAATTGACCTCCTTGACAGCTTCCGTCGTCCTCTGTTGACGGTGGTCCTGGTGTGAGGATTTTGGCTTTCTCCCTGTGGAGGTGTGGCCCCTACGGCAGGCTGCAGGTGTCTGTCTTGCTTGGCCAGCGCTTCAAGTGCCCTCTGCTTCCCGCCAGCAGGGTTCATCCTCTGCCTGGCACAGGTTTCCACGCGCCTTCCTCCAGGACCTGTGCTGGGCCCTTCAGCCCACCCAGCTTCCTCGGGCAATATGCCCAGCAGCCAGCGGCCACACTGAATATGTTTGCTGAGAGGATGCCGCCCCAACACGCGCCTGTCCGGTTTTAAACCCCGAAGCGACCCTGGTTCTGTTCTTGCTGCCTCCCTCCTGGCCTCACGAAATCACTTCTCCCTCCGTCAGAGCCACCGTGCCCCGTGCTGCTCCCAAGTGGAGGTGGTCTCACATCTGGCTGGGGCCTGTCTTGCCCTGTACCATGTCCCTGGCAGGATGTCCCCACGGAGGGGCCGTGTCGGGGCTGCTGCCGATACTGGGGAGTCCTAACAGGTGCTGTGGGAGGGAAGTTGAGCCCTAGGGGCTCAGTCAGCTCCCATGCCAGCTTTGCTGAGGGGGCAGGTGGGTGGTGCTCCTTCACAAAGCCCGCCTCCCTGCCCCATCTTGCCCACACCTGGCTTTCCCGCCTTTCTCTCCTCCGACCCTGCACCACCCCCTGCAGGCCTCGTCCTGCCTTCCTGGCACCGGAGAAGGCGGCCTCCCGTGTGCACTGGTGCCCAGGAGCAGAGGGACCTGTAAGGGCGGCGAGGACAGCCCGAACATGGACCTCTCTTCTCGCTCTTGCTGAAACTTTGGTCAAGTGCCGGGTTGGTCATGGGATACAAGTCTTTGGCAGCACCGCCCCCAGCCTGTACCCCAAGCAGACTGACAGAGCGCCCCAGTCTCTACCTAGGCCTATACCCCAAGCAGCCCAGCCCTGATGTGGCCTGCCACTTGGCACGTGACTGCAGGATGACTGTCCAACTGGCTGCTGAGCCCAGCACCACCGTTCTCTGGGCTCCTTGTTGAACCTCAGCTGCTAGGAGTGGGTCTCTCCCCTCGGGCTTTGGGGTGCCCGTGGCCTCCGGGTGGACATGGGGTACCTGTGCTAACGTGCTTGCACGCTCGTTGCCTGGTGAGCCGGGTCCCATCCTCCTGCTCCACCTGACAGGGCCACCGTGGCGGGCACCCCTTGGTCCTCGAGGTGGGAGGAGCCAGAGGAATTGGCAAGACCTCCAGGCTGGAGGGGAGTAGCACGTTGCCCGCTGTGTAGTGCCTGCTGTGGGCCGGGCCTGGTGTTGCTTTGGGGTAAGCGTTGGGTGCCACTAGCCTCAAGTCAGCGGTTCACACCCACCAGCCACTCCGTGAGAGAAAGATGTGCCTGCAAAGATGAACAGCCTCAGAAACCCTCTGGGGGAGCAGAGTCAGAACCCCTCAAGGTGGTGGGTGGGTGGCTCAGGCGGCCCGCAACACCGTGTCCGTCACCTGAGAGCATCTGCTTCAGTGGGCGCGGTGGCGGAGACAAAGCGAAAGAAGGTTCTGGAAGGTGATGGCAGTGCAGCAAAGTCCAGCAGAGTGGTCAGGGGCTGCAGCTTGTGCTTAACAGCTGTACTGTGGCTGGAAGGCAAGGGACTGGATGCCATGGAAGAAAGGCTTCCTTGTGGGTGTGGAAAGGCCATGAATCCCCAGCTGCCTCGGGCCGAGGGAGGTCGACAGGCCTTACAGGAGGGCATGTCCCTGCGGCATTTTACCCAGGACGCTATTTTAGAGTGCTCTAGAAGGCCCTGCGGCCGGTGTTTTGGAGGGCGTGACCATCTGAGGCCGGCAGGTGGGAGCTGCACTAACAGGCCACAGAGTGGGCTAGGGGAGCGGTTCTTTACGGACTGGCTCTGGGTGGTGGGCTTCCAGTGGGCTTGGGGTAGGCCTGGTTTTGAAGGAGGTGTGGGGTTTTGATGTGAGGGCTGCCCGCCCAGGTTTGGGGTAGGGGGCAGTTCTGATGGTGGAGGTGGGAGGGCCACATCTCTGGTTTGCTTTGGGGAGCCTGCTGAGGACCCACCACCCCCACCTCCCAGACCCTCGTGTACACTTGCAAGGCTGGTGATAGAACCTTCCAGGCCCAGTGCAGAGAGATGCCCCACTGTCTCCCCAGAAACCCCTCCCCCCTATCATGGACACCCTCCTGGGCAGCTCTTTGGCCTGCAGTCACTGAGTGGAGATGCCTGGACAGTGACAGGCTGGTGACCTAGCTCTGAGGTTTCCTTGGTCCCCACCTCCCTCCCCATAATGACTCTCCAGGCCCCGGGGGCACATCGGAGCTGTCTGTGGGCTGCCCAGGCACACTCCCCTCGCCCCAGTTACGGCTTCCGCAGGGACGGCTGCACGCAGCAGCGGCAGCCCCCAGGGACCTGCCTTCGTAAACAGCAGCCCGCCGCCCAGCTAGTGCAGCAGTGGTGGCTCTGCTCAAGCATCGGGGAATCGGGGTTCATGTGGGGTGGAGGGTGCGCTGGTGGGGCCTGGGCCACCTGCCTCCAGACCCCCTAGTTTTCAGTGAGCCAGTCTGATGGCGCACCCCACTCGCATTTCTAAAGCAGGGTCTTCAAATCAGGGCCTGAGGACCAAATCCCAGGAGCCACCTGTTAATAAAATTTTATCGGCACGCAGCCATGCCCACCCGCTTACTGAGTTCTCAGTGGCGGCTTGTCTGGCTGGCTCTAGAAGTATAGAACACTTACATTCTGGCCCTTTACCAAGCCTGCACTTGCTCACGCTCACACACACAGTTCCACAGCCGGTCCCCAGGCACCTGGAGGCTGGCACCACCTGAGCCCGCGCAGCTCCCAGGGATATGCTACACCCATGTGAGCAGACGTGCAGAGGCCTGGCCTCTGTGTGTGTTGCGCAGGCAGGACCTCCTTTGCCATGTCTGTGTGTGTGTCTTTGCGCCTTTTATGTTCGCCATTGCTGGGAGCAGACACAGAACATGCAGCCATTCACGCTTCTGCACACGAGTCCCTGACCACACGGGCCACCCTCCTTGACCTTCAGCTGCCACCAACCTGACATGACATCGTTCACACCCTGGTGTCATTCTGTCTGTCTGAAAGAGCTCACCTGCTCCTGAGTCTAGACTCGGGGTGGCTCGAAGGGGCTTCATGGGGCTTTGGGGTGGCCTCAGGGCATTAGTTTCAGGGTACATCCTGGAGGTGGTTCCTTGGCTGGCTGATTCCCTCCTGTCTTTTCCTGGGCGTGCTAGCCTGCTTGTATTTTGCTTGTTCTTTTTCTTTTTCACATTTTAGTTTTATTGGAATACAATTTGCATTCCGTGCAACTCAGTGCTTCTAACGTAGTGGCGAGAGCTGTGCCATCCTGTCCAGGGGTTCTCGTCCATTTCTTACGGGCAGAGGAGTCTGTGTAGCATGCGGCCTCCAGCCTGTGGCCTCGCACACGTGTGTGAGTGTGTCTGTGGTGGTTGTGCCGTGGGGGGGTGTGTTCCAGCTCACAGCGACCCCACGTGCACCACTGTCCCCACGGTCGCTGTTGTGTTTGAGCCCACGGCCAGCCCTCCTGGCCACACACGCCATCATCCCTCCCCAGGTCTTTCTACCATGACGCTGTCAGTGGTCTCAAACTGCCACCCTTTCCAGTCGCAGCCGAGCCCTTGACCCTGTGCTTCGTGTGTGTGTGTGTGTGTATGTGTTGAAAGTGACCAACTACAGCCACCACAGGTCCCTTGTTCCAGGAAAGAGACACACACACCACACACACACACACAGTGGTCTTCATCAGTGGCATCTGGGGAAGCAGACTTCTCTCTCTCTCTAACACGCGCACACACACACATACACACACAGTAGTCTACATCAGTGGCATCTGGGGAAGCAGACCTCTCTCTCTAACACGCACACACACACACACACAGTGGTCTTCATCAGTGGCGTCTGGGGAAGCAGACCTCTCTCTCTAACATGCACACACACACACACACACAGTGGTCTCCATCAGTGGCGTCTGGGGAAGCAGACTTCTCTAAAGTGGAGGGCGTCACGGCAGTGAGTGGAAGTCCGACCCTGCAGGCAGCCACCGTACTGATCGCCGACCCACAGGTGAGTTTTAGCAAGGCCTCGTGGCGCCGTGTGTAAGCAACATCCAGAGGTGGGCAGTGGAAACCCACCCAGCGGCTTCATGGGAGAAAGGTGGCAGCCAGCCCCAGAGACCCCACAGGGACTTTGACTTGTCACGTGGATGGCCGTGAGGCTGAACCTTCCTGACATCCCCCCCAGACAACGAGCGGCCCTGCCTGTCCCAGAAGCAGGCGTGGACGCAGGAGCTACGGGCCCGCTCCCCTCAGCCTGCATGTGTGTGGGGACAAGGGTCACTGTTCTTCCTGTGGGTGGGAATTCAGCGGCTTTTCAATGAGGACCCCCAGGAATACATTTTCTATAATGTTCTTTAAATTCTTAAGTCATATTTTCTTATGCTTTGGGTTCCCATTTGGTGACTTTGGTCCTGTGACACTTGCCCCCCTCCATGGCGTGTCCCCACCCATGACTGCATTCTTGGGGCTCCCTCCTGTACTCTGCCTGCCAGCCCCCTTGCTTTTCCCCTCGGCCTGAGTGTCAAGCTTCCTACAGATGGGGAGGGGCTTTTTCTGGGGAGCCCCGTGGTATGCGTTACATGCTGGGCGTGACCAGCCACTCCATCACATCACCTCAGGCTGACCTCTAGGCAGTTTGGGTTCCAGGCTGAATTCGGTCTTCTCAGGGGGGCCCCTCACATCTCCCCCAGGCAGGGTGTCCAGCGTTTTCCTCCTGTGTTATCAAGTGGCCCTGATCAGAAGGCTTGGTTGTGTGAACCGGGCACCACCTAGTTCTCCGGGTCTCAGGAGAGGCCGGGGCTCCCACAGATGTACCTCCTGTGTGCGACTCCTCCGTTCCGGGAGGGTTGGGTTTCCTCCTCTCTCCCTCTCCCTCCTGACGAGTATGGACCAGTAGCTGTCTCTGATATGGCTCCTCACAAACTCTTTACCCATGGAAGCTACTTGCTTCAAGACGGCGCGGACGTGAACTTGTGAGCTGTGGCCTGGCAGCTGACTGAGTCACACGCCACGAGCCTTCTCCTGCATGGTGCCTTGTGGTGACGTTTCCGTTTGCCGTGGGGCTGGTGAGTCACAGGGTGGAGCTGTGTACCGGGCTTCGAAAGTGTTCCGAAGGGGTCAGGCCTTGTTCCACGCCCCCCGCCCCGCAGTGTCTGCGAGTCCCCTGTCTTCGCGGCACTTGCATGCGCCCCTCTGTCTAACTGGCCGTTCTTGCCTTCCTGGGGCACAGGCACAGCCTCGCCACGCAGGCTCCGGGCATTAGCGTAGGCGCCGCGCACCTGTGTTCCTAAAGGCCAGGGCACAGGTGATTTTGACCCATAGGGACCCTTGTAGGGCAGGGGCATCCCCCTCCCCCCATCCCCTGAGGCACATGGTGCACACACAGGCTACCTCTCTGGGGGGCTCACCTGCCATCTCCCTCCTCCCGCTCGTAAAACGAGTTCTTTCTAGTCGGAGCTCCGCGCTGATTCTGGACCTTTCTTGTGGTGACAAGCCGGTTACGCCGGTTCTCCTGCCCTCTGTGCTGGTCAGTGGCTTGTCCTCAGTGGTAGTTTATTTCTTCTCAGCTGGCACTGTGTCCTGGGGACGGGAAGACTGTCGGTGGCATCTCCTGCCCATGGCAGGCGCAGGGCCAGGGCAGTGTCGGGCGTCTGGATTTGGTTTTGTATCTTGTTTGTGTCCCATTTCCTTCTTGCGGGAGATCTCTCATTTGGTAAAAGCCCCCACCCTCCTGAGGACCCTGGCGTTTACTGGCACCCCTTTCCTTCTGGCTTCTCGGGGGGACAGCCTTGATCGATTGTTGGCCTTATTGAGCCCGCCGCCTTTTAGGCCATAAGGCCCCAAAGCCTTGGCTGCCAAGACTGCCCACCACAAGGGGCCCTGGGGCCTTGTCGGGTAAGTGGTGGGCTGTAAGCCAAGAGGTCAGTTGTTCAAACCTGCCAGCTACTTTGTGGGAGCAGGAAGAGGCTGTCTGTCCCCAGGAAGACTGTGGGGCTCAGTGCCTGGAGGACTGGGGTGGGTGGGGATTGCAGGGGGTGGAGGGTGGTGGCGGGTTCCACACAGCAGCTTTCAGAATTCAGAAGCCTCTCCTCTTGTCCTGGTGCGGACTCAGCCCGTGTACCTCTCTGGGTGGGAAGAGCTCAGGCTCCACCTCACCTTCAGACTACTATAACCAATAGGTGATGCCTTGTTGGGCCCCCTGCCCCCACCCACAAACACACACTCTGTGAGTCCGCAGCGAGCTGGCCCTTCTATTTAGATGTTGGTGTGGCCACCCCACTTTGTGAGCAGCCTTTCTGTGTCTCTACCCCTCTCTTGCCTCCACTCTTCCTCCTGCACCCCCAAAATGCTGGCCTGTGTCATGTGCCTACCTCCCCTAGCCCCACACCACTGGCTTGGTCCTGACTCAGGATCACAGGGCCCCAGGGCCACAAGACGAGGGCAGAGTGGGCTGCCTGGGCAAGCACACAGCCCGCCAGCGCTTTCCACCATCCCTACTTCACCCTACTTCTGCAGCTCTGGGGAGGCCTTATGCTGGGAGTGGCTTCAGACGGGTGGGGGAGGAGGAAGAGGAGGTGCAGGCCCCTACCCACACCCCTGCCTTCAGTCCCACAGAACAGCGAGAAGCTGCAGGAGAGCCCGTGCATCTTCGCCCTGACGCCGCGGCAGGTGGAGCTGATCCGAAACTCCAGGTACCCTGGCAGCCGGCAGGCTGGTCTGTTCCAGACTGTCCTGGGCAACAGTGGGAAGAGGGAGGGTAACCCTCTAGAACCTGCCCATGCCCAGGGATAGGACTTTCCTCCGAGCAGGCTTCCTTGGGTGAGGGGAACCCACTGACCCCCCGAGAGACTGAGTTCCATAGTCCCTTGACTCCTGCAGTACTACTGCCCACTTTGAGGTCTACTCTGAATGGGGGTGGCAGGAATTATGACCCCTGGGGGGCCCACAGTGCTGCTCAGGGCCTTCCTACTGACCCTCCTATCCCCACAGAGAGCTCCAGCCCGGGATCAAGGCTGTGCAGGTGGTTCTGAGGTGAGTGTACGGTGCTGCAGCTCCCCCCTCCCAGCTGACACACACACAAAGGGTCCCCCTCACCCTCCAACCCCTGTGCTCCAGACCTGGGTCATTCCTACCCCAAAGCTGGAGGGTCCTCTGTGACCCTCAGACCCTCCAGCACCAAGACCCCTGTGGCCCCGCCCGGCTCCAGCCATCTCTCAGCCTGGGCTCGCTCTGCTTGCAGAATCTGCTACTCGGATACCAGCTGCCCTCAGGAGGACCAGTACCCGCCCAACATCGCCGTCAAGGTCAACCACAGCTACTGCTCTGTCCCCGTGAGTTCATGGCTCTGCCCATCAACCCAAGCCAGGGCACTGCCTCAGGGAGAGGGCAGTAGGGGGTGGGGGTGGGGCCCTCTACCACTCTGGGCCTGGGTGCTGCTGCCCATGAGGTGGGTCTGCTGCTGGGTGGGGTGGCCGGGCAGCCTGGGTGCTGAGTCTCTGGTTGTCTGACCCCAGGGCTACTACCCCTCCAACAAGCCGGGCGTCGAGCCCAAGCGGCCCTGCCGGCCCATCAACCTCACCCACCTCATGTACCTGTCCTCCGCCACCAACCGCATCACCGTCACCTGGGGAAACTACGGCAAGGTGAGCCTGCCCTCTCTTCCTCCTCTCATGCTGCCTGCCCTGAGCCTTGCCTCCCCCTCACCACCACCCCTCACCACCCCAGAGCTACTCCGTGGCGCTGTACCTGGTGCGGCAGCTGACCTCCTCGGAGCTGCTGCAGAGGTTGAAAACCATCGGGGTCAAGCACCCGGAGCTGTGCAAGGCGCTGGGTGAGAGCGCACGCCCACTTGGCTTGGGGAGGGAGGTGGGCAGACGGGACGCATCAGTGCCCTGGCTGGGGCTGGGGTCTTGCTCTAAAGGCCCTGAACAGCCCCAAAGGGCTGAAAGTCTACAAGGTAAGGGCAGGGTCTGTGGGCAGTGGGTGGGCCTCTGGACATGAGGGTGCTGTCTGTGGGTGGGCACCATCTCTGGAGGCAGGAGGCTGGCTTCCTGTGGCCCAGGGCAACCACAGGACCTGCCTTTGCCCATAAAGAACGCGACACAGACAGGCAGAGGGGGAGGTGGGGGGAGGTGGCATGGCATAGAGCCTGTGTGCCCCCGACCCTACACCCACCTCTGACAGCGCCCGGTCCTTTCCACAGTCAAAGAGAAGTTGCGCCTGGACCCTGACAGCGAGATCGCCACCACAGGCGTGCGTGTTTCCCTCATCTGCCCGGTGAGCCTGCGCCCCGCCCACCCCCCCTGTCCCCCATGCTGGACGCTGTCTGTGTCCCAGCTAGTGAAGATGCCCTACTTCCTAGTCCCTCTGAGGGCAGGGACTAGAGGTGGCTCACCATGTGTGTGTCCCTGTTCCACACTGGGCAGCATCCTCACTCACTGTGTGCCCACCCCCAGCTGGTGAAGATGCGGCTGTCGGTGCCCTGCCGCGCGGAGACCTGCGCCCACCTGCAGTGCTTCGATGCCGTCTTCTACCTGCAGATGAACGAAAAGAAGCCCACCTGGATGTGTCCTGTGTGTGATAAACCTGCCGCCTACGACCAGCTCATCATCGACGGGTGAGTCCCAGGTGCCCGCCTATCTCTGTGATCCTTCTGTGAGAGCATCCTGGGGTCCCCTCCTCCTGTCCTGACTTTCTGAGGCCAGGTGCGCCCGCAGGCGGGGCTGCTGTCAGAGGCAGGGCATGCGGCCCAGCTGTGCTAGCTGGGGACGTACAGGGTGGGGTGGTGTCCCAGGTGGGGCATCATCCTATGTCAGCAGATACTCTTCTATGGGGCCTAACGTGGGTCATGTTGCTTGCTGTTCCCTCGGAGTCTCTGGGCTGACCTGGGAAAGCGGGGACTGTGAGCACCCCAGACTTGGGATTCATCCCTGCAAGCAGACTGAGTTCCCTATCCCCATTCCTGGTCAGTGGCAGGCTGTCCAGGTCATCCCCCAAAGCAGCCGGCAGGGGGCTAGCCAACATGGATGGAAGGAGCGCTCTGGGCCCCACAGGGAGACTGCCCTCAGGTTTTAGGTGTCCTGAAACCAGACTCGGGTGTCCAGAGCACCTGACCTGGCTCCCGCCTGGCCTCCCCATCCCCACCCACTGCCCCACCCTGGGCAGCAGCGGGCACACTCCTGGTCACAGTTGGGGTTCTAGGCCCCTGTCCTTGGTCCTCAGGTGACCTAGATTGCAGGCACAGGGTGGGAGCAGAGCATCCCTTGCAGAGCAGCACCCCCACATCCCAGCCTGGCCTGCAGGCTCTCACCAAGACCCCCCTCCTACTGCCTTGGACAGGGAGACAGGCTCCCCACTCATAGGCACTGAACCCAGAGTGGCCAACCCCAAGCCTGGGTTCCCTCCCCGGATGAGCCAGCCACCACCCCTCACTGCCCAGCCTGGGGTGGTGTGAGGAGGCCTTTAGGGCCCGGCCCTAGGGATGAGCCTGAATGGCTGCTCTGTTCCCGACCCAGCAGCTGTGTGCCCCCTCCCCCACCCGGGCCTGCAGCGGGTACCCAGCTTGGGATGGCAGCTGCCCTGATGCCCGAGGGGCTGGGAGCCAGGCCCCACACAGCCCAGGAGGCCAGGGAGGCTCCCTGGAGGCAGCATCTGGCTTCCCCCTCAGCTCCTGGGGAAGGTGGGGGGCAGGCTTTAGAGCCTGAATAGGTTTTCCTGTTGCTTGGGGTAAGGACTGACGGAGGTCACTGCAGGCAGGGGTGACCCTGAGGGGAGGGGGCAGTGCCCTGGGGAACCCTCGTTGGATGGGGTGGCACTGTGACCAGAAATGCCAGAACCCAGGGGTGGGGCTGCCCTGGAGAGCCAGGGTAGGGGTGGGGGTGGGGGTCATCTCTGGCCTCAGAGTCAGGCCAATTACCTTGCAGAAGTGGTGGGGGTGGGGCAGAAAGCCCCGTCTCAGTGGGGGACCTGACCAAGCACTTAGCCAGTACTAGGCTGCTCCCCTCTTCCCTGGGCCTCTGTGTCCCTGAGCCCATGGCACTGACAGGCCTGGACACCATGTAGGGCCAGTGCCCACTAGACACAGGTGGACGAGCCCCCACAGAGTGTGGCGATGCCCCACCTGCTCCGTCTCCTCACTGGGTGTAGTGCGCCCAGATGCCGTGGTCACAGGATTCTGAGCCCCGATGGTCACAAGCTGACCATGACCTTGAGCAAAGTCATCTCAGACGCCTGTGCTCTGTGTGCAAAAGCTGAGACAGTGGTGGAGGGGTAGGTCTAGAGCCGCCCAGTCTGACACTGCCGCTGCTACGTTGGCAGGATGGGCCTGTGGCCTGGGGGGGGTCCCCATGGATGGCGCTGCCTTGCCCCCCAGGACCCACTCTACCCCCCCAGCCCTGGTGCTTCCTGAAACTGTGGTCTCAGGGTCAGCAGCTCCAGCGTGCGTGCAGGCCCTGCCTGGGAACTGTGTGTGAGGATGGGGGTTGGGGTGGCGGTGGGTGTGGGACTCGGCGCGCATGCGTGCTATGAGTGAGCAGCCTGCTCTGCCCGCCCCCAGGCTCCTCTCCAAGATCCTGAGCGAGTGCGAGGACGCGGATGAGATTGAGTTCCTGGCCGACGGCTCATGGTGCCCCATCCGGGCAGAGAAGGAGCGCAGCTGCAGCCCCCAGTGCCCCATCCTGGTCCTGGGTGAGTGCCCCGCCTATCAGCCCCTCCTGAGAGTCCTGCCCACTCTTACCCATCTTTGTTCAGTACCCTGCTCTATCCCAGGACCTCCTAACTGCCCCAGCCTGGTCCCACCCCACCCTAGACCTCTGGAAGGCTGTGTCTGGGTCCTACCCCCTGCTATCCTCTTAGATAGACCCGCGCCTGCCCCATCCTGGTCCTCCTGACTGCTCTGCCCCCAGCCCCGCCCTACCTGCCTGTGGGAGGACCCCCCAGTGCCCTGCCCTTCCTCCAGAGCTGGTCCTGCCTGAAGTCGGGGAACCACCTCATTTATAGTCCTTAGTAAAGCAGCCCCCCTGGGGCCCCGTCCACCACCTCCTGGCCTTGGTACCCACAGGTGCCAGTCAGGGTGGGGGTGTCTGAAGACTTGCCAGTCACGGGGTCAGGCTGCGGCCACAGGGCCTGTTGGCAGCTGTGTGCTGCTCGGTGAGGCGGCTGAGGCACATGCCCGGACCCCAGGCGCCATTCTAGGTCAGCTGCCCACCTGAGGGCTGCCCCCTCTCTGCCCCTGCAGGCCCGTCTGACGCCAACGGGATCCTCACCGCCCCCAACGTCAACGGAGGTGGTGGCATCAGTAGTGCGGCCAGCGGTCCCAGTGGTGGGGGCAGTGTGGCGGGCGGAGTGGAGAACGGGAAGCCTGGAGCCGACGTGGTGGACCTCACACTGGACAGCTCTTCATCGTCAGAAGATGAGGAGGAGGAAGAGGAGGACGAGGAGGACGAGGATGAGGAAGGGCCCCGGCCCAAACGGCGCTGTCCCTTCCCAAAGGGCCTGGTGTCGGCATGCTGACCGCCGCCCTGGACACACGACTCTCCTGGTGCTGACCACGCGGAGGCGCAGGCGGCCCGGCCCGGGGTCCCAGTGTTCTTCCCACTGCCCTTCCTTTGTCGCCCCGCCCTTGCCCCCTGGCTCCCGGCACCTGTACCTCTGGACACCTAGCGGAGGACAGACAGCTAACTGACGAAGAAGGAAAAATAAAGTGCGAACGAAAGAAGAGACCGCAAAACAAACCAGAAATCACAACTCTTAACAAACGGGCGAAGCGGCCCTCCAGCTGAATGCCGCGTGGCGG
The DNA here is from genome assembly GCF_050624435.1 of Tenrec ecaudatus. Classification (NCBI taxonomy): domain Eukaryota; kingdom Metazoa; phylum Chordata; class Mammalia; order Afrosoricida; family Tenrecidae; genus Tenrec; species Tenrec ecaudatus. The sequence continues at coordinate 4,483,707 of NC_134530.1, forward strand.
GAGCCGCTGCCCCCAAACTTGAGCGGGTGGGGGCCAGGAGGGGGCCCCTCCGGATTTGCTGCCCCGCCCCTCTCCGAGGACCATTCCCGCGGCGGGCGCCCCTCCCCAGTGACAGCCACGTCGTCGTCGTCCTCGGTTCCTTTTGCTTTTCAGTTGTTTTTTCCCCCCTTTCTGCAACTGTGTCCCCACACCCCAGAGCCCCTCGCGACCAGCGAGCTGTTTTAGCCAGAAGCCATGGAGGGGGAGGGGGGTTGGGGGCGGGTCCAGCCACAGATGGGTTGTATTTTTGGAAAGTGCAATAACTCGGTCTTTGGGAGCCAGGCCTCCCCGTGGAAGGCGGGGGCCGTGGGGTGGCGCCCCGGGGCGCAGTGGGGGTGGGGTCTCAGTTTTCTAGCCAGCTACCTCGGTAACTCCAATTCAGGTTAACGTCCCTACGGAACAGTGCAGATGCCCACGGGGTGGCCACGCCCCGGGGGGCAGCGGGGACCCCTCCCACTCCCTCCCCTCCCCTCCCCCAACCTGGGTTGCTTCCTTTTCGTTCTTGCTCTTGGGTTTTCGGGCGGGTACGAGGTTCACCTGGCGCCCTACCCCGGGAGCCTCACCCATGTCTTCCAGCAGGAGCACCTCCCCACTGGGCTCCGGGACCCCGCAGCTGGGTGCTAGCCCCCCCCAGCCTCCCGGACTTCCACGCCGCCCTTGGGGTTTGCTTTGCTCTTTCTCGGCCCTCCCGCCCCGCCCCGGCCGCCGCCCCGCCGGCCTCGCCCTCCAGTCAGGAAGCAATACCGGGTCCGGTCTGGGAAGGGCCGACTCCCTCTCACGACGAACACTCGGGGCGCAGGCGGCCCCCCCCTGCCTGGGCAGCCGAGGGCCACTGTTTTCTAATATTTGTATTCTAATTTAATTGTTTTTTAAAAATGCAAATAAAAACAGTCACGGCGACGCCAGCGCGGCGGTGTCCCTTCTCTGCCTGTGCGGTCGTGAAGCCGGGGGCGGGGGGGGGGGGGGATACGGGGGTGTTAGGCCTTTCGGGCACTGCCCACCTACCTCTGGTGGCCAAGGCAGGGAACGCAAAGCCACAGTGGGGTGCACAGGGCAAACGTGGAGGAGGAGGGGCGGCCACTTGGAGCAATGTCGGCCGGCCGGGGAGCTGCTTACCGCTGGCGCCCAGCTGGGGACGGCTAGGAGTACAACCGCTTTTCGAAACTCGACCCAGCAATTCTCCCGGCGGCTTCCACCCCAAGCCGGAAGCAAGGCTTCGAGACGGTACAGCAGCGTCCACTGCGGCAGTCTTCCCGATGGCCCACAGGTGGGCACCACCCAAGAGCCGGCCGTTCACACCGTGGTGCAGCCGGACAACGGGGAGGAACTCGGAGCATGAGCTCAAGACGGGCCAGACCCACGGGTCCACACAGTATGATCCCACGCACACGAAACGTCCAAATCCGGAGACAGAGAGCAGATTATCGGTCGCCTAGGCCATGGAAATAAGAGATCGATGGTGGGCAGAGCGATCCTTCTAGGAATTTTTATTTACTGTACTTGTGTGTGCGTGTGAGACCTCTTTTGAGGCGTTGAAAATATTGTTTGCATAACTTTAAAGTATAGGAAGTCCCAATTTAGTGGGGGGGAGGGGGGGAGCAGCGTCCATCCAGGCAGTCGGTTCTGATGCAAATTGAATACCTCTTTACGTTTTCACAATTGCCTTGTATCATCAGTATCTTGAGAAATCTCATCACTGTCTCTGCGGGCTGGAGACATTTACACACGGACATACAGATATAGTTTAGCATTTGTCCAGACATGGTTCCGATGCGTGGTTGCTCATAATATACGTCAGAGACTCCTGTACTGCTCACTTCATTTTAATGGGCCAATTTTAATGGGTGAAATCTAAAATTAGCTCAATTAGAATCAAAACCACCCTTCCCTTCAAGGGGTCCTGGGGAAGAAGCCCCTGAGGACTCTGGTTCAACATCCAGCGGCCACTTGTGTCCTGTGACCCACTCAGTTCCCTGCCAGGCCCCTGGTGCTGTCAGGGGCAGGGCTGAGATGTTAAATTTGGGGGTATGGTTCTTTCCGAGCCCAATCCAGAGAAGGCAGCAGGAATCCTCGTGGACACAAACTCCCTGGGCAGTGGTGGGCAGACCACTGGGTGGGTGTGTCGTGGCTGCAGGCCCACTCTACCATGCAAGCCCCCATTGATCCTCCTTGCCCAAGGGATGCCCCCAATCCTCCAGTGGGCACATTGCTCAGGCCATGGGCCCAGCTGACGGGCAGGGCCCTGGAGGTAGCTGTTTGGTAACCCCAGCCTCTGGTCCCCCTCCCTACTGAGTGAACCCTGTGAGGGCTGGCTGGGTGGAATGGCTCCAGTGGTTTCTGGGTGCTGGGGCCACAGCCACCCTAAACCAGGGCCTCTATAAAGTTTGAGTTGGAAGGAGGTGACCCAAGAGGCCTAGGCCCTGATCACTTCAGCTCACAACCGGCTCAGCCGGTTCTCCCGCGCTGGTTCTCTCCTGGGGACACCTCCTCCCTGGGGGCCTCCAGGCCCTGAACTCCCAGACCCTCACTCCCACTGCACTGGGTTGCCGGACCAGAGTCCCTTCACCACACCCACCCCTGCCTCCCCAATCCCACACAGCCCAACCCAGGCAGGGTACATTTCAGTTCTCTCTGGGCCCCCCGGAGTCAGCTCCTGAGTGGTGTGACCAAAATCCAAGTCCAGGATTACGGCGCTCTGGAAGCTGGATTGGGAGCAGCTGAGGGAAGAGGTCCCCTAAAACCCTCCCCACCACACACATCCCACACCCCAAACAAAACACAAACAACAGCAAAATCAAGCAAACAAGGCAGCAGAGGTCGTAACAGGCTGCGTTTAGTGGTTTTTATGTACAAGAAAAATGGTTGTTGGTTTTGCTTTTTTTTTCTTCTGGATTTTCATCAACTTTTGTCTTTTTTCATTTTTTGTTATTTTTAAAATTATTTTAAAGCTTCCCCCCCGCCCCCCCCAAAAAGTGCATTTTTTATCCATTTATTTTTGTCATCTCCCACACGTTATAAAGACTCTCAAATACAATCTGTGGAATGTCTGCTCTGTGCTGTGCCCCCCCCACCCACGGGTGCTGCCCCAGCCCCTCCCCATTTGCCAGGCCTAGCCCCCCCCAAAGTCCAAGGCACCTCAAGTCCAGGCCAGGGGCAGGGGAATCTGGGCCTCAGGACCCCACAATCCATAAATGGATGAGGTCCCCCCCAGCCCCCTCTAACTCCTAGCCCTCCCCCACCCCACCCCCCAATGTAAATCTATATATTTAATGCAAACTAGTCTTCTCTCTGAGGTTGTGACCCTTGGGGTGCTCTAGCCCCCCAGGCCCCTGACCCGTCCTGTGCCAGCCAGCCACCCTCCTACTCAGATCCGGGAAGGCTGCTTCTTCAGCTTAAATAACTTTTTAAAATAAAACTGCAAATATAAATATCTTTCTTTCTCAAAAAATAGGATTTTTGGGTGGTTTTTTTGTTGTTTTTTTTTTTAAAGATTTTTATTATTTTTTTTGTCCCATGGGTTTTTTGTTTTGTTTTGTTTTTTTTGTCTTTTCAGTCTCTCCGATTTGCCTCCTACCATTGCGCCTGCAGGGGCGCTCCCAGTCCTGGGGTGGAGGTGGACCACGGGACCCTAGGCCCTGCCAGTTTCCTCCATGGGCAACACGCAGCTCCTGTTCTGGTCCAGGGTCCAAGGAGTGAAATGAACCCTCTAGGAGGAGGCGGCTGGGGGTGGGCAGGGACTACCCCCCCACCAAAGGTCCCCAAACTAGCCGGCCGCGTGGGTTCTCCGGGCAGTGGCCGAGGGGTCTGACTTTGGTATTGCCCGGCTGGTCACAGAGCCACACCCGGCATGTACATTCACGAGTTATAATACATTTTTTTAAGTTTTTGCTTTTTTTTTCCCCTTAATCTCAAAAGGCTGAGGAGGGGGGCAGGGGGGGCTAGGCAAAAAGAGCAGCAGCAACAGGAAAAGAATGTCACTCTCTAGTTGGGAGGGGATCCTCAAACTCTGGTCACTGCTGCGGACAGGGCTATGGCCCCTGTGTCTGACCACACCCTCTCCAAGGACGCCCCCTCCCCCTGGAGCCCCCACCTGCAGCCCAGGAGTCTGGGTACACGCTCCTGTCACACACGCACGCACCCACCAAAGTCCGTCAAGATGATGGAAATAACAATTTTGCTTTTTTTTTTTTGCTTTTTTTTGTACCAGGCAGTTAAAAAAAAAGAAACAAAAAACACCCCGAAACAAAAAAGAAAACACAAAAAACCCCACAAACAACCAAACAATAACAAAAAGAAAACCCCAATTGCTGTCCTTTCTGACGAGTCAGCCCTCCTCAACGTGATTATTATTGTGTCCGTTCGTTTGTTTCCTGAAACGCGAGAATTCAGCAGTATCTTTGGCAACACTTTATCACGACCTTAATTTAAAGAATAAAAATAAAATCGATCCATGTCTATATACAGTATGTGATTGCGCGGGAGCTGGGCGGCGGGGGTGGGGCTGGGGGCTAGGAGGCGGGGAGGGGGCACAGGGGGTCCCCGCTCTGGGCCCATGCAGAGACTGTGGCCCCTAAGAAGGCCCGCAGGAGGGGAGGTTAAGGCAGAGTAGGGGTGGGCTGGCGGAAGCTGAGCACGGAGCTGGGGAAACGGTTTAGTGCAATTCCCCCGAGGAGGTTTGTGGTAAAGTGTTGCCTGGGGGGGCTGCAGCCCTGGTTTCTACTTGAAATCCCAGAGGGCTCCGTCCCCCAAGTCTGGTCGCCCCCACTGGCCAGGACATCTGTGATTTTTGTTTCAATTGGTTTTATTGCGAGGGGGTGCATGGGAGGGGGAAGAGGTCTTTCCCCTCAGGGCTCACCTTTCTGGGTGTTGGGGGAGGCAGCAAGGAGGTTTGGGCGCAGCCTCTGGGGGGGGGGAATCCCTGTTCAGCATCCAGAAAGAGTCCCCTAAAATAGCTCGCCCTATCACTTTCAAGTGTGAAGGCCACAACCTATGGCCCCCTGGTTCTGCCCCCCCTCCGCCCACCCCAGAGGGAGGATCCTGAGACTTGGGGGTAGGGGGGTTGGGGGTTAGGGGGGAGTAGTCTGACAGGCTTGCTTGAAAGAAGGGAAGAAAACAATCCCATAGAAACCATGATGAAAACTGCCTTCTTAAAAAGTTTCCCTTGAAGAAATGAAAGAGGGAAAAAAAAAGACAAGACACTGTTGGGCACGGGAGGGGGAGACAGGCTGGCAGCTGAGGCGGGGAGGGGGGGCAGAGAAGACCACCCCCCACCCTCACCCCACCCTTGGGCTTTGACAAGAACTGTCCATTTAGCAGTGTCTATTTACAGGGTCCCACGTCAGGTTTTGCATATGCAAGAGGGGTGGGGGTGAGGGTGCCCTGGCACCTGGCAATGTCATCCCCCCAACCCTGGCCCCTATCCGTGGCCTGAGGCTCGGTCCGCACCGGGCCTTTTGGGAGCCAGGTTGAGGGGAGGCAGGTACCAGCCCCCAGAGTACAGTCAGTGCCTTTGAGTAAGAAGGGGGGGTGAAGGGGAGGGGGTAAAAGGCCCTGGAGAGGTAGGGCTCCCTTGTGTGGCCCACCTGGATGGAGACAGTGCATCCAAGAGGGAAGCTCCAGGGGGAAGGGCAGCCATGTTGGAAGGAAGCCCAAGTGCAGGCAAGCAGGCGGTGGGGCAGGGAGAAGGAAGGTGGAGACGAAATGACTCTGGCTGGTTGGAAGGCCAGCCCTCTCTCGGGGCCCTTCCCTGAGATAGGGGATTAAGGAAGGAGGGTCCCCCCTCCATAGAGATGGCCACTGGTATGGCTAGGAAGGGGTGTGTGGGGGGGGGTGGGGCCGGGGATATGTCTGAGACCTTCTCCACATCAGGAGGGAACAAAAAGAACAGAATGGAAGGGCATGGACAACACAGGAAACAAAACCCCACGGTCCTGCCTGAAATTCCAGCTTCTTGAGTACGCTCCTTCCCCAAAGCCTACCTGACCCCGCCCCCTCGGGAAACAGAAGTGGATTCTTCGCTCGTGGTGGGTTTTCTTTTTATTATTTTGTACAAAAATAAATCGGCTTTTAGGAATTTCTTTTGCGCTCTCTCTCTCTCTCTCTCTCCTCTCTCTCTTTTTTTTGTCTTTTCAACTTTTCATAGAAGTTGGTTACAACTTGTAAACATGTTTGTTTGTTTTTTAAATTAAGAATTAGTACCCGTTCCGTGACAAAGTGCCGAGACTTCGAATGTGGCTGGTTGCCTTTTCTGTGTTGCTATGTGTTTTGTCTGTCTTTTACTTTTGTGAAATCGGTTGGTTTTTGTTATTGCTTTTTTAAAAATGTGTGTGGCATTGTAACTTCTAGACTTTGCTCCTCTCCTCCCCCCTGCCCTTCCCTGGTGGTCCATTCCTGCCATCTGAGACCCTCTGCTCTCAGCTATACCCCACCCCCCTGCTGTCTGCTCCTCTGAGGAAAAGTATATTATATATATCTATATATATATCTATATATAAATTTTGTTTTTAAAGAGAAACGGGAGGGGGGGCGGAATCTAAAAAGTGCTTTCTTTAAAAATTGGGAAAAGGGGTCTGGGGAGGGAGAAGACCTACTAAGTGTTGACTGCCCCAGGGGCTGGTCCTCAGGGGGCCCTGCCTGTTGTAAGTGCCGTGAATGGAAGTGGCAGGACCCCAGGGGGGGCCATCCTGGTGGGGGGGGCGCCCCCTCCCCATGTCTTAACCCCTATCTCTCCGGGCCCGAAATAAATAGATTTGTGTCTCCTTGGCCAGGAGACAGGGGATGGGTGAGAGGCCAAAAGCAGGAGGGAGGTGGGAAAGCCTTTGGGGAGATCGTCAGGGGGAGACCCCCCCCCTTAGTAAGTGCCCTGAGGAAGGAGGGTGGGGGGGTCGGGGGCCATTTTAACGTCCGCTCACAGCGGACAGAAGCATGTTTAAGGTCTTGTCTAAAAGACCCGCACACACCAGAGCGCAGAGGGAAGCATTCAGCTGTCTCCAGCAGCCCCCCCTTCCCCAGCCCCCCACTCCAGCCCAGGGCCCGGCCTGGGTGGCTGTGACGCCCAGGGGGGGGAAACGGGGGTCACGAGGGCGGGGACTGGAAACCCTTGTGCCCCACGAAACCTCCCAACCCAGACCCCCCCGCCGCAACCCAGCGACAGGGGCAGGGGACCGACCGGCAGCGAGAGGGTCCCTGTTTGGGGAGAAAACGTCATAAAGGAGAAAATTCTAAGAAAAGCACTATCCTAAAATCTGTGATGTTTCATATATATATATATCTGTATATATATATAGAGATATAGATATCTGTATATAGATTTTCTTTTTTTGTGTTTTTTTCGGGGGGTGGGGTGGGGGATTCTCTCTCTCTCTCTCTCTCTCTCTCTTGGGTTTCTGGTTTGTCTCGCTCGCTCGCTCGCTCGCGCTCTCTCTCTTTTTGGTTTTTAAGCGAGTCCGGCCGCTAAGTTGCCCTCGGTGGCGCCCCCGCCGCCCCCGCCGCCCCCGCCGCCGGCCCCCGCTACATTCAGCGGGCCCAGGCCCTCGGCCCCCACCTCGTCCTCGTCCTCGTCCTCCACCTTAAAGTGCTTCTCCTGGCCGTTGCGACGGGCGTCGGGGGAGCTGGGCGTCGCGGGGGTGCCAGGGGGCGCGGGGCCGCCGGCGGGCGCGGGGTCGGGGCCCCCGCCCCGGACGCGGGGCTTGCGGCCTCGGCGCGAGGGCACCCCGTTGCAGCCGTCCTTCTTGAGGTGTCTGTGCAGGTGGTCCGAGCGCACGAAGGTCTTGCAGCAGCTGTCGCACTGGTAGGGGCGCAGGCCCGTGTGCACGCGCATGTGGTTCTTCAGGTCGTAGTTGTGCGCGAAGGCCGCCCCGCACTGCTGGCACAGGTACGGCTTCTCGCCCGTGTGCTTCCGCATGTGCACCTTGAGCTTGTCCTGCCTGGGCGGGGGCGGGGCGGGGAGGGGCGGGGTCAGCGGGCGGGCGGGCGGCGCCGGCCCCGCCCCCGGGGAGGGAAAAGCGGCCCCTGTGGGTGCCACGCCCCACAGGCTCCCTTGGCAGTGCAGACGCACCGGGTGCCTCTCGGAAGAAAGGCCTGGCGATCTGCACCTGTCTAGCTGGGGGCCACCCTGTGTGGAGGGGTGCAACTGGCCCCTATAGAGACACTGTATGGTTACCCATTGGGCTGCGAACTGCAAGGTCAGAAGTTTGAAACCACTAGAGGCTCTGTGGGAGAGAGGGGCAGCTGGACACTCTAGGAAAGCGTTAGCGTCTCAGAACATCGCAGGCCACTTCTACCCTGTCCTGTTGGGCCACTCTGAGTTGGCATCCACTCGATGATAGTTTGTTCCTTTTTTTGGGGGGGGGGCGGGGGCGGTGTATACAGACGCCGTCCAGGTAAGCACGGGGCTGCTGAAAGAGGGGCCGCCGCTCCCAGAATGACCGACAGCCCTGGGAGTACAGGATGGCTAGGAGTTGGAATTGGCAGGGGGGTTGCTTTTCCCGGTTTGGTAATCTCTGTGGGAGCACATCACCACGTTCGTCCGAGGTGTGCCTGAATAGGCTGGCACTGGCTCTGGTGGGCTGCAAAGGGCCCTGGTGTCCACATGGGTCAGGCATGGGGCTACTGCTAAGGCAAGGTTGGCAGTTCAAACCCACTGGAAAGCCCGAGGGAGAAAGATGAGGCTCGTCTGACAGCTTCAAAATCCACGGGGAATGGTTCTGCCCGACCCTGCCGGACTGTGGGAAAGGGCTGCGTGCACAGCAGTGGATTCAGTTTTTCTGATCCGGTCATCTCAAGGAGGGCCTCTCTTCTGAGGTGCCCGTGAGTGGGTTAGGTCATAGACAAGGGCTAAACTGAGTCACGCAGGGGCTCCTGGGGGGTGGGAGGGGGTTGCTGAGGGTTTCCCAGGAGTGGGGTCCGGCATTCAGGTCAGACAGTTCCAGGCGAAGGAGGCCAATCAGGGCAGTTTAATGTCCTGAAGGCAGCAGCCGGGGCCTGAGAGAAGCCTTCCCAAGGCTGTGGACCCCGCCTCCCTGCCGATGTGGCCTTGGGCAAATGGCTGAGCCTGTCCTGGTGGCCTGGGTCTGAAACTGCACTGCACTGGGCTGACCTTTAGAGGGAGCTCGCCTGGCCTGTCCTTTGAAGCACCTCCCGGTGAACTCAAACCGCCCGCCTGCCAGTGAGCAGCTGAGCGCTTCACTGCCTGTGCCACCCAAGGACCTCTGAACCCAGCGAAGGGCAGGTCTGCTGGCACCCAGCTACCGCGGGGTGGGGTGTGTCAGCTATAAGTATTGATCCGGTGCCCGCTGAGCCCTAGGCCCTGTTCCAAGTGCTGAAAATGCCGAAGGGAACAAGATAAGCCAAGCCCCTCCTTGCTGCCTTGTCCTGATTGGTGACCCACAGACTGACCAACTACACAATGACTGACCGCTGGTCCCCACATGCTCAGGACTTCCTCATCTTAGCCCTGAAAGTCCCTGGTCCCGGGAAACCCCTCAGCTCGGGTCAAATGGAGACAGTTGTGTCTCCCTAGAAATGGAGGCCCCACCCCACCCCAAAGCCCTCAACTGTCCCCTGGGCCAGTTTCCCTCCTTCCTTCAGTTCCCTCCACAGCCCAAGCTTCCTGCCTGCCAGCACATTCAGGCACACAGCTGCCCCAGGGCCTTTACACAAGTTGTCCTGGATGCCGGGAGCCAGCACATTCTCCTTCGGGAGCCTGGAGAGCCAATCTCAGCATGAACACCACCACTGAGCAAGCCCCAGAGAACATCAAATGGCCCGTGCGTGCTGCTACTGGTCACATGCTCATGTGATAATCGTTTGGATCGATAGGGCCACATAGAAATACATGGTTCAAATCAGTGTCACCTGCTGCTGGCCTTTGTCTTTTTATGGAGCTGCCACAATATTTAAAGTTATGGTATATAGCCCACCTGGCATCTCTGTGGCACAGTCCCAGCCTATACCCATGAGGGTAGATTCCTGTCTGGAACCCCCAGGGCAAAGGCAGGGGCCAGGGTCTCTCATGTCCAGGATCCAGTCAGCTCCTAGCTGATGTCTCTTATGCTCTGGGTCTCTTCCTTCTCAGGCAACACCAGACTGTGAGCAATCTTCAAGGCTTGCACTAAGGCACTCCTACTCATCCTTCAAAACCCTACCACAAATGCCCTTCTTCCTCCAGGAAGTATTTCCTAAACCCCAAACACTGACACACCCCTACTCCTCCTTCAAAGCCCTACCAGAAATGCTCTTCCTCCTCCAGGAACTCTTTTCTAAACCTCAAACAGTGATGAACGTCTACTCTTCTCCAAAGACCTACATCAGATGCCCTGCTTCCTCCGGGACGTCTTTCCCAAACCCTAGAGACCTGGCACTCTTCTGAGCTACTCTAGTTCCAGGTCACGCCCCTCAGTGACAAGCCTGACCAAAGGGAACTCAGCCTGTGTCCCTCTTGGCTCTAAGCAGTCCGTGGCCAGGCAGCTGTGCCTGACAACAGAGCCACTTGGTCGCCTCGCCACCCCAGCATGAGCTGACAGAACTGAGCCTGAAGCAAGCTCCTTCCTTGCTGCCTGGCCCGACCAGGACTGTTATCAGTCGTGGGCCTGTGGCTTCAGAGGTAGCCAGGTCCTTTCTGCCACAAAGCCTTCTCTTGTTTGCAAGTGTCCTGTCCAGCCTGGGAAATAGGGAACTCGGTCTTTGCTGGCCTCGTAGGGAGAAGTCCACAGCCAAGCACCCCAAGCCTCAGAGAGGGGGTCTGGCTTGCAGGGAGGTGCACAATGGGCTGGGGGCTGAGCTGGGGCAGCAGGGGCGGAAGCAGCCAGGCTTCATCACGGTAATTATAGCCCTGGTGGCCACAGGCCGCACTTACTCAACACTCGGGCGTGACTCAGAGGGGCCTTGGGGCTCCCGGGCCTGCAGGGAGGGTGGGGGCTGGGGCCCTGGGTGCAAGACCCAGAGAGCCAAGTAGGCGGGTGGGAAAAAGGCCAGGTCATGTGGCCCCCTCTGGGCCTCAGTTTCCCTGATTGTTAAACAGACTGTTCCAGAGTGAGGTTGGTGGCTGTGAAAGGAAGCTCCTAGGCCAGGGCCGGTTCAGGCCCTGCTTTCGAGCTGGTCCCATTTCCAACCTTTGTTCCAGTCTACTCCCATCTGAAGGCCCTGGACCACCTGTCCTGATCTAGCCCCAGAGACCCCCAAGTTCATCATCACAGATTTTGCCAACTTGACTGGCTCCCAACTTGCACGCCCTTTGACCCTACCCAGTACTCCTGGGCCAGGGATTCCGGGCCACTCCCTCTCTTGGCCTGCCTAGGCAAGGGGGTCAGGGGGTGCTGGAGTGTCGATTGGCCCCCAGTTCACTTCTCTGTGGGGTGGGGCCGGGAGGCTGGGACAATGGCCTCTTTCTTCAGCCTGAGTGGGTGTGGCTGGGGGATCCCCATGGCGGGCGGGGGGCAGGGTGATGCTGAGTCACCTAGCCTGGCCAGGCCCCTGGGTGCCAGCCCCCACTGGGCTGGCCCGCCCTAGGTCCACATGGCCTAACCAGCCACCTCTGAACTCGGCCTTCCAAACAGCCCTCACCTGACCTGGGCCTGCCTGGCCCAGTGAGCCCGTGGCGCCAGCTGCTCCTTCCTCCACTCACCCCCAGTCAACTCTGCCACTGGGCCTTTGCACGGCTGGTGCCTCTTCCGGGAACACCCTTCCCTGCACATGTCTCCACAGCTCCCCCTCTTTCCTGCTCAGTGATCAACCATCACCCCCTCAGGGCCGCACCCTGGCAGGGCTCCTGCCTGCGTTCTCACCTGAGAAATGTGCATAACACACCTACCCTAGGTCCTTATGCAGTCCTGGTTATGTGGGGCTGCTAAGTTCAAAACCACCAGCTGCTGGCTCCACAGGAGAAAGACTGGGCTTTCTATTCCCATAGAGTTACAGTCTTGGAAAGCTCACAAGGACAGTTCTGCCCTGTCCTTTAGGGTCTCTATGAGTCAGCATCGGTGGCAGTGAGCTTGCTCTGTGGGCTGGGTCCTTGGGCATGGTCCACCACCCAGGTCTTGGAGCAACAGCCCAGCCTGGGTGGACCCCTGCCACGTGTTCAGCACCTACAACCGGTCTGGACACACAGTGGACGCTCAGGAAACACTGGAAGATCACAGCATGATTCTGGGGCTGGACCTTCTAAGACAGCCTCATCTTTCCTCTGCAGAGCAGCTGCTAGGTTTGAATGGCCGACCTTGTGCTCAACTACCTTAGTAGCTTAACTACCTTAGTGCTCAACTACCTTAGTAGCTCAACGTCTAACCAGCAGAGCTTCCTTAGCAGGCACAGGATCAGTGGCCATCGAGTGAGCCCGGACTCATGGCAACCCCTGGTATGCATTGACAGCCTGGTTTTTCTCCTGGGGTTTTCAGTGGCATGCGGCCAGGCCTTTCTTCTGAGGGGCCTTGGAGTTTGGCCTGAACCTCCAAACTCTCAGTAGGGGTGTTCAGCATCAGTAGCACACAATGCCTCCAGTCTACACCAAGTCCACGACAACTGGCCTGGGCCATGCCACTCTCACCAGAATGTCACCAGGGTCGCAGTCTGTCTAGATCTTTCTCAAGGGGTGCCTAGGAACCCAGAAATAGAGGAGGCATGCCTCTAGGTCAGCTTTAGGGAAGGGAGGAGGTTTGGGCCAAGGGTCCAGTAAGCTGGGTCACTCTGACCCCCATCCACCTCATATTGGCCCTACCCCCAAACCCCGACCCACTGAAATGTGTCAAAGGTAAAGATGTCACTTGGAGGGCTGAGGTGTGCCTGACCCAAGCAGGCTATGGCATTTCCAGTCGCGGCCTCTGCCTGTGACAGCCAGACGGTGAGTAAGAAAGAGCAGCACGAACTGAAGGACGTGCTGGCCGAGAGGGCAGAAGCATAGGCTGGTCTCTCTCGGGAGGAGAAGTACAGCCAGAATGCTCCTTAGAGGCAACGGTGGCCAGGCTGCATCTCATGTACTAGGGGCCACTGTCGCTGGAGCAGGACATGTGCTGAGCTAAAACTACCGCACCAGTCAACCCAAACTCTCGACTGCCACCGAGTCATTTCCGAACCTTTGCGACCCTACAGGGCAGACTAGAACTGCCCCTGCGGGTCTCCGAGGGGGCAGGTGGCCCCTTCATTCTCCTGGTGGGGCGGCTGGCAGAGGGTGTGAGCTGCTGGCCTGTGGTTGGCAGCCCAGCGCGTAACGGGCTCCATGTGAAATACAGGGTCAGCCAGCAGAGATGAAGTGACACCGTGGCCTCCAACAGAACCGTGTTTGTGAGGATGGGGCAGGGCCCTGTACTGTTGGCAGTGTTTCTTTCTGCTGTGCGTGGCGGGGTCAAGAGTCGGAATCGACTCCAAGGCACCTGACTGCAGACCTCTCCCGCTGGCCCCGCCCCTTCCCCACAGGCCCCTCCCGCTGGCCCCGCCCCTCCCGCTGGCCCCGCCCCGCCGGGCTCACCTAGTGAAGCGGACCTTGCAGATGTTGCACTCGTAGGGCTTCTCGCCCGTGTGCGTCCGGATGTGTCGCGGCAGCTTGCCGGCGCCCTGGATGACCTTCTCACAGATGGGGCACTTCTGGAAGGCCTTGGCGCGGATCTTCTTCTCCACTTTCTGCGACCAGGCCGGGTACGTGTCGCCGTCGTGGGTGGCGCTGAAGTACTTCAGGTAGTAATCCATGACGGCCTTGTCCTCCGCCCGCGACTCCTCGTCGCTGTCCCCCGCCGCCGCCGCCGCCCCAGCCCGGCCCACGGACGACATCATCTGCTGCAGCAGCGTGCTGGCCGCCAGCCCGTCCCCTTCGGGCCCGTCGCCGTCCCCGTCCTCCGCCGCGCCCGACAGGAAACCCGGGGAGTCGCTAGGCTCTGGGGCCGCCTCCGAGAGCGAGGCCGCCTCCTCCTCCCCAGCTCGGCCGTAGTGGCCGTTCTGCGTGGCGCCCGGCGGCGGCGGGAACAGGCCCCCGGGGGCGTCCTCGTCCCGCTCAGGCCACAGGCCTGGGTTGCTGTCGCCCTCGTCGCCCTCCCCCGCCGGGGGCCGCTCCCCCGGGGGCCCCGGGCCGTAGAAGTCCAAGCCGTTGCAGTCGCCGGCGGCCACGGCGGCGGCCACTGCGGCCACGGCCTCCTTGGTGGCGTCCAGGTCATCGTCGGACGCACCGAAGGCCGACCAGGGAAAGGGGGCAGCGGGGGGCAGGCTGTTGATGGGGTTGCTCTGGAAGAACTCGAGGTACTCTTTGGCACGCAGCAGGTTGCGCTGGTCGATCTGATCCACGAGGTCCAGCTGCCCGGCGTCGGTGCCGGCGTCGGTGGCCAGGATCTGCCGATCCAGCAGGTCGGCGCAGACGTGGCTGACGGCGGGGATCTCCAGCAGGCGGGCGGCACTCAGGATGTCGCCCACATTGGCCGTGCTGACGGTGAGGGTGGCCGTGTAGGCGAAGTCCACCAGGGCGGTGAGCGCCTCGGCGCTGACGAAGTCGATCTCGTACACGTTCTGCTGGTCCACCACGGCGCCCGACGTGAACAGCTTCTTGAAGTACTGGCTGCAGGCGGCCAGCACCGAGCGGTGCGTGGGGAACTCACGGCCCTCCACCAGGATCACCACGTCGCACAGCAGGCCCTGCGTCCGCTGCTCGTTCAGCCCGCTCAAAATGTCGCTGCTGTGGTCGGGGAACGGGATCCCGATGGGGCCGTCCACGCCGCCGGCCATCTTCCGCGCCGAGACCTGCCACATAGGGGAGGGGTGAGGGAGCCGTGGTGAGGACATGGGCGGGAACGCACATATGGCCCCACCCCGGTGGCCCCAGAGTCTCCGTGGCCATTTGTGAAATGCCACCAAAGCAGGCCACCAAACCAAACCCTGTGAGTTTCTGCGGCTGTCACTTGATGGGAGCAGACAGCCTCATCTTTCTCCCAGAGGGGCTAGTGGGTTCCAACCGCTGACCTTGAGGTGAGCAACCCAACTGGAGACCCACCACACCAGCGCGGGTCAGCCCACAGTAGGGGCTTAAAGAGCACGGCACCATCGCTGCCACTAGAGGGCCCTGGAGGAACATCCATCAGAGGGGGCCTTGGGGGCTCTTAAGCACACCTAAGGAGCTGGGCAGGGCCTAGGCTGGCTGTTTCTGTTACTCTTGAGAGCCACCCAAGTCCCATATGCAGGAGAAGGGAGCTTGGGAGGGCTAGCCTGTCCCTGGCCCCACCCACCGGGAGGACAGATACTGGGGCTTTGGACCCTCAAGCCTGGCCGTCCTGCAGGGGTCCAAGTCAGCAGGAAGGGATGAGGCTGGCTAGTGCTCCCCCATCCCCACACACAGGACGAGGCTCAGCCCTGTGAGAAAAATTGAGGACCCAAGCCACCTGCCGTCTGCCTAGCTGTCGCCCCTAAAGTGAAGCCTACACCTGCCTCCCCAGAGATCCTCCCCCAACCCTCAGCACCTCCACCAGGCTGTGCAGCTCAGCCTGGCCAGGCCCTGGTGCTCTCTGGGACTCAGGCTCTCCATCTGTCTAATGGGTAGGGAGCTTTGAGAGGGCTGTGCCCTGGGGGGCCTGACTGACTGACCTGCCCCCTCTCCCCCTCCCTCCTTTTTCCGCCTTCTCCCTGTGACTCATCCACCCACTCTGAGCTTGTGTAACCCTCTGGCTGCTGTCCCCACCCCTCCACCCTCTCCAGGGAGCCCCTGGAGGCCCCCAGCCACCCCGAACAGCACATTCTTTCGGGCTGGCTGCGGTGCTCGAGCTGGAGTAGCCTCTGGACCAGGTCTCCAAGGAGAAGCCCAAGACTGTCCAGCCTCCGACTGTGGAGCCGCAAGCCCCTCCCACCTGGTCTGGCTCGGACCACGTCTTCCTGCTCTGCGGAAGATGCAGGTGGCCAGCCTGGTGCTATTCCGATTCTGCTTTCCTACCCAGACCTGGTTACTCTGGCTGGCTTGGTATGGCTGGGGTGGGCGAACTACACTTCCCAGGATGCCTCTCTCCTTGTGGCCCACGCCTACCCACCCTGGATCCTGCCTGGGCCCAGCTGCTCAGCCTCTGCCCCACAGCCAGCCTGTGTGTGTGTGTATTTGTAGAGAGTGTGTGTATGTGCTCAGTAGTGGCTGCAGGAGCAAGGAGGATGGGGTGAGCCCCCTTTGGCGGCTGCCACCATCTGCCGTCTAGCCGGATCAGACAGCCTCTGGGGGAAGGAGGGGGTCTTTGACCCAGGCCACCCTGGCCTTGCCAGGCAGCTGCAAGCAAGTTAAGGTGCTGCCTGGCCTCAGGTGGGCCTGTCACATCCCCTGGGCCCTCTAGGTGGGGACCTGGCAAGTGCAGGTTATCCCAGCCTGTGTCCCACCCCTTCTTGGCCACATGTGGCAAGATCTACCTTCCCACAAAGCCTAGGGTCATGAGACCTCTGGCAGAAGGGGCAAGCCTGGGCCCGGAACTGGGTGTCCTCTGCCTGGGTCCCCAGCGGCTTAGCCCCTGGGTCGCCGGGGTGTCCTGTGAAACCCTGCCTGCCGAGGGTGGGAAAGGGCTCCTATTTCATAGCCGGGAGACCAAGGCCTAGAGAGGGCTGGCACCCGGGCCAAGGGTACGCACAGGTGCGAGTGGAGGCAGTCCCACCCCTCCCCCGAGAGTCCCAATGTCACTGGAAGCCCACTCTCCAGAACTCGAGAGGGAGGACAGCATCTTGGTTAGCCCCCTTGGCAGGCGAGGCCCCTAGCTGGCCCTGCACCCTATAGGTGCTCAAGAAGTGACAGTTTAGGGTTTAGTTCTTAACAATCGCAAAAGCCATTCTCTCCTCTGGGGGGAGGAGGGGAGGCATGCCCCTACCCAACAGCCTTCATCACAGCCCCGCCCCTGCCGACACCTCTGCAGGATTTCCGGGGTGCCTGGTGCTGACTCCGCAGCCCGTGAGGGGCAGGCCCCGGCAGGCCCCTCCTGGTCTGGAAGCTGGGTGCCCTTCCCACAGAGGCACACAGTAGGGGCGCAGCAGATGAACAACCGGGTGGACCCGAAAACTGAAGAAACACCCTGCAGAGCCCACGCCCAGCCCCACCCACCTGGCTGCTGGGGCACACCCAGTGTCTGTAAGGTCCCACCTCTGATCTAACCTAGGGTCAACTTGCTGCTGCTGCTTTCCAAGGCAGCAGGACCCAGGGCCGATCTCAGTCCTCTGGGGTCCTCCTCTGAGAACTTTCTGGAATGAAGGCAAGCTGTTCCTTGGGATAAGAAGCTGGTCATTCTCAGGTTAGCCACTCGACCTCCCAACAGCTCTGGGAGGCTCAGAGGTGTAGGGGTCTGGCCAAGGTCACCCAGATCTGAGCTCCTGTCCCTCCTAGGGGAGGGGTAGACTTGGCATGGCAGGTGTCACCCAGGAGGAAGCTGGGAAATGGGGGAAAGCAGGGAAAGAACACACAGGAAGCCTGGGGCTCCCCAAGGTCACCTAAATGGGTGAGGGGTGAAGCCCAGTCTCCTGCCTCCCACACTCCCTGGGAAGGGTTGGTAATTGCCACCAACACCTTCTAAGAGTCCTGGGGCACAGCTTAATGAGGGGTTAATGGCCCCCAGCCCCCTCCCCCCACCAGTTAAATGGGTACACCTGGGAGTCATACCATGTCCCATACTGGGCTATCTGGGTACAAAACCCACTCCTGGCCCAGGGCCAAGCAGCATGACCTTGGACCTCTCTGTGCCTCAGTTTCTCCAGGGGCAGGGACCACACCCAGAGCCTCAGCCAAACTTGTCTGAAGCCCTACTGTATACCAAGAGGCCGCCCCCAAAGGCACAACGCTGTTCTTCCAGCTTCCTTCTGGAACTGTCACTCCAGAATCCAGCCCCCTCTCCACCTACTATGTGGCCAGGAAGTGGGCAGGTAGTCCTAAAAGTAAAGACTAGGCTCAGAGAGGGTGGGTGGTGGGCCCCAAGACACACAGCAAGTGGGGCACCCAGGTGTGGCTGCCAGACCTGTGACCGCTGGCCCCTGCCCCCTCCCAACCCTGGGACTGTGTCGCAAGGTCTGTGCAGACTGGCTACCCCACCCTGACCTGGTGCCAATCCCTGCCTGGCCCGGGCCGGCTATAATGGGAAGGAATGTGGTGCCCATGGAGGGAGGGGTAGGGGGACTGTCTGCCTGCCTGCCCGCCCGCTGGAGTGGCTGCCCCACTGCCTGCCCACCCCCTGTACAAGAGGACCAGAGGGCCGCAGGGCCAGATACCAGCAAACAGGCCCTCGGCCATTTTCCCTGTCCATTTACTGCCCTAAATGGGGAGGGGCTTCCTGCCCAGGCCTTAAAGGGCCAGAGGCAGGAAGGCTGCCGCACAGCGGGAAGTGTGAGTGGGGAGGGTGAGGAGGCCCTGGGGACCCCATCTGATTCCCAGTTCATGGGTGAGGTCGGAGACCACCCTGTTCCCACGCTCGGGGTTCAGCCCCAAGACCCAGGTTCAGAGGAAGCTGGGGCCGTCCCTGGTGGAAGCAAAGGACTGAGTTTCTCATCACTGGGGGTGAGTAAAGGTGGCTCTGCCCACGCCGCCCTTGGCTCTGCCTGCACCTGCTCACACGAGATGCCTGGTCTCTCTCTCTCTCTCACACACACACACACACACCCCACCCCAACCCGCACGCACACAGGCCCAGTCCGAGCAGGTGGAGACTGGAGCCTGGGAAGCCCCCATGGAGTCTGTGCCCACGGCACCGGGTCAGATGGGAGGTGGGACCAGGCCTTGTTTTCCAGTCAAACCAGAAAGGCGTGGGTGGGGACGCTTCCACGGAGAGGCTGGCCTCAGCCTGCTGGGGGGACAGATGGAGGGGCTGTGTTTTGGCCACCCTCCTCCCCAAAGTGTAGGCTTTTCTGCCAGAGAGCACCTTCTGCACCTGGGGGCTGCGAGCTTGGGGCTGGGCTGGGGGACTGGTCCTTGGGGCACCCGTAAGGGAAGCCAGGTCTGGAGCTGGAAACAGGCTCTCCAAGAGGGCAGAACCTTTCCTGTGGTCATGGTACTTGCTTCTTAGGGTGCCAACTTCCCTCCATCACCAGTTCCCCTGCAGGTACATATCAGTAGGGCCCACCCCCCATCACTCTCAACACCACACACACACATACAAACATCCCCCCGACCCCTCCACGCTCAGGAGCTGCCTCCCTGAGCAGAGAATCATGTTACCTGAGGAGCCTGGCGCAGACCCCAGCGTGGAGATGGCATGCGATGCTGGGATGGGGAATGAGCCCCAACTAAATCCCTCCCATGATCCCTTTCAGCTCTGGTCATCTCTCCAACACACAGACGGGGATCCTGAGGCTGGTGGAGGGGTAGTGGACTTCATATATGGACTTCATGTGGGGCAGAGGGCCAGGAAGGGATAGGGGAACCTTCACCCAGACCCCCAAGCCTGTTCCTGTGGTCTCTGCTGTTGCCTAGGGCTGTCACTAGGCGGTTTATGGTCTGTCTAGTGCCTGGGGCCCCAGGTGACCTTAGAGTGGGGCCCAGAGTCTTGGTCATTTGGTGACCCCACCCTTCATTCCAGTAATACCCGGAGCAGAGCCAGGGGCTCCTGTTCTACAACAGGTAGACAGAGCCCATCTCTGAGGGGAGGAGTGATGTCAACAATCAAACCAATATACTGAGGTAGGGGTGTGTGTGTGTGTGTGGGTGTGTGTGTCAGAGAGAGAGAGCGCACGCGCGCGTGAGCGAGCAGGAAGCAGCCCCTCTAAAAGCGGCGAATGTCAGCGTTCCCTTTGGCCACCAGGCGGTTGGGACTAAGTGGCCCTGGCTCTGAAACAATAGGACCATAAACCCAGACCCCGCCTGCCTCTGAGGGCCAAGGTGCGAGCTAGTAGCTCAGGAGGGGAGCCCATAAACGACCCAGCCAGGTGGGGCTGAGAGCCAGGAGCAAGGGGTGGGGTTGGGATAGTGGGGGGAGCCGATGTGTGACCTCAGGAATCTTGCTCACCCTCTCTGAGCCCCAAAGAGGTTTAAGCCAGGCAGTTGCCAGCTGCTTGAGGAGTCTAGATGGCCGACCTCTAGCTGCATGGAAGACAGGTGGGCAGGTGCCCCTCAGCTGTGTTCCAGGGAGGATCCTGGCCAAGAAGCAGGATCTCAGGAGACAAGCCCAGCTCCAGTTAGGTGACCTTGGCTTGTCTCTGGCTCCCTTCTTGCCTCAGTGTTCCCCAACCAACTCACCACCTGCCCAGGAACTTGTCAAAAACCCCAGGTTGCCCCAATGAGCTGCCCTTCTAGGCCTTAGTTTCCTATTTGGCTATAAGGGCAATCAATGCCACCTGCTGGTTCTAATATCCAGAGAGAGAGGCCTCAGGAAATAGGGGGTTGGGAGGTGACACCATCAAGAACCCCACCAGCACCACAGAAAATGCCCCTCTGGGCTGTACCAGCTACAAGCCTCAGTTTCCCCCAACAGAAACAAGCCCCGAGGCACCATGTGTGGCTGACAGTCATCTTCGAAGCCAATCACAACTGAATAATAAATACCCCCCCAAAGTGACCCATGAATTAAATTTTCAGTGTCCCCAATGGCTCCTCTTTCCTTCATTAGCCATGCAGAGCCCAGGGCTGGCTCCCGCTCCCCCCTCCCCCAGGCTTTGGCGTCACCACAGCAATGGCTGGTGGTAAACAGAGCCCCGGGCCCAGCATGCTCCAGGGCCCACCCCTGGGGAAAAGGCCCCCTGCCTGGTGCTCTGGACAGCCCCACCGGCCTAGGCCCTGACCCCTGCCCCAGTTGCCAAGGCAGAATGTGGGACCTTGACTCAACCAGACCCCTCCCCTGGAGCGTGTGCCAATAGGAAGTGGTCGGACAGGGTGGGGAGCCCCCACTAAGTGGGATCTGTGCACTCGGGGTTACGCCCTGGCCCTGCTGGAGAAGGGGGTGGGGGTTACACGGAATCCCGGACGCAGAGAGCGTCCGGCTCCGGCTCCCGGAGGCAGCTGGCAGGGAGGGGGCAGTGGATGAGCCAGGTGGGCACCGCCCGGGCAGGGGCACCAGCACCCCTCTCTCACTTCCGCCGGCTGGCTGGAAAGGGTGAGGGGGAGGAGAAGGGTGTCCTGCCTCTCTGCGGCGGCGGCGCCACCAACTCCTGGCTGCATTCCCCACGCACTTAGTGGGTGCCCACTGTGTGCCCTAGCCTAGTTGGTCAGTACCCTCCTCTGCGGCCCACCGGGCTCCCCCTCAAGCCTGCCTGCCCGACTGCCAGCGCGGGCACTATCTCCTGAGTCCCGCCAGAGCCCGTGGCCTGGGGTGCACCGGCTGGGTCCCCGCGCGACTCAGCCCCTGTCAGCTACTAGGCCCGGGACTGGGGTGGGGGATGGATCCCACCAGCTCTCCCCCAGCTCCGCCCGAGCTCCGGGTTCGCACGTGGTGGTGGCGTCAAGGGGAAAAGGGGGGGACCAGGTCCGAGAACAGGAGTCACGCGCTTTGGGGGCGCGGGCGGGAGAGGTGGGGTGCTTACTCCCCGCGACCAGGGGTCGGGAACCAGCGGCCGCGAGGGCAGGCGAGGGGCCCGGCCGGTCCCCCCACCCAGGGCTGAGTCAGGACCGGGCGGGGGCAGGAAGCGGCCCCCTCCCCCGCACCGGCCGCAGCCCACAGCCCCCGCAGGGTCCGCGGGCCTCCGCCGCGTTGCCCGCGCGGGGGCTCCTACCTCCTTCCCGGGGCAGCGGCGAGGGGGCCCGGCCCCGGCGGCGGCGGTGGCGGCGGCTGCGCTGGCTCCCTCCGAGGGGCCGGGAGGCGGCAGTGAGCCTGGCCCCGCGCCACCCCCCGCCGCCGGCGGCCAATCCCCACCCGGGCTGGGGGGAGGGCGATGCAAATTACCCCGGATCTGGGTCCGCCCGCCTCCCCCACGCCCCGGCCCGGCCTGCACTAGGCCGCGCATCCCCGGGGTCGCCTGTGCCGCGCGGCCGCCGGGGCCGCCGCCCTCCCAGGGGAGCTCGGGTGGGAGGGGGGGACCGGGGCGAGGGGCTGAGGGGAGGGGGGCTGGGGCCGGTTACACAACCAGGTGGGGAGGGGCCCCGGGGCGGGGAGGGGGCCGGACCGCGGGCCGCGCAGCCGGAAGCCGGGGACCGCCACCGGCCCCCGGCGAGGGGAGCCGGGCTCTAGGCCCCGCCTCAGAGCCGGCCGGGCCCGCCTCCGCGCTGCGCCAGCATCCCGCACTCATTGGCTGGCTGGCCCGCCGTTCACCGCCCCTCCTCCGCACCGCCCCTGTCCGCGGGCCGCCGAGCGCCGCCGGCGCGGGGAACCCTGGAACTTGTAGTTCACATTGCAGGTCGCCTGCCAGTTGCAGGCGGCGGAGAACTACGACACCCAGAAGTCCTCGGGGTCCCGCCCGCCCACCCGGACACTCCACCCCTTCCCCCTCCTTTGCAAAGCCCCCCTCCCTGTTTTTTCAGCCCCCTCCCCCCCATCCCCGATAGAGCTCAATCCTGGCCAACTCCAACGTATGCACGCAGCGCCAAATAGGCCCCCGGGGGGCGCGAGCGCCCCCCGCACCCAGCTGCAAACTTAGCACGCGACGCGCCCCCCTGTCTCCCCACGCCGGCTCCCCTCACCCTCAATGCAGCTCCACTTCCCCTCCCCCCTCTCCCCGCGCGCCCCGAAAAGCCATGCACCCGGGTGGGGGGGGGGCTGACGCACAAGACCATGCACTTCGCCCCCGATCATCCCTCCCGGGCGGCGCCCCTTCCCCGCGCCCGGGATCCGAGGCACCTCCAGTCCGCGGGCAGACAGCAGACACCCCCTCCTCGGAAACTTGGGAATGGTCCCCGGATCTCCAGTCCGCAGAGGGCAGAGTGGTCGCAGCGCCCCCGGCCCGTCCCCGCCTGCACCCAGTCCCCGGGGCTGCGCGGGGCGCCCACTTACCTCGCAGGGCCGGGCCGGGGCGCGCGGGGCCGGGGCCCGGGGTGGGGACTGGGCTCCGGGCCGCTGGCCTCCGGGGTCCGGGCGCTCGCTCGCTCGGCTTCCCCTCGCTCTGCGCCTCGCTCGCTCCGGCGGCGTCGTCACTGCCCCTACAGTAACCGTACAGTACAGCCAAAGCCCCGTATGATGCTCGCGACTCCCTTCCTGGTTTCTCCGAGGGCAAGAGGGGTCCTCCCTTGTCTTAAAGGTGCCGCAGCCGCCGGCCCCCCCCCCACCGCGCCCAGCCCGCCCCCCCCCCGACCGGCTTGGAGCCTGGAACAGGCTCGGCAGGTCCCCTCTTGCCACGTCTCTGCCCTCCCGTGGGGCTTCGCCCGCTGCGCTGGGGAGCCTGGCGGTTAGTAGGTTTTGTCAAGTTCAAGGGGGGGGGTCCGGCCCGCCCCCGGCGCACCCCCCTCCTCTGACCTCTCCGCCCCGCGCCGCGGCGCCGTGCCAGGTAGCCAGCTTATCTGGCCCCAGAGCTGCCCGGGGCACTGGGGGGAGCGGGCCCCCCGGGGCGGAGGGGGGTGGGGGCCTCCAGATAAACAGGCCCCCTGCCTCTGCGGCGGGCGGGGCGCGGGGGGGTCGCGGGCTGTGCCCCCGACGCCCGGGGCGTGGCACAGTGGCAGCGGGGGCGGGGAGGGCTGTGCGCTCGGCCAGGACGCGCACGGGCGTGGGTCTCGGCTGGCCTGATCGCGCGGGCTGGGGGTGCGGGCGCGGCGGGCCTCAGTTTCCCCAGCAGCACGGGAGTGCTGGGAACGAAGGCTCGGGCGCGCCTGGATGCCCTCGGTTCCTTGGCCAACCTGCCCTCCTGCGATTATATAAAGGAGTCTTCTCCACCCGCTGCGCCAGGGGCGTAGCGGAGGAAGGGGTTGGCGAGGGGCAGTCAGGGCGGTTGTTTTCCCCGGCTTGGCCAAGCGCCCCTACCCTACTGCGGGCTGCTGGGCGGGCCAGGGGACCCAGCCCGGGGCGCCTGGGTGCTGCGGGCCGCTCCCGCTGGGGTCTGCGTGGCTGGAGAGGGGCGGAGGTGGGGAGTGGGGAGGCGTTGGCTCGGCCCAACTTTCTTTGCCTGTCTGTTTCTCCCACTTCCTCCCCGGTCGTGGGAGAGGTCCTGCAGGGGAACGGGGGAGGGGGAGGAGAGGCCGAGTGGTGAGAACAGCCGGCCAGACCGGCCGCCCACTACATCCAGTAGGCGCTGGGGGAGGGTCGGCTTGTGTCGTCAGCTGCCTGGAGCCTCCGGGCCTCAGTTTCCCCCTCCCTCCAGGCCTGGCCGGAGACTGCCGGCTCCCGCTGGAACTGACCCTTCCAGGAGTGCTTAGCGGCAGCTGGCTCTGTCCCGGGTCCTGTTTAATACCGGAGTCCTGACAGCCAATCCTATTGTCACTGTTATGGTTATTCTGATTATTATTAGAAGTCCATTTCTACCTTCCAGAAAAACAAACAAACAAATAACGTGCCCGGCCGAGGTTTAAGATCGGCCCTGCCGGTCCTTTTCCAACTTCAAAGCCTTCCCTTCCCCCCACCCCCTTCATTACCTCCCAGCCCAACGTATTAAAAGCACCTTTCAAGTCCTAAACGGGTTGTATTGGCTTTTGTCATAATAATTTGGCTTCATGGGGAGCCCGCTGAGGCCCCCAGAGGGGAAGCCAGCGGCCCCCACGCCTGGAGCGCTGCAGCCCGAGGTTCCGGTCCGGGTGGGTGGAAGGCTCTGGGGGAGGGGCCGCCGGCCCATGATGAGGGTGGAACCGCGTGGACTTTGTTCTAACGACCCCGCCTGGGTAATATTCGCCCTTCTTCCTGAAAGTGCCAGGCCACCCGCCTGGGGCACACGAGTCCAAGGAGAAGGCTTCCAGGGCTCCCCAGCGCTGTGCTGGGATCCCCCACGCGCGCGCACACACACACACACCCCAGAGAACAGACAGGCCATCCTCAGACCTAGTTGGAGGGACGGAGGGGGGGGACCGGTAGGGGGACTTCAGATTGCAGTATGCAGGCCATGACTCAGTTTCCCATCCTTCCCAGTCTGTAATCCTGCACCAAGGACTCCGAGTTGCTCCACAGTTGATATTGAGCGCTGGGTGGGGCGGGGCGGGCACCGTGCCTCAGTTTCCCCTGACGCACTCATCCCCCGATCACAGGTTCAGATGCACCCAGGGACTCTGTGGGAGAAGGCTGGTCGTCCTGCCTCTGTGACAGGCGCCCCAGAGACCCCTGTGTGGCAGCCTCACTTGGTCAGAAGGGCTGGGCAGACACAGAGTACCCACCTCCAGTTCCTCTTGTTACTCTGAAGGGGACCAAACTGGCTTGTAAGCATTTAGCAGCTCCCTGCCCCTTCCAGTGGACATGCTGCAGCAAGTTAGGGCTGTCAGTCGTTAGAGATTTCAGAAGTCCACTGCCAGGCGTTCCTTCCAACGTGCTTCTGGGCGGGACGGAACTGCCAACCTTTGGGCTAACCAAGAGACGTGGTCACCATTTATACCACCCAAGGGCTCCTCTGTAGCACGCACCAGAGTTACCGAGATCCAGTGCCTCCTGGGCAGCAGGAGTTGGGAGTCGCCTCTCACCTTTGAAGAAACAGATGCCCAGAGAGGGGCACTGGGTTCTGCTGGAAGGAGTGATCTGTAAAGGGCCCTGGAGTCATGCCAACACACAGCCCCTTCCCCATACCCATCCTTGTCCTTAGTACCTAAACAGAATGGGTACAGGGTACAGCGGTGTCCTCCCTCCCAACTCCCTCCCCACAAAAAAAAAAAAAAACCCAAAAAAACAAAACCGCCAGTCAGGTAGATATATATTTTCATGGCAGTGAAAATATACACAATCAAATCTGTTCCAAGTCAACAGTGCCCATTGGTATAGTGGTTATATGGTGGGCCACTAACTGCAAATTCAACAGTTTGAAACCACCAGCCGCTTCCTGGGAGAAAGAGGAGTCTTTCTACTCCCACAGCGGTGGGGGCTGGGGGGGTCCTACCCAGCCCTGTAAGGTTGACTGGCTTCATGGCAAGGAGTGTCACTGATCGATCTAGTTGCAGACACTGAAGACATTGTTCAGGTGGTGCCAACCATTCCACCACCAAGAACAGAAACCCAATGCCCCCCTGCTCCAAACAACCGCTCCCTCTCCCCCTCTGTCCACCCCACGCACAGCCCAGCCCCGGGTTCCCAGGTAGTTGTTGATTTCATTGACGCGAGGCCAGGCAGTATTCGCCCTAATTCTGCTCCTCCTGGTCTTCTCTCGGCTTCTCCCTGGCTAGCTGGCACCTCTGAAAACTCCCTTTCTCTTTCCAGCTGAATCTTCCCCTCTCCCCCTCCCTCCCTCCCACCCCCGGGGATGAACAATGATCTCCTGTGGTCTGAGGGTGTTTGCTTATTTCAATATTTGTCCCTTCATCTCTACCATCTTTTCACTCCGTGTCATGGTTTTGGGGTTCATCAAAGTCACCGCTAGAATCCCAACTTCTTTGCTCCTTCCTAAGATGTAGGGATGGCCAGCGCTCAGTAAAAAGGAGGCTGTCCGCTCCCAGAGAGTGACAGTCTGGGAAACCCACGGGGGCAATTCTACCCTGTCCTACAGGGTCAATGGGAGTCCTCGTCGTCGTCCTCGTCCACTGGATGGCAGTGGGTTTGGGGTGAGTTGGTTTTTGTTTTTTTTTTTAACCAGAGTCTCCATGGACACCTCCTGACAGAGCTGGTGAAGTGACTGTGTGGCTTTGGGCAGGATCCTTTACCTGTCTGATCCTGAGAGTCCTTTTGAGAGGAGTCTAGAAGTGTCCAGATGAAGAGAAATCCCAGCTTCGTCTGTGCCAAAACGTGCACACAAAACCCTCAAAGCAGTATTGTTATTTATTTTATTTTTTAGCAGTATTATTCTTAAGAGTCCCGGAGTACAAACGACCCAAATGCCCCTCAACTGGCGAAGGAAAATGAGGCCTATCTGTCCAAGGGAATATTAATAGCTGTTCACTGCCCCCGCGGCTTCCATCCAAGGCTGTAACTCTTTATGGGAGTAGAAAGCCTCCTTTTTTCTCCCACGAGTGGCTGGTAGTTTCGAACTGCTGATCCTACAGTTGGCAGCCCAGCACGTAACCACTATGCCATACACACACAAAAAACATCAGTCTTGAGCGAAAGGATGAGTGGACCGAATTAATGTCGGTGGACTGTACATCTCTATAATCTTCCCCCCACCCCCAATGAAGTCGTGTGATGGCGTGGGTGGGTGTCCCCCGGAAACATGATCCTGAGCGGAAGAAAGACCGTGGTGTTTTGTTTGATCCCACTTCCGGGAAGGAACTACCACGTGTGGAATGGGCAAATCCGTAGCGGTAGAAACTGGATTTGTGGCTGCAGGGGTTCTGGGGCCACGAGTGCTGATGAGTTCAGCTCATGCTGAACCAGGTGGTGGTGGCGGCCACACAACCTGCCGATGGAAGAACACCATTGAGTTCTAGACTTCTAAAAGGTTAGTGTGTAGGGATGTGCTTTATAGCTCCATGAACACGGTGAGACATACACAAATACCTATTTATAAGTAGAAATACATCACCATCATTATTCTGTGATCGAGAAACATCTGGCAGCGTACAGCACACACGTTCGTCGACAGAGAATACCAAAAAACCAAACTCACTCCCACTGAGTCAGCTCCGACTCATACAGACCTGATGTGCAACGGAACAAAACACTTCCCGGTCCTGCTCTGGGCCGCTGTGCCGGCACCCACCACAGAGTTAATCCATCTCGCTGAGGCCCTGCCTCCTTCCTCTCCCCCGCCCCTGCTTTACGGAGTCCTTCTCCAGGGACTGATTTCTCCTGACAACGTGCTCCAAGTTCATGAGATGAAGTCTCACCATATCGACCTTATAGGACAGAGTAGAGCTTCTAAGACTGTAACTCTGTGTGTGAGTAGAATGCCTCATCTTTCTCCCCAGGAGTGCTCCTGGGTTCGAACTGCTGATCTTGAGGTTAGCAGTCCAGTGTGTAACCCACTCACTGCGCCCGCCGTCAGGGCTCAAAAGAAAACACTGCCATGGAGTCAATGTTGACTCCCAGCCACCTGGTTGGATAGAGTAAATCTGCCCCTGCAGGTTTCTGAGACTGTAACTCTTTTTTTTTGTTTTGTTTTGAAAATGTAACTCTTTATGGGAATAGAAAGTCTCCTCATTCTCTCTAGGAATGGCTTGTAGTTTTGAACTGCTGACCTTCTGGTTAGCAACCCAATGCATAACCACTAAGCCACTAGGGCCTCCTTCAGGGATCTATCTATCTATCATCACTACTCACCTGTCAGGTTCTCATCCGTGGTGGCTTAGGTCTTGCTTGCTACTGAAGAAAGCTTTTTAAGCAGGCTTGTGAGGTGTCCCCTGGGAAGCTTCTTAGAACCCTCCGGATTCAGTTCCCATGAGTTCTCTTGCTCTAGAGGTCAGGGGTCGCCAACTTTTAAGATGGAAGAGCCAATCCTGGCTCTCATCACAAGTTAATTTGAGAGCCATAAATATATTTTTACAAACAAATGAATCACCATTCTCCTTTACATTTTTTCAGAGGCACACATACGTCCTGGAAAAGGCTGGCGAGCCCCCAGCTTGCCGACCCTTGCTCCAAGCTATGGCAAGGGAGCAGGGCCCTGGATCGAGTGAGTGGCTGGGTAGCAAGGCGCCCACAGGTTCTCTAGCCATATCCTCCCAAGTTGAGTTTCCCTAGGGTCCCTGGCCAGAGTCCAGTTTGCCACGGCCCATGGTGGGAAGACGGCCTACCTGAGGCCCTCATGTGCTTGTGTTCTGACCCGGCCCTGTGGTTCGTTTGTTGCAATGTCCCCCACTGACACCCGGATGCCACCACCAACCAGGCAAGTGGTGAAGTGGAATTGGGCTGGGGGTTCAAATGCCATTTGGTTTTTGCAGTTGGGAGAAACTAAATTGATCTCAACCAGGACCCCAGAGAGGGGGAGACGGGGCCTTCCCTGGCTTCTTGGAGTGCATCTGGGGCTCCAGACCCCTGGGCCCCCACCCTGACTTCTTGATAGAGTTTGCACGAGGACTCAAGTCCTTGGGAATCAGAGTGGCTATTCCTGAGAGCCTGGGAGAGCAAGCCCAGGTGAGCATTCCAGTTCTGAAGAGGAAGCGCAAACATCGATTCAAGACCCCCGTTCCCTGAGCTGGACTTGGAACCCATAACCATTCTAGAACATTCTATGTGACCCATGTTCCACCTGCACGTCCACATAGCATAGCCAGCCCCCTCCTTCCTGTCAGGGGCCGGCTGTGACCAGGAGGCTCCCAGGAATTGGAGACCCCGTTCTTTTCCCGTTTATTTATTGGCGGAAACAAATAGGTCCTTATGTTCTAGTGGAAGACACAGATAATAAGCAAGTAGATTAATGAGTCTAAGAATTTCAGACAGTAATCGGTGCAAGGAGACAATAAACCAAAGGAACCAATGATGATAGGGCCTAGGGCTATTTATATGTGTGTGTAAAATATTTAAGAAAAAGTTTGCCATCTTAACTATTGTCAAAAATTATATATATATGATACCTAGGGCTCAAGTAGAGAGAAAAGAAAATGCTTTGAGAATGATGATGGCAACAAGTGTACAAATGTGCTTGGCATCATGGATGGATGGATGGATGGATGGATCATGATAAGAGTTGTATGAGCCCCCAAATAAAATGATTTTAAAAAAAGGAATAAAGCCAAAGTGGGAAATCACGTAGCTGCCACAGATTTAAAACAAACAACTGCTAAAAAGAAGCAAAACAGGTATGAATGGAGCCTGATACCTTAGAGCATCCAGGAGCACAGGAGAAAGTTAAAACCATGCTTGCAATGGAATGGGCCTCACCCGAATTAGAAATCTGTTTAAATGGCGAAACATACACACACACACACAAATAGACACACGCTTATTGTGCTAGAAATATACGCATATGCATTACAAATCGGTTCCATTATACTGTTCGGGCCATCGATCATATTCCTCGCACCAAGCCACCAGGACCATTATCCAAACCAGCCCTCTACCTCATTAAGAACTACTCATTTCTGCCTCTTGGCCCCTTGGTAACCACGAGGCCCTGTCAGTATCTGGGGCTGTGCTTCGTCCAGATATTTCTTCTTTAATGGGGACCCCACCAGCTCTGTCCTGTGCGATCTGGCTTATTTCACACAGCGGCATGTCTTTGGCCACGTCATTCTCCTCCGTGGCTGGACAGTATTCCACTCTGTGGCTTGGGTCAGAGCATCCTGTTCCCCCACTCATCCATGGACTGACACTGATCTGGGACCACCTTCCTTCTGGCTGCTGTGACTAATGACATTGCTATGAACGTGATTGGTGGAAGGGCTATGTGTTCTTTGTTGTTGAAATCCTCTTTTCTTAAACCTTTTTGGTGTGAATTGGATGCAGGGGAGGGGGAGTGTTACATTTCAGCTCATCATTTTTGTCCTCAACAATTAAAGCAACTCACGAAACCTCCC
The DNA here is from genome assembly GCF_050624435.1 of Tenrec ecaudatus. Taxonomy (NCBI): domain Eukaryota; kingdom Metazoa; phylum Chordata; class Mammalia; order Afrosoricida; family Tenrecidae; genus Tenrec; species Tenrec ecaudatus. Next base: position 4,514,089 of record NC_134530.1, read on the forward strand.
AGCAGCTGGAAGGACTCTATTTTTTTTTCCCGTGAACGTGTTAAAGGTATTGTTGAATTTAGCAGTGGACGAGGAAACTAGTAAGTTGTTATCACTGGTCCAAGCCTTCTCCACCTTCTTGTTGTCTGCCATCCAGTGGTTCCCAGTGGAACGGGACATCGCTGGTCCTGCGCCAGTCCTGGGCTCTGTCTTGGATCAGATCCGAGGGTCAGAACTGACAGGTTTTCAGAAGCCAATTCCCAGGCCTTTTCCTCTAGTCTGCATAAGTCTGGAAGCTCTTCTGGCCAGTTCAGCATCAAAGCAACACGCCAGACGATTTGAACTCCAGCACCCCCTGAGGGAAGGCTCAGAATGGTGTGGGTTCCGCTAGAGAGACAGGGGGAGTCCTGGTCCGGGCGATGGTTTGGATGAACCTTGAAATCATTGTTGTTCTGGGCGAAAGAAGCCACACGCTGACTGGCTGATTCTATGGGTAGGAGACGTTTTGGAACCAACAGGTGCACAGACTCGTGGCTGCCCTGGGCTGGGAGTGGGGGTGGGGAGGGGTGGGCATTGCTGGGGACAGGCCCAGGCTTGGTCCTGGATTATGGGGTGGGTTGGGTGACAATGTCCTAACATCTGCTAGTCCTGAGGGCCACACAACTATCTCATGGAGATATGAGAAAGGCCGACTATTCTGACCTATGAATACGACCTCAATTAAAAAATAAAAACATCAAGCCAAAACAAACTCCCCCCAAACATGCGACAGGTGCCCAGTCTGGTTCCCAAGTCTGAGCAGTTGCTGGGTACCCAGCGTGTGTGGGCATTCCGCTGGCCCCAAGTGTGGTTCTTTGGATTCATTGTGTCAGAACTCCTGTCTTCCCTGCAAGAGGCCCAGGTTCAATTCCCAGCTGGTGCACCCCATGACCAGCCACCAGCCTTCCCTGTGAAGGCTGGCATGCTGCTGGGGGTCCTGACAGGTGTCAGCAGAGCTTCCAGAGTCAGAGAGACTAGTAAGAAAGGCCTGGCAACCGGCTGTGGAGCATCAGCCCATGGAAACCGTGTGGATGACCAGGTCTGATCAGGGATGGCTAGGATAGCGTCTTGTCCTGCTGGGCACGGGCCACCTCGAGCTGAAGAGAATTCCGCGTTGTGGTTCAGTGCCGCCGAGTCAGGTCGGACTCAGAGCTACCTGATATACAACGCACAAGACCCCGCCCTGTCCTGTGAGTCCAGCCTCCCTGATGACCCGTAACAACCACAATGAGACAGCTCAAGTCAGGGGCATAAAGATGAGGTGAGTGCTCAGCTTGGGTCCCGAACCCAGAAAGGAATATTAGTGGGGAAATGATGTCTGGATCTGAGTTGGCAGTGTCTTAGCCGTGTTGGCTTCCTTGTGACAAAGGACCATGGCGAGAGCCGAGGGTGACACCGAGGGGAACCGGGAGAAGCAAAGGGAGAGGGGCCCCGGTGGTGCGGGGCGTAAGCACTCCACTGCAGACCAGAAGGTCCGTGGTTTGGACCTGCTCAGCGGGAGCAAGGCTGGGCCATCTGCTTCTATCCCCACAGCCCCGTTGTCGGTGCCAGGGCGCCCTTAGGACTCACCCCCATGTGTGGACCACAGAATGAAACACGGGCCGGCACAGCCACGGGGGGCAGTTCTGCTGGGTCCCATGGGGTCACTGTGACTTAGAATCTGCTCCAGGGAGGTGGGCTCGGTTTGGTTTGGGGGGTTGTGAGCAAAGGGTTTAGGGGACTGGGTGGTAGATCTTGGCCCTTTTTGGTGAATCAGAATCTCTCCCAACCTTGGAAACTTGTTCCTTCAGCAGCTGCACTTGAGGCTGGCTGAGCTGGGCCTACATTGCCCACTGCTGCTGGGTCCGACCACCACAAAGGTTGGGGGTGGGTAGGGGGTGCTGAGGGGAGGCAGGCTTCAGACCCAGGTCTTTATTTATACTTTCGCCCCTTAGGAGGCTAGAAGTTGGAATCCAGGAAACTGGAAGGCTTTCTTTCTCCTCCCACTTTGCAATTCCTTGTCCGTTTTCAACTTGGCAAGTTGACCCCTTGGCAAGTCCGTTCGTTGCCTGTTTCTCTTATTGTACTTGGGCTCTGCTGGCTTCATCCACTCTTCTGTCTCAGAGGAGACAGACTTGACACACACCCTATGCTAGCTAATACTGTCCCATTTGCATCACGAAGACAAGCCTCTTTCCAAAGGGGGACAGCTATATCAGTGACCAAACAGAAACCCCCGCTGTCCCGCCCAGTCCAGGTCTCAGAGTGTCTGTGTAGAGCAGAGTAGAACTGCCCCATAGGGTCTCCTGGCTGGCAAAGCTATGGAGCAGACGGCCTCATCTTTCTCCCACAGGGCAGTTGTTGAGTCCAAACCACTGACCTTACGGTTAGCAGCCGAGTACTGAACCGAGGATTGCCACCAGGATTTCAGAGAAAGGGTGGCAGAGACTGATGGAGGGCGGGGCGTGAGGGGCCTTGGCCGGGAATCGAACCCTGGCCTCCAGCGTGGAGAACGAGAAATCTAGCACCGAGGCACCAGTGGCACACCAATCGCTGCCCCTCTCCTTCACCAAGCCTGACGTCCTTCTCCAGGGACCAGTCTCTCGTGACAACACGTCCCAAGTACGTGCGACCATGTCTCGCCCTCCTTTCCTCTAAGGAGCGCGCTGGCCGTCCTCCTTCCAAGACAGAGCTGTGTGTCCTCTTGGCCGCCTGTGGTGCGCTGAAAGCACTGCACCACCACCTGATTCAAACGCATCACTCCCTCCACGGTCCTCCTCGTCGTTCGTGGTCCAACCTTCACATGTGTGTGAGGCAGAGGAGCAGGCCGTGGCTTGGGTCAGGAGTGCCTTGGTCATCAGAGTGACATCTTCGCTTTCCAAGCCTCTACAGATGTCTTGTGCAACAGATTCGCCCGACACACAGCGTGTGTGTGTGTGTGTGTGTGTGTGTGTGTGCCCTTGACCGGCTGCCGCTCCCATGAGCCTTGGTGGGGGATCCAAGCAAAAGATCTTTGCACACTTGCATCTGGTTCCTTGGTTCCCGGTTTCATCTCAATGTTACCTCTCGGTGCAATGGTGAGAATTTTGGTTTTCCTGACATTGAGTTGCCGTCCGCGTGGAAGGCTGTCTCCATGGAGCCCCGTCAGCAAGGGCTTCGAGTCCGCCTCACCGCGTCGCCTGCATAGCGCAGGCCGTTTGTTATAAGCCTTACTCCAGTTCTGATGCCACGCTCCTCCTCCTACCGCCCGGCTGCCCTCGTTATGCTCAGCGTACAGACTGAACAAGTGCGATGGAAGGATACAGCATACGGTCCCCCTTTCCTGGCTGTAAGTAAGCCACGCAGTAGGCCCTTGCTCTGTTTGAACAACTGCCTCTTGGGCTGCGTGCAGGTGCTGTGCGAACACAACGGAGGGTTGGGGTTCTGGTTCACCCAGGAAATGCCTGGGAAGAGTCAGTAAAACACAAATGGACCTTCTTCCTGGGCCTCTCTGCTGTCCGCAAAGATCTGACATCAGCAAAGGTATTCCTTGTCCCGTGTCTTCTTCTGCATCTTGCCTGGACCTCAGGCAGCTCCCTGTCACTGCACTGCCTGATGAGAGAGCGCTCACCTCCTTCTCAGCCCCTCTCCCCTGACGTCCAGGATGGAATCTGGTTCCCAGGTGCCGCTCAGGAACTCAGGTAGGGCTTCCTGGGGGTGATCCCACACTGTTGGAATTTGGAACTCTTGGGACTATCTTCAGCAAAATTTAACTTGCATGTGATAAGAACGGTATTGCTTGGCGGTTCTGTTAGGACCGCTGTGCGTGAATGCGGCTCTCTCCCCGTCGGTTCAAACCCCGTGGGTTGGGTGTGGGGCTGGCAAGTTGTAACGTTGGCAGTTCGAACCCACCAGCCGCTCCGTGGGAGAAAGATGAGGCTGTCTGCTCCTGTAAAGACGCACAGCCCCAGAAAGGCTCTCGGTGGCGGTTACGAGCCAGAAATCGAGGGCGGTGGGTCGGTTGGTTTGCTCGTCTCCAGTGGGTTGGCTCGGTAGCTGTCTTTCCACTTTGTTTGCACTTCCAGCCCTTCATCGGTTTTATTGAAACATTTCAATGGGTTCTCTGTCATTTTTGGAGCCTTGCTTTTTGCTAATCTCTTTAGCATCGCTTCTCCTCTCTCGCTCTCTCTCCCTCTCTCCATTGTGACTAAGGTGGAGGCCTACGGAGATCAACGTTTTGTTCCAACTCATCCTTGGCCGTCCCCAAGCTTGGCGTCCTTCTCCAGGGACTGATCTCTCCTGATGACAAGGACAGACCAGACGGGTGTCCCCACCCTCGTTCCTAAGGAGGATCCTGGCTGCACTCCCTCCACAGCAGACGTGCTTGGTTTCTGGCCGCCCGTGGGGCTTCCTCCGTGTCCACATCAGTCCATCCTGCCAAGTGCGCCTGTCACCTTCACTGGCCTTGTCTCCTTCCCCACACGAGAGGTGCTGCTGCCTGAGAACGTGTCCTAAATAGCCGTGTGCTCGATGCCTCGGAGGGCTCCCAAGGGCCGATCTTCTGCAGGCCTTGCTTCCTCCTAGTCCTTTCCAGTCTGGAAGCTTCCCTGGAGCGACCCCGCCAGTGTTTGAAACCCTGGTGGCAGAGAGCTTATAGCATCCCAGCCACACACAGGCCCCCCCTCCCCCCCGCAGTGGGACAGACTGACAAAGGGAAGAGGAGGAGCCACTCCAGACCAACCGAGGGCTCAGGTATTGAAACGCTGCCACCTGAGTACCCCAAGTGCCCCCTGCGTCCCCTACCTCCCTGGAGCCCAGTCCTTCATCCCCAGAACTTGGTAGGAAAATGATTTTCTGAAGCAGAGACACTCAAGGTGCTCGGGATTTGTGGGAGTTTGGAATGCCTCCCTCATGACTGGTAGAAGTGATACTGTCTCTAAGCCTCACTGCTCTGCAGGGCTCAGCTTTCCCATCTGTACAATGGGCCTGTCCCACCAGTAGCTCCCGGTTCCACGCAGGCCTGCCCACCTGCCTCCTGTCCTTCTCTCTACCTGATCACTGCCCCTTTTGACCCCCTTTCCCCTGACTTCGAAGGGATGCTGGTTCCCAGGTGCCTCTCAGAGACCCAGGCAGAGATCCCATGGGGGTAGTCTGCCCTCTGGGCTTCCTGGGGGTGATCCCACTGTTGGAATTTGCTTAGGGCAGTGGGCCTCCTCAGAGGTAACTGTCCTGCCTTCGTTACTTTGGGAAGGGATTTGGAGTTCAAGCCCTACCTCACACCATTAGAGTTAACACTGGGCAATGGTATCTGGGAATATATGTGAGGGTCATGATTCAGGGAGAGGAGTGTTATTAGCATCAACTGGATGGAGATCTTGGAGGCCCCTCACTACCCCACAGCATACAGGATGCTCCCCTCCCCCACACAGAGAAGGACGCAACCCCTGTGTCAACATTGCTGGAGGTGGGGTGGGGAAGGGACTATGCATTTCTTACTTGGGGAAAAAAATTCGGTAAGGCTCCTGCTTACTCTGCCCATCAGAATAACCCCCCACTGGGTCAGATGGCGTCAACCAGGGGGTCCATCTGTACCCCTGTACTCCTTCCTCCCTCAGTGTGTGGACATCAATGTGGGTGGTGTCTTAGGATATCAGGTGATCACGAGACACGGGGGCCAGTGGTCCTCACCCAGGGTGATGTCTGGGGATATTTGTGGGTGTCACAACTGGGAGGGGGTGCTGCTGGCATCAAGTGGATTGAGACCAGGATGCTGCTCTGGTCTGGCACCGCGCCCCCCATGTCTGCAGTGCTGGGGTCTGGGTGGGGGTGGGGAGTCCTTACTTCTCTAAGGTGTGAGGGAGGCATCTAGCTTCCATTCAGCCTCCTGCTGACTCTGCATTCTTGCCTCTCCTGGACCCTGGACAGCCCTGGTGAAGTGCTTGGCTGTGACCCAAGGGATTGGGGGTTCCAACCCACCCAATGGCTCCTTGGGAGAAAGAACTGGGGAGCTGCTCATTTGATGAAGATGTTCTCCGGATGGCCTGCCTGTCACCTGCGGTCACTGTGAGTCTGTGGACTCAGGTCAGCCAACAGCAACGGCTGTCCCCACCCCCCTGGGCCACCCACAGCCCATGCTCAGGGCTTCTGCTTCCTCCGTGGGGGATCTGTGGGGGGCTGCCTCCCGAGTAAACTGGCACCGTTCCATCCCCCTTTAACCAGGCAGAACCCCACAGACAGCGCCCCCCTCAGAGGGCAGGCCCACCAGAGGGCTGATCTCCAGGAGCAAGAGGGAGGTCATGAAGCCACGTGGGTCCCTTCTCGCCCCAGCCAGCTGGCTTTTTTTTTTTTTTTGGTAAATCGGTCTCAGGCGCGGCCCCTCCCTCAGCCTGCCCTGCCTGCTGCCACGTGGGCCGGTGGCCGCGACCTCGCCCTCTCCCTGCAGGGCTCGGGCTCGGCTGGCTGCGGGGCAGTGGCTTCGGTTTCACTTCATAGTGTCACTGTTTCACTTTCAGAGAAAGAAGAGAGGGGGACAGAGAGGGGAACGGGGGGGGGGGTGCGCAGGAAAGGGTGTTCGCGCCGTGCCCTGCTTCCCTTCCTGCAGCGTCCTCTTGCCTGACCTCCTTCCGGCCTGGACATCCTGGGGACCAAGGTCAAACTCTCCCTGAGTGACCTTGGGCAAAGCCAGGGCCTCCTTGCTCTGGGCCCCTTCATCTCTCCCGCCCCTGCCCCAAGGGGATTGAATTTCCCACCCATGCCGAAGGGGGTGGGGGCTGGGGGCTGGCTCCTAGGACAGGAGTTGGCTCGGATTGTCACAGGAGGTCCCCACTGGGAGGAGCCAGGGCATCCTTAGCCACTAGACCTTTGGTAGAGAAACCTCCAGGAAGCCAGCTCCACAGATGGGCCTGGGGTGAGACTCCTCGTGGCCCCGCTCGGTCCCTCCCAGCTGGGAGGGAGGCTGCTCTTCCACAGCTGTGCCCCCACAGCTGTGCCCCCGCAGCTGTGCCAGGCTCAGAGTCCCCCACTCTGTGAAGGGGTGTGCCTGGCTCCCCAGCCCTTTACCCCAAGGGACCTGCCTGCTCCCTCTCCCCGAGGTTGCTGGGCTGGTGGGTGCCTCTGAAGGGCAGAGACAAGGGTCTTATGACCTCGCAGGGCCCAGAGGTGCCTGGGGACCTGCAGGGAGGACGGTGCACACCGCCCAGGATGAGTCTTGGTCAAGCACTCGGTTGTTCTTGGAAAGGTGTGTAGCGTGAGCCCCCCCAGAGGCTCAAGGGGCAAAGGCCTGGCTACCCGCTCCTGAACAGAGTTGATGTTGGTTCTGACTCAGTGATCCCATGCCTAACCGAAGGAAACACTGCCTGGTCCAGCACCCTCCTTAGGGACAAGCACGTGGTAGCCATATTGATGAATAGCCCAGGAACCCTACTGAAAGAAAAAAAAAAACAACCCAAACTCACTGCCATCGAGTCGATGCCAACTCACAGAGCCCCGTGGGACAGGGTAGAACTGCCCCTCTGCGCTTCCCAGACTGTCACTCTGTGGGAGTAGAAAGCCCCATCTTTCTCTCTCAGAGTGGCTGGTGGTTTCAAACTGCTGACCTGGCAGTTAATAGCCCAGTGTGTTACCCACTGCACCACCAGACTCCGCCAGGGCCATCCAACTCTCCTAGAGGGTCTAGGTCCCAAACTCCAAGCCCCAAACTCACTGCCATCGAGTTCATGGCAACTCATAGCCACCTGATAGGACAGGTTAGAACTGCCCTCCCTCCAGTCCCCCCAAATCATACAACAACAACAACAAAGAAGAATGGCCCCTGTAGGATTCCGAAACGAACTGTAACAGGAGTAGACAGCCTCAACTTCCTCACATGGAGCACTGGTGGATTCAAACCACTGACCTTGCGGGTCAATCCCAAACCCACTGCAGTCGGATCATCACCTTCCATTCACGGTGTATTCTCAGTGCAGAGCAGGGCTCCGAGGGCTTTCTTGGAAAGGAGCACTCTGGTGGCATTCATTCTAAGCGGACACCTTACTCTGACCCACAGACACCCGTGGAACAGACTGGGGCTGGCCCGGAAGGCGTCCTGGGCAGTCATCTTTGAGGGGGTCAATTACTCCATCTTTCCTCCCATAAAGCCCCTGCGTGGGTTTGAACTGCTCGCTCTTCGGTTATCATTGACGGCTTTGAACACTGCCACCAGGGCTCCTTGACCATCAGTCTTTTCCAAATAGAAATCCCCTCAAGTAACAAAATCCTGCCCCCCTACGGCCCCCAGGGGCATCGTTGTTAAAGCACTCGGCTGCTAATCAGAAGGTCAAAGCTTCGAAACTCCCCAGCCCCTTCTGGGTGAAAGCTAAGGCTGTCTCCCCCCACCAAGATCTACAGTCTCTGAGACACCATCTAGGATCCCTGTGAGCTAGCTGCAAGGTCTGGCTGACCTGGAACAGGAAAGGCTGCGGAAGAATCGATGCACCCGAATGACGGAGCTAGGGGCTGATGGACAGGTGCCCGGGCTGCCGGCAAACAAACGGATCTTGTCCCGGAAGGAAGGCAGCCGGGAGGCGAGGCTGGTGGGGCTTCTTCCACGTACTTGGACGTGCTGCCAGGGGAGCCCGGGTCCTGGAGAAGGACGTCGTTGCTCAGCAAACAGGAGGGGCAGCGACAAGAGGAAGGCTTTGCACAGGTGGATGGACCACCGGAGGACGGCGCTGGAGGGGGGCGGTGGTTCCTCTGTTGTGCGTGGCTGAGTGGGGACTGACTCGGGGGTCCCTCACACCATCTACAACAACAACAATAGCTGAGATGGCGAGAGTTCAGACTTCTCCAGACGCGGGGATCCACTCCCGAAATGATGACGGCCTCCCGCCCCCGCTGGGCACCTCCACTCTGGCCTGACATGGGGAGGGGGCGGTCTGCTGTGAGGTAGAACTGACTTGGGGGCACCCCCCACCGACAGACACCGACGGCCATTGGGGGTCCTTGCCCCCTTGGCTGTCCCTACGATGTCCTGGAGAGAGCCCGCCCCCCCAAAGACATTTCGATCTGCACATGCTCAGTTGTGTGGTCACAAATGTCACGGCTTAATCACGGAGACCCGGTGGCACAGCGGCAAAGCGCTCACTGGAATGCCTGGGGCTGGAACGTACCTCGAAGCTCTGTGGAGGAAAGCCAGTCCTGGCTCCCGTGAAGAGGACAGGCTCAGAAACGCCCTGGGGCGGTTTGATTCTGTCCTATAGGGTCATCCCAAGCCAGAACAGACTGCACGGCATTGGGGTTAGTTGAGGGGAGTTGTGGGGGCTCCCCACCTGCTCAAGGGAGGCTTCTGTGTCAGTCACACACCTGCGCCCACGCAGCAGGGCCGAGCTCACTACTCCAGCCTCCCCAGCTGCTAGAACAGTGGTTCTCAACCTTCCTCATGCCATGCGACCCTTTAATACAGTTTCTCATGTGGTGGTGACGCCCCCCCCAACCATAGTTATTTTCATTGCTACTTCATCACTGTCATTTTGCTACTGTTATGAACTGGGCGACACCTGTGAGAGGTCTCGACCCACACACAGATTGAGACACATTGAACCTCTGCTCTAGAAGGTTCTGGCTGTCTTTCTTCACAGATTCCCCAACCCCTGTGGACAGAACAGGGACTCTGAGCCCCCGAGAGGTGAGGGCGCTGATCCTTTTGGCCCGGGAACCCTGAGTTCAACCTAGTCTCCAGAATGACCGGAGCCATCACTGGGTCCATGGCAGTGGGGTATGGGATGGGGGCCCGTGGAACGGAGGCTCTTGCAGGTTCTGCTCTGCCAGGGTCAGTGGGTGGCAGAGATGAATCCAGTGTCCCGCCCCCCACTCCCAGAACTAGGGTCTCGGTCCTACAGCTGACTGCAGGCTGCGGCAGTGGAGGTCACTTCTGCCCTGGGCCACCCTCCCGTGTCTGTCTGTGGAGAAGGTTGATGACCCCTTCTCCAATTCTCCAGAAACTTCTCTGAGGGTGCAGAAGCCCCTCCAAACTCAGGCTGAGTCAGGGGTTAAATTGGGCATGCCCCTCCCCCCAAAACAGGTGTACGGGAGAGACACAGTCTGGAGGGTGTCACTCCAAGCTAGACCCAGCGCTGTCCAGCTGGCAAAGGAGTAGGTGAGGGGGACAGAATTGTTCCCTGGGGCTTTTTCCAAGGCTGGTTCCTCCCACCCCCTTTAAAAATTATTCCTTATTAAAAAAATTATTCCTTATCTCAAACAAAATTGTTCTTTATCTCAAAAACAAATCTCGGAGCCTGGTGCGTGGTGGTTACTGCTGCGCTGCCAACTGCAAGGTCAGCAGTTCCAAACCACCAGCCGCTCGGAGGGAGAAAGCGGAGGCTTTCTATTCCCATCAAGAGATACAGTCTTAGACACCCCCAGGGCCAGTGCTACTTTGTCTCACACGGTTGCTAGGAGCTGCAATCAACTCCAGAGCCTTGGGTTTGGTTTGGGCTAAGCCTGGGTTAGGATCCCACTTGGAAATGAGCTGTCTTTGTGATGCTAATAAGACTGAGCCAGAGTGTGGGATGTGCCTCTTGAGCTCAGGACCCCTGGTGGCGGTGCAGTCACGCCCCGCTGCTAGTCCCCAGGTCAGCAGTTAAAAACCCTCCGCCACCCCGCAGCAGCGAGCGGAGGCCTTGCTCCGGGCGTAGTTACAGCCCCTGGGGAAACCCACAGGGCAGCCCTACCCTGTCCGACCGGAGGCCTGGAGCCAGTCAGCCTCGACTCCGCTGCAGTGTCTTCCGCATTGTCATATACTGCACATAAGCTACAGCCTCACGTCTCCGTCCTAGTAGGAAGATTCGTGCGATCAATTTCAGAACATTTTCAGCGTTATTCGCTCGCTGTTTCCCGCGTCCTCCCCTGCCTGAGACTGCTTCTGCTTTCCTATGATCAGCGGGTGGGGTTGGACTGGACTGCTGACCTAGGGGTGGGCACCCCAATGCCTAACTCGCTGTGCCAGCTGGGCTCCACGCGTTCGGTTCAGTGAAGTCACAGTGCCGCCGCCGGGAGCCAGCCGAGCCACCTGATCCCGTCTGAGCGGTGTCTTTTAAGAGAGGAGACACCCACCACCGACAGTCAAGGGTTTGGTTCAAAAAGCACCGGGTGACTCAGCGGGGGGGGGGGGGGCGGCGAGGCCTGGGATGTTTCCCTGAAGGTGGCTGCGTAGGAGACCCTATGGGGCCAGTTCTGCTCTGGCCCACGGGGTCGCTATGAGTCAGGACTTACGCCACGTCGCCTACCAACAGGCAGAGCCGCGGGGCGCGGGGGCGCGGGGAGACGCAAAGGGCCTCCAGCTGTAGGGATTCGAACTGTGAGCGCGCAGGCTGGGAGCCCTGGCTCGGGCTCGGGCTCGGCCGCCCTCCCCCCTCCTCGAAGCCGCACGCACGGGAAGGCCTGGCCGGCAGCGCTGGCTCCCTGCGCCGGCCTCCGCCTCCACCCACCTGGCCGGTTGCTCCATCACCCGCCGCCAGCCAGCGCCCGCCCAGGCCTGGCCGGCCGGGCGCACCTGCCGCGCACGGGGCAGGTCGAGCGAGGTAGGAGCTGGCCCCGGAAGCCACCTTCTAGTTTCACTTTGGCCCCGGAACCTGGGTCCCTCCGCCGGCCTCGCTCCCACGAGGGCAGTTCCACCTGGAGCCCGTTCCACCTGCAGCTCGGCCTTCTCCGCGGCTCCAGGGGAAGAGAGAGCGAGGCAGACAGACGGTAGCGGGGCCCACCAGCCACTCCTCAGAGAAAGACGAGGCTTTCTACTCCCCGTGAAGAGTTACAGTCTCGGAAACCCACCGGGTCAGGTCGAGGGGGTCACGATCAACTCGAAGGCAGTGAGTTTGAGAGTTTTGATCTGCTAAACCACAAGGTCAGCAGTTCAAATGCACCAGCGACTCGGCAGGAGAAAGATGAGGCTTTCTACTCCCATAAAGAGTTACAGTCGTATGGATTGTGATAAGAGCGGTATGAGCCCTAATAAAACGATTAAAAAAGAAAAACAAAAAGAAACTAACGACAAAAAAAGTTCCCGTCCTAGAAACTCACAGGGCGCAGTCCTACCCTCCTGGCCTGTAGGGTTGCTGAGAGTTGTGATGGACTTGATGGCAGCAAGTTCTTTTGTTTTTGTTTTGTCTTAGCCTCAAAGTCATCCGTTGGAGAACCAGACTTCCTCCTCCAGTGACGGTGGGACGTCTCTGACACCCACAGGTTAGTTCCATTCTGTTTTCTAGGGCTGCAATAACAACCTTGGGGTTGGTTTAGGCGAAGCCTGTGGTTAGGGTCTCCCTTGGGAATGGGTTGTCTTTGTAATGCTAAGGAGACGATTAGCGTAGAATTCCTCTTGAGTCAAGGACTCCTGATGGGGTAGGAGTGATCCATTAGAAAACCTTCTGCCTCCTGGGAGAAAGAGGCTTTCCAGTCCAGTAGAGTGACAGTCCAGACACTGACAAGACCGCTCCTACACTGTCACCGAGTCAGGAAGAGACTGGATAACTCTGTGTGTGTGTGTTTTCCCTCACCAGCTTTGAAGAACCCAGGCTCTCCTCACGACAAAACGAGGCTGGGAAACAACTCACTGGAGGGAGACCCACCGAGCCGCTCCCCCCTCCCGCCTGCCCTTCCAACCAGGAAAGCCAATCCCAGTCTGAGCAGGCACAGCTTTGGTTTGTTTTGCTTTATTTTGTTTTCAGCCTGCCCATCCCGTGGTTGCAAACGATCCCTGGTAAGTGTTGGCTTGCTACCCACCTAGTCGACAGTTCAAAATCACCAGCTGTTCTTGGGAGAACGATGAGGCTGTCTGCTCCCGTCAAGATCGGCAGCCTCAGAAGCACCCTCTTGGGGTCCCTAGGTCTTGGGCCTGACTTCCTGGCACTAGGAGCCCTGGTGGTAGAAGGCGTTAATATGTTGAGCAGCTAGCTACAAGGTCAGTAGTTTGAAAACACCAACGGCTCCTTGGGAGAAAAATGAAAAATGATTTCCACTCCGATCGAGTTACACTCTCCAAAACACACAGGGAAACACACAGGGACAGTCCTGTCTTATGGGGTCACTTGCCACACAGCTCCGTGGCATAAATGACATTCACGGTATTGTAGTGAACAATCAGGGTGGTGCTGTGGATAAAGTGTTTGTCCACTGACAGCCACGTCAACAGCCCCGAGGGAGAAAGATGGGGCTGCCTTCTCTCATGACTGACAGCCTCAGAAACCCAACTGGCGTGAGAGGCTGGGAAGTATCAGGATTGCGCCTGGCCCAAGCCCCACTGAGCCCAGATCTCTGGGCCCCAAGATGTATGTCATTGTCGCACAGAGGTAAGTGATAGGGGCAGAACGGATCCTTTGGGAGTTCCCAGGCTGAAAGCCAACTGGTAGGGGACAGTACAGAATTTAGGCTTATCCCCTAAAAAATTAAATGATTTAAAAAAAATGTACGCTTGTGCCAACCCAACCAGACCCCTGTGACAGGAGAACTCGAAATGTGGCTGGTCTGACTCAGTCAAACCAAATCCCCCAATGTTAAATACATTAAGTATTCCCACCCACCCCCCCCAAAAAAATCAAAGGCCACAGAATAGTGAACCCCCTCCCCTCTCATGGATTCCACGTTGAAACGGTATTGTTTTAGTGAGAGGAAAGTGAATATGAAATTCATCTCCGCCAGCATGGCTCTCTGTCCCCCTTTAAAAAGGCGCCAGGGCCTCCTGCCGTTTGTGCTGGGGGCGCCCAGAGGGACCCCATGTGGATTAGCAGGCCTTTGGGCTGTGGAGTCCTTGCCCCACCCAACTGCTTCACCCCACACTGGAGAAGGGTGTGGCGAGTCCCCAGAGGCCAGGCCGGTCCATGGAGGAGGGCTCGCAGGATGACGCGGGCGGGTGGGCGGCTGTCCACGAGTCCAGCTGCCCGGATGGAACATTTAACCCAATCCCCGCCCCTCGTCACCTACGGACGATGGGCTGGCCAGGCCTTTCCTTTTACTGAGATCTGTTTTATTTTCTTTCTGATTTCGTTGAAAAATCTCACCCGGTTGCATGTCACCGAAGCCACGTGGTAACGTCCTGCGCGCTCTAGTGGCGCCGAGGGTGGCGCACTGGGCTGCGCACCGCGAGTCGAGTCCGGAGTTGGAACCTACCAGCTGGTCCGTGGTAGAAAGACAAGGTTGTGTGCTGCTGTAGAGACGGACAGCCTGGGAACCCACGGGCAGTTCCACCCTGCCCCACTATAGGGTCCCTAGGAGCTGGAAGGAATTCCCGGCAGTGGGAATTTGCTTTTCCAAATCAGCCCACCGACCCTGAACAGGATCGCCGCCCCTCCCCCACGCCCCGGACTAAACTCCCCAATCCAATCGCCTCCCTCCCGCCTCGGATCACCGAGAGCCACCGCCGCCGCGCCTGTGCGCGCGCTGCTGCCACACACCACCCACGAGATCCCAGTATTGGTCCTTTTGCCACGAACTCCTTCTTTAAGCAGCGTGGTTTTCTGTTGTGGTCCGAGTTACCAGGACGTTCCTTTTCTCTACGTGGAAGACTCTATCCCATTAGCGGGCTAGCGCTCAGCCTCTCCACCGTGGTATGAGCCTCCCTCCCTCCACCGTGGCTCCGTGGCAAAGACCTGGATCCCGCACGTGTGCGGTTCTGCCCGTTCCGCGGGGCGGTGACTCCGCACCTACTGGGCCCTGACAACATCCCACGGTGGGGAGGGGGGGCGAGGGGAACGAGCAGCGCTGAGCATCCCCTACCAGTGAGTTCCGTCCGGCAAGCGGCGGCGCGTCCTGGCTGGGCGTGCAGAGAAGCCTCTATTGAGCTGGCCCATGGTAAGGGGCTGGTTGCCGCCACAGGCACGCAGGCCCCCCCGAGGGAGAGACCCCTGGCAGGGGAAGGAGCTCTGGCCAGGGCATGGAACTGAGACAGAGCTTGCCGGAGGGCATGTTGTGAGTGAGTGAAGTCAGCCTCATCTTCCTGCGGTTCACAGGAGATGTGGAGTCCCGTCCCGTCCCGCCCCCCCCCCCCTGCCCTGGACGCTGGGCACAGCGGCACCGTGCTGTGGGCATTCCTGAAACCACCGTCTTTATGAGAGGTGGCAGCCAGCTCTTCCTCCCCTGGAACCATCAGGGGGCCTACCTTTAGCAGTCCAAACCTGAGCTCTCCTGCCACCCAGTCGTTTCCCACCCACGGGGCAAGATTCTGACTCCCAGTGGCTACCGGGAGGAAGATGGCACTCCAGGGCGTCCCAGGCGGTGAATCTTCAGGAAGCAGAAAGCTGCATCCTAAGCTGCATCCTTTTCCTGGGGACTGCCTGGGGATTCCAACCGCTGATCTTCCAGTAAGCAGCTGAATGCTTAACCACTGTGCCACCAGGGCTCCTTTTGCAGAGAACGAACACTTCCCAGACTCAAAGCAGGCACAGTTTTGGGGTAACTTAAGAACCTCGGGGCTCCTTAGCTGCCTAACAGCCTGGCTGATTGATGTTTCTGTTGGGCTCCAGCTCCCATGTAGATGGAAACCAGTGCTGTCGAGGGGATCCCGGCTTGGTGAGACCCCATGTGTGTGGGAGTCACTTGGAAGAAGGCCTGGTGACCTACTTCCAATAAAAAAATTTTAAAAAAGAAAAACAAGCCATGACAGTGCAACGGTGCCCTGTTCTCTGACCCAAGGGCCTGGGACTTGGACTTGTCCGCAACTGGGTTTCTAGGAACGAGGTGGAGACAGGGGCAGTGGGGAGCCCGCATATTTCTCATCACCAGTAGTGTGGTGGTGTGTGCGCTGAGGTGTACTTCGCATACGTACCCAGATGCATATATACATACATAACTTCAGATCCAATCTCACACACACACACACACACACACACACACACACACACACACACACACACACACACACACGGCTAGGCAGTCCGTTCTGACTGATGTGACCCGTGTGGCTGCTCAGGGTTTCACAGGCCGATCTTCCAGCAACAGATTGCCAGGCTCCACCCGCTCATTCTGTGTGTGCGGGAGGGCAGCGGCTAAGGGGTGCACACCTCAACTCCCTTTTCCTTCTGAAGACACCACCTACTCACTGCCACCTTCCAAGATCTTACTACCTAACAACAAACCAGCCATCATTCCAGACTTTAGGGGTGGGGGCTGAAGGGGAAGCCAAACTAGGTTCTCTTCGGCATCCCCGGGAAAAGGCAACACAGATGAGAAGGTTTTCCGAGAGGGGGAAAGAAAAAGGACCACCCAGCAGTTCCTAGTGGCTCGCGAGCCTCGTGGTCGCTCACCCCAAGAGGCCTTCCTCGGCAGCACACCCACAGATACACATCAGCATGTTTCAAGCTGTCAGGAAGTAGTGGGGGTCAGCTCGCTCAGCCTTGACATCCTCAGGCAGGGCCCACGCCGTTACTTCCTACTGCCCGGCAGGGCTGAGGGCTGGGGTCCCGGTGTGGACCCCACCTTGGTTGTGGCACAGGGCGAACAAGCCCCTATGGAGGCAGGGGGCCGCTGAGCGGGAGACCTGGGGAAGATTTGCCACCTGCACTCCCTGCAGCTAACCCAGCCGGCCCCCTGGGGCAGCCACCGAGAAGCGGGCTCCTGATTGGCGGGCAGATTCAAGGGCCATCCTGATTGGAGGAGCTGGTGGAAGGAACATCCCGATTGGCAGGAGGGCGAGGGAGATGCGAGGGCGGGCTGTTATCTGGCAGATCTGGTGGAAGCCCCGTGGCGCTTCCTTTTCTGCCCCGCGGGGGCCCGAGGGGCCCCCAGCCCCAGCCAGACTCTGGTGGTGACAACAGCGGGAACCCGATCACGTGTGGCTAGCGCTGAGCGTGCTCACGTTGCCACTACAGCAGAGGGGCGCGGCCTCGCTGCCCCCCCTGCACACCCCCCCCCAAGAGGACCTAGCGTCACCGGCCTTACAGAGCTGCCAGGTCTCCTTTCCGAGGCACGGCTGGGTCAAGGTTGCGGCTGGCAGCAGGGGAGTCCTAGTTCACACCAAACTCACCCCACAGAACTAACCGCGAGTTTCCGAGCCGAACTCCGTGCAGCAGCACAGTCTCATCTTCCTCCCCGAGCGGCTGGTGCATCCCGGCTCCTGGGCCACACCACCCAGGGCCACACAAAGGCCACGGCCGCCCCAAGCAAAGGGAACAGAAAGGACAGTGGCACCGTTTGCTTTTTCTTTCCCGTTTTTTTTTTTTTTTTTCGTTTTAAAGCAGGTCCCAAAGACTATGCGAGCCGCCCCCTTCCCTTCCCCCAGTGCAGGCGCGACAAGCCGGCGAGTGGCAGGAGGGCAGGGCAGTCAGGCGTCTTCCATGGGGGGCAGGCCTGTCTCTGGCTGGCAGATGAGGCCAGGAAGGGTGTCTGGCCGGTGTCATCCTCACACGGCAGTGCGTGTGGGCGTGCTGGGCTGGTTCAACCGCAGCGTCTGGCACAACCAGCCCGCGAAGTCCACTTCTTCCACCTCGGACCGTTTGATGAAGGGGTGATTCTGGAAGGGAAGAGTTGGGTGAGCAGGGGAGCTGAGAACTTGGCAAGACACAGAACCCCACCCAGTCCATTCTCCTTAAGGCACCCGTTCAACTAGAGACCAAAAACAGAGAGGGGGACAGGGGCAGCCTGAGAGGCACGAAGGCATGTCCTGCCCCCAGAGCTAGGCATCCTGTGCACTGTGGGGGAGTGCGCAGCACCCCTGGATGGCACTAGTGACTCCTGGTTTTGACATCCCCAGAGTCCCCCAGGCCTCACCCAGTGTCCCCTGTGGGCAGGGACCTTCAGGGGAGTCCACTGCCCTCAGCTTCGAGCAACAGTCTAGAACATTCTGCAGATGGCAGGTGTGACTGAGGCCCCAGTTTCTGAATGCCAAGTCACTCCAACAGGCTCATGGTCCGTAAGGTGGAGCTGAGGGGGAGACACTGGGTGCTCTCCGAGACAATGCAGAGGCACTCTGCCCTGTGAACTGACAGCGCTAGGCTCACGGAGTCAGCGTGGACGACAGCAGTTGGTGGTGGCTCCCACAGGGAACTGTGAGCACTCAGCCTCCTGGCTAGAAAGCGGCAGGGCCATGGAGCTCCACAAAGCAGGGAGGCTAAGAGCCAAGCCCCCCGCAATTAGGTGCCGAGTTGGTTCCAGCCCATAGCAACCGACTCTGCCAGCACAATTCAAATGTATCAATTTTCCTACAGTCTTCCTTACTCAATGTCCAAAGTTCACATGCGGGACAATGCAATGGAGAATTCCACGGCTGGGGTCAGGTGTGCCTTAGTCCTCCGAGTAACATCCTGGCTCTTCAGCACACTAGAGGTCTGTGTAGCAGATCTACCTAATGCAACCGCCTTTTGATCTCTTGACTGCTGCTTCCACGAGCACTGATTGTGGATCCAATCAAGACAAAACCCCTGACAACTTCTGTCTTTTCTCCGTTTTTTTGGGATGTTCCCTACAGGCCCAGCTTTGAGGACTGTGATCTTCCCGACACTGAGGTGTCCTCCAGACTGAAAGCTGCCATCTTTGATCTCCATCAGCAAGTGCTTCAAGTCCGGCTCACTTTGGGCCAGAGAGGTGGTGAGTAAGCCTTCCTCCAATGCTGGGGCCATGCTCTTCTTCACATAAGCCTGCTTCCCTGAGGACGTGCTCAGCATGCAGCCGGAATCCTGATGCAGGAGGGCGGGGCATCTACCCCCAAAACACACACACACACACACACACACACACACACACACACACACCCCCGAATCGCTGCCCTGCACACACACACACACACACACACACACACACACACACACACACACACACACACACACATACACACACACCCGAATCGCTGCCCTGCACACTGGGTCTCCAGTTCCATCTGAGAAAGGCATGGCAACTGACTCCCCCGAACTACCCGCCGAGTCCCCTGTGGGGCTGGTTCTCAGGCGAGGCGCTTACACCCTGTGAAAACCTGTTGCCCACAGCACACAGCACAGAGGCGGTGGCCGAGCCACTGCCTGTCAGCTCAGGAAACCAAGTGGGGACACTGTGGATGGCACTGCCCCCTGACTTGGTGCAATTTCCCCTGCCTAGGTGTCCACCTGAGGACTGAGCCCAGGCTGCTGACCAGCCGTACTGTCAGCCGTCCAAGGCTGCATTGCATTCTGTGACAACAACCAGGCAGGATGGCACAGCCCTGGCAGCTCCTGTGGAACGTGGTAGGTACGGGCTACAGAAAGCTTGGGGGAAAGAGTCCTTCTTTGAACTCCATCTTCTTTTTGAAACTCTCTATTCCCCTGCCTTGGGGGCACCCCCTCCCCAATTGGCACTGGGTTAAGCAGCAGGCCATCGTATGGCGGGAGTTAACAGTTTGGGGACCTAAGGAGCGGCCTTCCTTGGTCCTATGGGCTCATGACCAGTAGGAATGGGCTTTGTGTTATAGGGGGTGGACATGCAGACCTGCAAGCCACCTGCTGTGGGCACCTGGGTCCCTGGCAGCGGCCAAGGCTTGAAGCCCTGGGTGCCCCCATAGAGAATGGCTCACGTCCCCCAGAAACACTAGCCGTCCATCCTCAGCCTATTACCTTGGGGAGACCCAGGGTGCAGGTGAAGCCCAGAGAAGTGGGCAGCAGCAGTGGCCAGATGATGATGCTCCCTAAGGAACAGCAGCTCAGAGGGACAGACCCGCCCCCATCCCCCAGCACATGGTGAGCACACCTTCCAGCCTGACGGAGAATCATCTCACTGGTCTGCCACAGCCGGCCCCTGTGGTGTCTGTTACAATGGCATTAGGGAAGGGGCAGGTATAAAGGGAGGGAAAAGGAACCATACCCCACCCTCCCAAACCAAAGCCACCAAGTTGATCCCACTCACATTAGGGCAGGGCAGAGCTGTCCCCACGGTTCCCAGACTGTTAGCTCTTAATGGGAGCACACACACTACCTGGTCCTGCACCAGCCTTACAACTGTGGCTGTGCCTGTCACCCCAGCTCAGCGCGAGCCTTCCTCTTCTTTGCTGCCCTGATCCTTTATGGAGCACGATCTCCCTCTCCAGGGCCTGACCTCTGCTGGCCGCACTTCTGAGATAGACTCATTTGTCCCCGGCTGTCAACATTCTGGCCCCGCCCCACAATTCAAACGCGACGACTCTTCTTCAGTCCCCCATCTGCAGGGTCCACGTTCACGTGCCTGTGAGGCGATGGAAAGCATCTTGGTCCCCCTGCTTCTCAACACTTTAAAGAAGCCTGACGCAGCGGATTCACCCAATGCAACTCGCCTTTTTGATCTCGACTGTTGCTTCCATGAGCATTGGGTATAGGTCCAAGCAAGACGACATCTACTTCCACTGTCTCCATTTGTCAGGCTCCGGCGGTGAGGATGAGAAAGCTCACCTCTGAGGAGCCGCTGTGAGTTCAAATGGCTCACATTGCAGTCAGCAGCAGCCCCATGTGTCTGTCACTTTGTCACCTACCGTGGAGAGCAGAGTGGGTCTCTTCTCCAGGGACACAGTACACAGGAGTACAGTCCTGTAGTGGGCCCACTCAGGGTGGACAGGAGGACTCTTATGAAACGCTCTGGGCTCACTGGAGGTGACAGGAGGGGGTGGGAGGCTGGAAGGCAGTGGGTCCCCGCTGGCTCTCTGGAGGGGGCATGGGAACCCTCAAAGGACATGATCTGGGGTCTCCTGGTGACCAGATCCTTCTGGTACAGCTATTGGCATTCTCCCACTGGACCAGGTCTCCTGGCCCGGACAAGCTGCCCTGACAGGTATCCTAGGTCAAGGAGTCAGGCCAGGCTAGCTGTGTGCATGGCTGGGGCCGCTAATGATGGGGCCAGTGTGTGTGATGGCACCTCTGAAGGCAAAGCCACCCAGGCACCAGGGACAGACTGGTCCACTGGGGCCAGTGTTCAGATGGCTTGGCTCGGGATGTGTGGGGGTGAGTTCAAATGGGGCCTATGAGGTCATCCCTCTGGCTGAGACGCCCCCCCCCCCAGTGTCTGAGGGGACAGAGCAGGGAGACCAGTCCCTGCATGAACCCCAAGACTTAAGGAGGTCCCCCACCTCAGGCTCCCTTCTTCACTCACCATCAGCATCTTGAGGTCGGCGCGCTCTGCTGGGTTCTTGATCAGACTGGGGGTCCAGGGCACACAGGGAGGGGAGAGAATGCTCCATCAGTATCTCTGTATGTGTGCGTGGGCGGGGGGGGGGGGGAGCCAGATGCTCAGGGACCAAGCTGGAAGTCAACACCCCCAGAGAAAGGGGGTGTGCTCTTGTTGGGGGAGGAGGCAGGGCAGGGAGGATAGCACTTGTCCACTCTGGGGAAGCATGACCAGGCCACAGCTGAGGTGCTGCCAGTCTGGTCCCCGCCTCCTCCCTGTGGCTTCCCACCTCTGCTCACCATTTATTTACAAACTCCTGGAAATCTTGGGTGAAGACGCCGCTGGGCAGTTTTGGGGGAGGCTGTGGAGAGAAGAGGGCAGGCTGTGGGCTCCGGGACCCAGGAGAAAGGTGCCTCCTAGGCCTGTGAGGGCCCTGGAGGTCACACTGCCCGAGGCTGGAGTGACCCTGCAGGAAGCGGAGGGGAGCACTGGAGCTTGCCCCTGCCTGCCTCCTGGCCTCCAGGGACACCCCACCCACGGGTGCTTCGGTTTTCTGGAACGTCCTGCCCGGGTTCCCAGAGGGCTTCAGGTGTGGAGGGCGGGCAGGCTCACTGCCCTCTCAATACTGAGGCTGTCAGGCTGGGAGCACAAGGTGCCTCTGGACCAGGACCAGGTTCCCAGGAAGCAGTTTGCTCAGAGCTTCAGGGCCCAGGCATGATCTTGGGAGTGAGGTGGAGGCCATGCTCACGCTCATGTCCCTGCCTGTGGGGTCCTGAATGCATCTCCTGGGGTCTGGCTGCAGAGCTAGAGGAAGTCCTGGCAAAGCCATGGGGGCCTCCCCTCCTCCCTTGGCTTGAACCTGGGGTGGGAGGAGCTGCAGTAGGTGCAAGAGAGTTGTGTCACTAGGGCCCCCACCCTGTCTCTTCCCACTCCAAGGGGCCCAGAGAACCCACCCAGGCTGAGGGGGGTGGGCAGGGGGGTTGGGTTGGGTGAGGTGGCTCTCCTAGAGCCCAGAGCTACTCTGAGGTCACTCCCAGCAATGGGGGCAGGGAGCTCAGTGGGCATGCTGGCCTCCTGGCATCCTTGAAAACACCTGTCCTCTAGGGCTGAGGTCACGCCCGCCCAGTGACAGGGGCCGGGAGGCCAAGAGGACATGCCGATCACCCCCAGCCTGAGAGGAACACCTGGTCCCCTGCCATTATTCATCAGTCCCCACTTCCAGATGCCAAGTGGCTCAGGTGCCAGGCGCTGAGGTGCTGGAAACTTCCGGATAGGGGCCAGGCGGGGCAAGCAGGTGCCTGGGCCTGAGGTGCCTGGGCCGAGGACTTGGGACAAGATGGGTGGCAGGAGGGGTATCTTTACACCTCTTGGTCCCCTGTGGGAAAGTCTGCCCAGTGCCTTCCTCTAACCTGTGGTCGGATGGCCTGCCCCGCCCCGTGAGCTGAAGTTCGGACACCTGGGCCTGTGGCTTTGTTGAGACTCACCGCTGCGGCAACCCCAGGGGCAGTCTGCCCTGTCTCAGGGGCACTAAGGGCCAGAGCCACGGCCTAGAGGGCAGTGCTAGGGAGCGCTGGTGGTGTAGCGGCTGACTACCAGCAGATGCTCTGCAGCCCGGCCAATCCTTGGAGGGAGACGTGCCGATGTTTCTCGGCAGTGGGCGGTTTGGAAACGGGGGGTGATGGGCTGACCCCTTCCTGGGGGCCCACCTGAGACAGGACAACTGCTGCTATGTCTGAGGCCACCCCTTCAAGGTGGGCCCCAAACCAACCACTTTTGCATGGTGTCTTCGAAACACAGCAGGACAGATGGACAGACACACACGCAGGGAGGTACAACTACAAATGTGCAAATGCCCAAGAAGAGTCAGCCCAAGGGCCTTCCCTAAAGTTGGGGGAGGGGGAGACAAGGAGAGGAAGGAAAAGAGATACAGAAGGGTAGACAGACAGGAAAGGAGGAGGAGTCAGAATGGGGGAGACACAGAGGGTGGTGGGGACAGGAAGGAGAGACAGGGAAGTGGGGGAGAAGGGTACAGCCAGAGTGCAGCCAGATGCTAGGCCACACGCCCAATGCCTGCAGGAGGGGCCAGGGCCCCGTGCACTGACCTCATTCACAATGTAGTCCAGCAGTTCAAAGATGGCCATGGCGGGCCGGCTGTCGATCCCGTGGCCTGCGCAGCACAAACGCAAAAGGAAGGTCAGTGTCTGTGCACACCCCCAGCACCTGCCGTGCACAGAGGTCCTGTTGCCGGAGGGAGGGGTTAAGTGGCAGTGAAGGGACAGTGTTGGGGTGAGAATCTTACTTGTCTTCCAGATGGGAAACCTGCCTGGCCGGTCTGGGAACACCCCAAACCAGGCCACGGGGAACAAGGTGTTATGGGGATGTCACCCAGAGGAGGTGAGCTGGATCCCAGCCTGTGCCCCAGGCAGAACCCTGGGCCCGCTGCTGTCCTGGGCAGACCAGGGGGTGCTGGCCACCAGGGCTGTGTGACCTTGCCCAGAGTAGCTGGCAGGAATAGAAGGCAGGTGGCTGGCTTGGGGGTTGCTGACCCCTGACCCTACTGAAGCTGGCCAGCTTGGAGCTTGACAGCTGGACTTTTACTTCCTGTCCTTGCCCCAAGATGGCACGAGGGCCAGGGCAGTGCACACAACCAGTCCTCCCTCTGTGCTGGGGACAGACCCTCTGCCGGGGGTCAGACGTGTAGCCCGCTGGGGATAAAGCGCAGTGGACCCAGGCCCTGGGCACCCCAAGCAGCCTGGCCAACACCCCAAAACAGGGAGGCCTGGGCATTGAAGACAGTGAGAAGCATGGTGCCCCCTCCCCCTACACACAACTATTCACTGCAAATATAGGAGACCCCTGTGGTCTGACTCCATCAGCACCAAATGTCCAGAACGGGAAAGGCAGGGGCAGGAATAGATTCATGGTTGCCTAGGGCTCAGGCAGAGGAATGGGAGTGACTGCTGACGGGGACGGGTTTCTTCCTGCATTGTGGAATGAGACAGTGGTGACACCGAGCCACCGGTCCTGAGTAGTGGAGACTGGAAACTGCTGGGCTGCACACAGCTGGTACAAGCCCCACTCTGACTGCATGGTCCCCGGGCTCCTGCCACGTAACTAAAGATAGAAGCTTTATGGCACCCCTCGCTGCAGCTTGACCACCCCATGGACGCAGGGCTATCTCATGAGGAGATAGAAGGCTGTCTCATGAGGAGATAGATAGGAGCCAGCTGTCCTCCCAAGACCGTGCTGGGCATGGGGGCCCACCATGTCAGGCCACAGCCAGCCAGCCACCTGAGGAAACCCCTTAGAGCAGCAGCTCTCAACCTGTGGGTCTTGACCCCTTTCAGAGTCGAATAGCCTTTTCAAGGGGGTCGTCTGATTCCTAACTGTAGCAAAATTATAGTGAGGAAGTAGCATGTGTTTGGGGGGTCACTACAACACGAGGAACGGTATGAAAGGGTCGCGGTGTCAGGAAGGCTGAGAACCACTGCCTTAGAGGTATGGATGGAGCCTGGTGGTGAGTGCCTGCGTCTTCACTGGGCAAGACTTTCCCCTTTTCTGTCAGCCTGACCATTTTCATGACAAAATGCAGGGAAACCAGCCAACTCCAGGGTTGGCTTGGGAGATCCGTTCCAGAACCTTCCAGCTGGCAGCAACAGGTGCAGCTGCCCTGCACGGAATGGCCGTCTGAGGACTCCTGACCATACCAGCTCTACTGGGAGACAGGTGGTGCAGAGAGGGGCCCGGGGTGACAGCTGCTGTCCCTGGCGGGGTCACAGGCTGCCAGGGGCAGAGGTCCCAGACCCAGGCCGTACCACTGACAGGACGTCCAGGGGGCCGAGGCCGCGGGGACACGCTGTGGGGCTCTCCTTCGGCCCCATCGACCACTGGTCGGCCGAAGATGGCTTCCAGCTCCTTGGCGTCCGGCGGGGGGATGGGGTACCTCCCAATGGACAGCTCCACCAGCGACAGGCCCATACTCCAGATATCTGACTGCACCGAGTAGTGGGTGCCCTGCAGGCGCTCCGGCTGTGGGGAGAAAGGTTGAGGGGGGAAGGGGCTAGCACCCAGGGCCACTGGGCACCCTGCCCGCCCCCCCTAAGGGTCTTCTTGCTGAGGCTGACAGTGACCATCCCACACAGAGGACACCTCCCTGCTCCTGAGCAGTGGGAGCAGGCTTTTAGTCTCTGCTCCCGGGACCCACCTAGGAGCCCCTGCTCGCCACAGAACCCCAGACCCGCTGAAGCTAGGTGGAGGTACCTCGGGGCCTGGAATCGCTCCCACCTTGTGGGGTACAGCTCACAGGGCTGAGGCAGGCTGGACACCCCGGGCTTGGGCCACACAGGCCTTTTCTAACCTCTGAGAGAGGTGGCATCTGGGCTCTATGTTGCTCTCTGTTACAGGGAGGAGAACCTCTCCAGGGGATGCTGACTCATTGTGAAGACCCCCATGACTGAGCAAAATTGTGGGGAGGGTCATCTAGACTGTGGGCCTGACTGGAGCAGATGGCCAGGTGAGTTCACACTGTCCCCCCACCTTCGCCTCTGCCTCCCTCCCCACCACCATTCGGGACCAGAGCAGCAGGACCCTCTACTCAAGTACACCGGGAGCTGCAGTAGAGAGGGGTGGATGGAGGGAGGCACCGGGCAGAGGCCCAGCAAGGCCGGGCCACTGACCGACATGTAGGAGCGTGTGCCCACGAAGGAGTTGGCCATGGAGTCGATGAGTTGCCCGCTGACCCCAAAGTCGCACAGCTTGATCTCCCCCCGAGAGTTGACCAGGATGTTGGAGGGCTTCACGTCTGGGGGGAGAGCCGGGCTGGTGAGTGAGGGTCCAGCCACTGGGCCCCCCTCCCCGGCAGGGCCAGGCTTACCAGCCCTTACCTCGGTGCATGATCTGGTGTTTCTCCCGGAGGTATGCCAAGCCGCGGAGAACCTGCGGGGGCAGGTATGGGTGGTGTCAGGGGATATGGGTCCAGCTCCCCACGGGGGACCTCAGTCTCAGGGACAGGAGCTCACGTGTGTGGGAGTGGGGGAGAGGCCAAGCTGGAGCAGTGGCCAGTTGACCAGGCTGGGATAGCCCCGCGTGTGGGCCCTGATTATGGGGAGCTAGCACCCTCTGGCTGAGCTGCAGGGGCTCCCCCAGCACTGGCAGACTTGCTGGTTGGGGGCTGCAGGGCTTGGCAAGATGCTGCGTGAAAACATAACTGGCTTGCAGATGGCTGGGAGCTGCCTCCGAGTGTCAGAACTAACTGTGCCTGGCAGACCCGTGGAAATTCACTGTCAGGCCTTTCTCCCTAGTCCTAGTCAGGAAGCTCCGCTGAAGCTTCAGCACCCTAGCAACACACGTCTGCACAGCTGCCTGAGGGGACCCAGGCCATCCGCACCAAGGGCCCCCTGTGCCACAGTCAACGCAGACTCTCACGCTACCCAAACACACACTGCCAGCAAGGAGACGGTGACCCACAGTGACCCTATAGACCAGTGGTCCTCAACCTTCGTAATGCAACAAACCTCTCATACAGGTACTCATGTTGTGGTGACAACCCCCCTCCCGCATAGAATTATTTTTGTTGCTGCTTCATCACTGTAATGAATTGGGCAACCCCTGTGAAGGGGTCGTTCGACCCCCAAAGGAGTCACGACCCATCGGTTGAGAACCACTGCTATAGCATGAGGCTGAACTGCCCCTGTGGGTTTTCGAGGCCATGATTCTATTTTACAGGAGTAGAAAGCCTCATCTTTGACTGCATAGTGACTGGGGGCTTGAACTGCTAACCCTGCAGTTAGCAGCCCAGTGCAGAAGCCACTGTGCCCCTACAGCCCCTCCCCAGGGGGCAGGGGATGGCACCTCCATTCTAGAGGGTGGGGCTGAGTGCTGAGCTCCCCCAAACAGATGGGCCTGGCAGTTCCTCCGTGGAATGAAGTAATGACAGAACTGTCAGTCCCCATGGTGGATTCTGGGGCTGAAGGACCCAGGCCTGGTGACACACCCAGCCCCCAACCCACCCCAGGCAAAGGCATGCAAGTGTGACAAGCAGCTCCCGTGGCCCAGAGCACATCCTGGTGGGAAAGACGGGGCTCAGACAGCAGGAGGGGGGCGGTGTCCTCTGCACACCTATTGATAAGACAGCGGGGGTCTCAGTGGCCCTGCGCCCTCCCACCCAGATTTTCACTTTCTACCTCAATACACTTGGGCCAGCACCCACTTCCCAGGGTCCTGGCTGTGGGTGAGAGGGCAGATGGAGGGTGGGGTGGTGGTGGCCGAGGTGGCCAGCTGCCCAGGGCAGATTGAGGGCCTGTGGAATAGAGAACCCGAGGAGCCAAAAGGGGAGGTTTCTCCTTCAGAGTCCCGCAGTGGTGGGGTGGGGGCTCCAGCTCAGTGGGCAGGCCCCGGGGCCACACTTACAGCGATGCTGACCTTCCCCAGGACTTCTTCTGGGATCCGCTTGGCCTCTTTCAGAACCTGGTCCAGGGAGCCTCCGTCCTGCCCGGGGGAGGGAAATGCTATTCTGAGTCCTGGAGGAGAGCTGGCACCCCCTGGGCTCAGGCAGGGAGCTGGGGCGCCGGCGTGGCTGGTGAAGGAGGCCCAGCCTTGCCCCCACAGCCACCAGGAACTGGGGCGGGGGGAGAGCCCCCAGCCAGTGCCACCTGCCCTGTGCCTTCCTTCCCTGGGCAGTGTGCCGGCCACTCCCGTGACTCAGCTTCCGGACACAGCTCAGTCTATGTAGCGCAGGCGGGGCTCTGGGCATCACTCGGTCCCCAGCCACTGACCTGCTGGGCCTGGGCCACGAGACGGCTCGCAAGCTGTGGACTAGTGATTTTAAAGGCTGGACCTGAAGCCCTGGCCAGCTCTCTTGGCCTGTGTGTCCTCCCTCAGTGGGGGCAAAGCCACGGGAAGTCCTGGTGTCATATGCCCACCCCACCCCCAAACCCAACTAGTCACCTAGTGCCTGGGGTTTGAGTGCAGCAGCCTGGACAAAAGTCACTCCCAAGGTCCCAAGGACACCCAGCCAAGACCCCAGGATTGCTGACTAGAGCCAGACCCCCCACCCAAATGCCAGCAGTGGCCTCCACACCTCAGGGCCTCATCAGAGGTGGGGTGTTGTGGAAACCAGCTCAGAGCACCCTGGGATGCTCAGCTGCCCCGTGACACTGCACAGCAGACACACGGGCTCATGGGCGCCATGCTAGGGCGGGCATGGGGGTTGGACTCCGGGAGAAGGCAGGGTCAAGGCACTTTGGCCCTCACCTTGCTCCGAGGGCGTTGCCCTCACACCAGCTGTCTGAAGATGCAGGAAACCCTGAGTGATGGTGTCCACCAGCCAGTGGCCGCCTTGACGGGCAGGAAACCAGGACAGAGGGGATGGGCATTCAGGCTCCGCAAGCCCTGATCTGGCTGGTGGGAAGGCCTCACGGATGGGGGCCGGAGTCTGCTGGGGTGACCTGTGAACTGTGGGATGCTGAGCAGCACCCATAACCCCCACCTACTTGATGCCAGCAGCATCTCCCCAGTCATGAAAATGCAAAATGTCCCCAGACCTGCCCAGTGTCCCACCATCACCTGAGTCCCTACCGCCCACACTGACATCGACACAGAGTGGGGCAAAGAGGGGCGGGGAGGGCGATCACAGGGTGGAGGGTTTCCAAGTCGACACTGTCTGACCCACCTGGGGTTTATCCTGGTAGCTGGGTGTGAGTAGGGAGTAGGGACCAACTCGGCTGTTTTCTGTGACACTGGGGCCCCCCACTGGCATTGCCGACACAGACTGGGCCGTTCTGTGCACTGCAGGGTGTTGAGCAACAGCCCAGGCCCCTGGGGGCTGCGGGGGCACCCCTCACCCCTCAGCAAGGGCCCTGGCTCTCGCTCCAGGACGTGATGCTGGAGCATCTTCCAGTGGCCTCCTTGTCACGCATCGCAGGCCGCAGCCTCTGTCCTACACAGCATCGTCTTGTGCTCTCCCAGCCTCAGCTGGGTCGAGGCAAGGCCCATATTCTTCCAGTTCCGCCCACAGCACAAGCTTAGACAGACACAACTGCCTCCTGCTGTGGCGCCTGCATCTTGCTTTTGTCCCCACGGAACAGTGTCTTAGGGATGGCCCCTTCATTCGCCTCTCCTCACGGTTCACGTGTGGCCTTGTCACCCCACGGCACACACTCACAGCACACGGGTGAAGGGTCCCCTCATCGCGCACACACTTTCTAGTCACACCTCCCCAGGTAAACAAGAGCCCTTGTCTTGCCCCAACACTGCCCTCCCTCACTGTACACACTTCTCTCCCACTCACTGGGCCGTGTGTCCCCCCACCCCCCAGTACACAGGGCTTTCCATCCTCCCGCCCACCACAGGACATGTGTCCTGCCCTTAGAGCACACGTGCTCTCCATGCACCAAGGGGCACACGCGGGCACTTCCATGCCCCTCTCCTCACTGTACATTTTCGCCACTTCCTTCCCCTCCTAGGACACGTTTGCGATTGTCCTTTTGTCACAAGGCAGCTGGGAACTTTCTGGAATGATCCGCCTTCTGATGGTCATATCCAATGTTCGTTACAGCGCGCTCTTCCACAGACTCAACCCAAGAAACACCAAGAACCGCCCTGCGTTGCTGTCAGCACCCTGCAACCCACTCTTACTGCGTGCCCGCCCCCCATCCAATTCTGCACTCTCCCCATTGGGCGGCTGCCCGCCCTGGAGCTCTTGCTTTGGAGCTGTGCTGTTGGTGAGTTCAAGGGCCTGTGAACATACTCTGTCATGGAGTGAAAGAAACGCTGGAGGCCCCAACCACCCAGAGGTGCCTCCAGAGAAAGGCCTGGCAACCCCACTTCAGCCAACCCACCCCTGACGACTACCCAGGGCTCTGACACCGCCACGGCTGAGGTGGTTAGGAGTCAAAGGCGACAGGCGAGAGACAATGGGTTTGGGGCTTCTATGGCTCCTCACCTGGGGTGCTCAACACAGGAAGCTCTCCCCATATTTTGGGACCTGGACCCTGTGCTTTGACTGCAGACCACACGGACAGCAAACGGGGGGCCGGGTCCACACATGGACACATGCACTTCCCGTGCATCCTGTCTGCTCAGGCAGGCCGGCTTGGAGGTTGCTTGCAAGGGATGGATCCTTGGGTGGACACGTCAGAACCCATGGGGAACACCCAAGACAGGCCTGGCGAGCTGCTCTAAGCCACAATGGCCGGCATTAACGAGGTAGCATGCTGCCAGCACGGCAGGGAGGGCGAACCGGGAGCCTGTGCCGGGCCCTGCGGGTACGTGGCTTCATTCATCAAGAAAAAAGAGAGAGGGGCTGAGTCACTGTTGGGGCCCCGGCAGCCTGCTGGGTGGAGCTGGGAGGAGGGGTAGTCAGAGGTGGCAGGTGGCTGCTCCCGCCCCCCCCAGACCACAAAGCCCTGCCCCGCCTCTCTCCCCTCCTCGATTGATTTCCGCCTGTGTGATCACCTGGCAGGGTGGGGGAGGCGGGAACCTGGTAGCAGGGGCAGGGCCTTGCTGGGGACCACCTGGCCAGGCTGGAAGCCGGAATTGCCTGTTCCCATCCACCCTCGGGCGTCCCGGCAGCCCTGGCCCTGAGCTTGCAGGCATTCCTCAAGCCCTGAGCTTGCTCAACTTCATTTCCTGCCTGGCAAAGGTGACATTGCGTTTTCTAGGCTAACCGACGTGCCCAGAGCCAGGCGCGGCCTCCTGGCATCTGTTGCAAGGGATCCGGCAGGCCTGGGGCCTCTGAGCCTGGCTGCAGGAAGCACCACACCTGACAAATTCGGTTCTCTGCAGGGTCAGTGGCACTTCCCCTTGGGCCTTCAGCCCTGACCACTTCTGCTTTCCTACACTCCCTCCCCCCACTTCCAGTGTCTTCATGAGGTGGCAGCTCACAGCAACAGGGTGTCACAGAAACACAGGGACGGGGACCTTCTAGAAGGGCCCTCCGACTGCTTCCTTTCCTTGCTGTTGCTGCTGGGCCAGTCCCTACTCGCGGCGACCCAAGGCTGCCTGACCCTGCACTGGCCACTCGGGACCACTGTGATCTGTAGGGTCTTGCCTGGCTGATGTTTGGACATAGATTTTCAGGCCTTTCTCCCTCACCTGTCTGGGTCTGAAAGTCCTGCTGGGACCTGTTTGCCATCCAAACTAACAGGTGGAGGCTGTGCACCAAGTGCCTCAGCTGGGAATCAAACTGGGGTCTCTTGAGTGGAAGGCGAAAATTCCACCACAAAACCACCATGGCCTCATCTGACAGCGCAGGGTAGAACTGTTCCTGTGAGTTTCCCAAACTAGCTTTCTTCTTTCTCCCATGGAGCCGCTGTTGGTTTCGAACTGCTGACCTTGTGGCTGGCAGCCCAACTCATAACCACTATGCCACCAGGGCTCCTAACAACAAGGCCTCTAAAAGAGTACATACCCGTGGACCTGGCTGGTCCACTATTGAGCATGTCTACAGAAACCAGAAACAATGTATACATGTTTAATACTGTACCCCTAGGTCGAAGTCCACAGCAGAAGGCTCCATGGTGGGTAAAGCGGGCACTAGTGCTCCAAAGGCAAAGGGCCCAGTGGCTTGGCAGGTTACCTGTGAACTGCTAAGTCCAAGGTCAGTAGTTTGAAACTACCAGTTGCTCCTCAGGAGAAAGATGAGGCTTTCTGCTCCTGTAAAGACTGACGGCTTCACACACCCACAGGGGCAGCTCTAAGCTTTCTTGGGAGGGGCAACGACTGGATGGCAGTGAGACTGGCTTCAAGTTAGTGCTTCAAGGAGTCTGAGAGCTGCAAATCTAAAGCCCGCCCGGGGGCTCTGTGGGAGAAAGAAAGGGCTGGCGATGTGCTGCTGTTTCCTAGGAAACCCAGGGGCAGTTCTACACTGTCCTGTGCAGTTGCTGTAAGTCACAGTTGACCCAACAGCACTCACAGACAAGAAGCAAACTCCTCAGGGCAGGCAGAGTGCCTTCTTCGATACACCAAGTGCCCAAAGCAAAGAGCTAGGGCATCTAAGGACTTCCAGCCAGCTCCATGTAGGCAGAGGACGAGACAAGGACAGCGCAGGCCTCACGCAGCACCCAAGTCTCAGGGTTTGACTTGAGTAGGTGACAGGCAGCAATGCTTGACCTTGTCAACTGACCTACGTGAACCCTGGACTCGGTGGTCACGGGGTGACTTGAGTTTGCATTTCCCATCAGTCTAAGTCATTTGTAACCCCAACGCAGTGCTGGTCATTACAGGAGCCTGGGATGGCTCAGCCTGGAGACAGTCGGTCAGCGATTAGGTGGGCCCCTCAGCCCGTTCTGCTGAGGTCAAGTGTCTGCCAGGCCTGGCCCAGATCTGACATTGACGGTGCCTGTCTCTGGCAGCTGAAGCACAGAAGGATGTCCTCTGAAACGGTGGCCGTCTCTGAGGATGGGGACCTGGGAGGCCATAAGCAGGAAGCCCCCCATCTGCCCTTCCTAAGTTAATGACCAGACTTCCCAAGGGTCAGGAACCCAGACTGCAGGAACCCTGGGTCTTTGGCTTAGAAGCTATGGCTCTCCCGGGAGGCCTCTGTCCACTCAGCAATGGGGCAACTCAACTCACGGCTGCCTGGAGCCTGGTGCCGGCCTGGGGAGTTGGAGCGGCCACAGTGAGCCTCAGGCCTGCAGGCGTCCACTCTCATGGTCTGGTCCCCCGGCCCGGGGCAGGCGCTGCAGCACTCACCATGTGCTCCATGCAGATGCTGATCTCGCCGTCGCTGTAGAAGGCCCCGTAGAAGCCCACGATGTATGGGGAGTTACACTCGTGCAGCACCTGCAGCTCGCGGATGATCTGGTTCCGGATGGCCGGCTTGATCTCCAGGTGGATGAGCTGTGGGGGGAGGTGAGGGGCGGCCATGGGGAGATGGACAGCAAGGCTCATGTCCCGAGCTGTCCTGGGCTCGTGCCTGCCCTGGACAGCACATAGCAGGGACACGCACAGATACGGCCCGTCCCCGGCAGAACCACCCATAGCACAGTGAGGCCCAGCCACAGGCCGGGGGCTGCTCAGCCACCAAGAAGACCAAAGTGCGTGTGGCTCCCTGCCACACGGCAGGTGACGGTCTCAGACATGCCACTGAGGGAGAGCCGCCGACAGAAGGGCCACACATGTGGCACCTGGCTCCACACAATCAAGACACAGGTTCTTGGTGGCCAAGATTTCCAGGGGTGGTGACGGACGGGGGAGAACAGTCCGAGATGCAGTGTCTCTCTGCGGTGGCAAAAGTGGTCTGATAGTTGGTGTGCTGACGGGACACACCTTGAGGACAAGACTGAAAAATAACCCTCACTCAGCCGTGGAAGATAGAACTTCCCCTGTAGGTGTGAGGCTGTTTCAAACTGGCAACCTTGTGATTTGCAGGCCCTGGCATAACCCACTATGCCACTGGGCTCCTTACAGAGCAAACTGCATCTTAATAAAACTAGGGAAAACACTCAGAGAGCAAGTCTTTTTGGTGTCCCCAAGTGGGAGCTGGGCACTTACAGCGACCCCTGCCTTCACAGCCCCCCACCCCCAGCCCATCAGTCTGGCCCGCTGTGAGGCTGCAGCTTTGCCACTGGGATTTCACATATCAGCAGGGTGACTCACCGGAGGCAGGTTTCAGCAGAGCTTCCAGACTAAGGCTAGGATGAAAGGCCTGGTGATTTCGCACAAGAATCCATGGATCCACAACAGAACACTGTGCCGGGAGATGAGGCCCCTTGGGTGACAGCCTTGGAAAACCCATATGGCCATGCTACTCCCTCATTCTGGACACTGTGAGGCAGACACAACTAGAGGGGGCATGGGTTGTAGAAGCCACACGCTCCCCCGGCCCCGGGCTGGGGTCTCCCTGTCAGTGTGTGGTGAGGGGTGCATGGCTGTGATGCAGGATTCAATCCATGACAGAGTGGGCACTGGCAGGCAGGTTTCGGCAGAGCTCACACTCACAGCAGGAAGAAAGCCTTGGTGCTCCACCTCTGAACACCGGCTTTCTCAGTAGCCCCGATACAGGCGGAGAGGCCAGTTCCGTGGGTGGAGGGCACTAGAGACATACTGAGATGAGCAGGCCCATGACGTGACACTGGCACCGGCTGGACAGCAGCTCGCTCACTGCCGAGTCAGAGTGGCTTCCCCACTAAGCCCCCATACAGGATGTGCCTGCTGGGACCCCAGCCCTCCCTCCAAGTCAGTGGCACTTGGCGGAAGGAGCTGTTACTGAACTGATCACAAAGGCTCAGGAGCGAGAAAAAGTGTCTGGTGAAGCACCACAGGCAACCCTAATTCTCAATAAGACCCCAGAGGACCACACTCCAGCCAATGGGGGCCAGGGTTCCTTCTGCCACCACAGTAGCTGCTGCAATTCATGGCTGTCCAGTTGGAGGACAACAGAGAGGGAGAGGCTGCCCGGCTCAGCGTCATCTTTTTCATCCCTGGTTTGCTCCATGGTGCCGGCCGGAGGCTCAGCCTCCATTGAGGGCTTATTGGAGTGTTCTGCTGTGTCCACTGGTTTGCACTGGCTGAGTTTTGGAAGTGGGTCACCAGGTCTTTCTTCCTAGTCTACCGAGTCTGGCAGCTCTGCTGAAGCGTGATCGCCAGGGGCCACCCTGCAGGCACTTGAAATCCAGTGGCATGGCTTCCAGTCCCCCGGCCAGGCTGATGGACGGGAGGTGGGGGCAGAGCCATTTCCAGTCCTTAAGAGTGGAGGCTTGAGTCCCAAGAGTGGAACTTGATGGTCATGCTGCGGGGTGGGGGGTGGGGTAGCGAGGGGGATGCTGGCAGCAAGCATGGCACCTAGTGGCTCAGGGTGTACCAGAGAGAAGGGCAGGTCCCTGAGGAAGAGCAGGAGCCTGCCAGACGGCCGGTGGGAGGAAGGGCATTCTCGGCTAGAGAAACAAAGCCTTGCCTGTCCCAGAGCACCAGGCATGGAAAGGTATGTGTGGGTGCTGGGCTGGGTGGCACAAGGCTGACTGCACCCCAAGTATGGGGGCGGGGCGCCACCTGTGCAGGCTCTGGTGACCTTGAAGACTGGCGACAGCCGGTCAGCCTGGTGCCCACCTGACCCAAGCCTAGTGCAGCCACACCTGCTCAGCAGAGCAGCAGAACGTGCTGGAACCCGGGATGCTTCTCTCTGGCAGGAATGACAGGTGCGAGGTAGCAATACAGGCACTGCCACTGCCCTGGATGGGCAGGACGCCCGGGATGGGTTTGCGTCTCAGTCGATGAGTGAGAGGTGTGCTCATAGGGAAAGGAGGGAGAGGTGGAGGCCGAGACCACCATGGGCTGGGAGGGGAGTGTCAGCTGGATGCTCCTCCCCCCCCAGGTTGTCTAGCTCTGCACCCCACTGTTACCACCTCAGTGTGGGGTTAATTGTTAACCGTTACACCAAGTCCCTGAGGGGACCACCTCTCACACCACCCCTTCACGCTCAGGCGGGCATGTCATGCACACTCACTTGGTGAGGACCTGCTTCACAGTTGCTGGCTGGCGCCAGTCCCTGGGCTCCAGCCCACGCGCCACAGAATTCTGCTCCCGTCTGAGGTGTCTTCATAATTGGTTTTTCAGAACCCAACAACCAGGGCTTTCTTTCTAGGCTTAGTCTGGAAGCTCTGTTACACCTATCTGCCCAAGGCAGCGCTGCTGGTGCTTGGACAGCAGGGCAAAGCTCCCAGCATCACTGAAAGAGGCTGGTCACCCCAAGGTGACAGGCTGACAGCTGGCAGAGGCTGTTGCACACACACCCTTGATTCAGACTGGGCGCGTTACAAAAGATCAGAACCACTGGGGTACAGTGGGGGGAAGTGGCAGGTGTAGACCTCAAACTGGAAGGAACTCTCCCAGCTGGATGGCCATGTTACACTCAGAGAGGCCCTGCTGATGCCAAGAGTCAGCCTGCTTGGCTACAGGCAGAAGGTTTGAGAGCCTGCCCAAAGGGCTGTGGAAGGAAGGCCTGGCCATCTCCTGTGTAAACTACCTGCCTCTCTCCTTCCACCAAGAACTCCATGGAGCCCAGCTCTTCTGTGAGACGCAAGACGCCTGTGGCAGGTGAATCCCCTCTTCCAGCGGGAGGGGATGCATAGCGGAGTAGTGCCCAGCACCTGTGAGCCTCGGACAGCCTGTAGGGCAGGTGGAACTGGCCTGCCTCGCAGAGGAGCAGGCCCGCCTTCAGGAAGTTAAAGGACTGCTCCCAGGTGTTCTGGGAAGAGCACAGATGGCAGGTGTCTAAGGAGATCAGTGTGGGCACTCCATTGAATGCCAGGCCCCTGGGCAGTGGTGGGTAGGGCTTGGAGCTCAGGATGGGGCAGGAGATGGGGGTGCGAACCAGACTGGGAGCAGAGAATAGGGCAGCTCTGGTGCTGCCAAGACCCAGAAAGGGATGAGCTCTCGGGTGAACCGGATTGAGAGATGGGTCTAGAATGATCTCAGCAACACTGGGAAGCGGGCCAGCACCTGTTGAGTGGGGCATGAACAGTAGAAGTGACCGTATGGCCCAGGCAGGGAGAGGTGGCTGCCTGAGGCCTGCCCCCGCTGCACCTTGTGGTGAGGACTGCCCATCCTACCACATGCTGCCAAACAGACGGTGTGTCAGGCTTTGCAATAGCTGGCAGTTTGGAAGTAGATTGTCATGTCTTTTTTCCCAAGATACCACATTGGACCTGAAACACCACACACGGCCCAGCGCTTCCAGATTAGGTGTCACCATCACCATACAGTGAAGGGGATGTGCTGGCCCCCTGTGCTGTGACTCCGACCTCTGATGTGAGCCCCCACCCCTGTGACATGGCTGAGGCAGCAGAGGCCTTGCAGTTGCTGAGCAGAATAACATCTACACGATTTGTCTGTCTCTGGAGACAATCACTTCTGAGAGATAAGACAGATTACACAAGGCAACAGAGATAGAGGGGCCTCAGAAGGAAGAGCTTGCCCTTTGGACTCAGGTTCCTGTGCTGAGAACCTTCCAGACCCAGGGCTGATGGATGCTAAGACACATGGAGACCGCCCAGGAATGCTGGACCCACAGACACAGAAAGGAGGAGACAATGACCTTCCCCCAGAGCCGGTCCTGAGTGGGGACCTGTGGCCTCCCCCAGTGGGAGCACACAGCTGTCTGTGCGTGAGTCACCCCTTGTGGTACCTGTTACAGCGACAGTCCGTCTCCTGCACAGACACTGACGGCAGGCCCAGCTCAGCCAGAGCCCCTGGACGGAGCCCTAGCCCTGCAACACTTAGGCTTAGCCAAAAGTCGGCGGTTCAAACCCACCCTGGAGCTTGATGAGAACAAGACGTGGGGTCCTGTCCCACAAAGGTGACAGCCGAGGAGACCTCCACAGTTCTGCTCTGTCCTACAGGGTTGGAAGATGTCGACTTCAACTTGTCATCAGACTATCCACCCCCTGCTCCCCAAGGTCCTGCTAATTTCCCACCAGAGGCACTGTGGCTGGAGGCATTCTCGTGACCTCCCAGAAGCTTCCTCTCCACTGCCCACCTCAGCATACCTGGACTGTATGCTGCCTGCTCCCCCAGGGAAAGGAAAAATTCTACCCCACAGAGGGGCAGGGCGGACAGAGACCGCTGCTTTTAAAAACCAATTACCCCTCCCCCCACACACAAAACTTCAAATGCATCTGCAGAGCTGAGCCGGCCAGGGCGAGCAACCTTTCTCTCTTCAGCTCTATCACGGGGGAACAGGTCTTGCTGGTGAACTGGCATTCCAGAGGGACCAGAACCCTTGGGGGGGCGGTGGGGGAGGGTGTTAGCTGGTGGTGGGGGCACAGCTCAAGTGCAAAGGCACTCAGAAGATGGCCCCTGCTTCCCCTGTGCTTGCCGCTCCCGGCATTACATGGGGCTTTCTGTAAGGTGTGTGTAAGAGAGTGGTGGGGTGAGGGGAGGGGAGTGGCATCTGTAATAGAGCCAAGATCATCCACATTTGTTGGTTCTGTGGGAGAAGTCCTAATTTCTGAGCTAGGGCCAAGGGTTCAGGTCCCAGCGGAGGAAACTGAGGACTGTAGAGCACCACACCAGAGTGGCCCCAGGACCCCAAACTGCAAAAAACCTGCTGGTGCTAAGCCACAAAGCTTAGGGGCTCCCAGCCTCACAGAGACTGAGCAGAACTGTGGCCTTGTCAATGGTTGAGAGATCAGAAAGAGGTCATCAGGCCTTTCTTCTGAGGCACCTGAGTGAATGCAAACCTCCAACTTGTCAGCAGCAAAGTGCATCACCTGGGGGGGGTCCCACCCCACCCCACATTCCCATGTTCCAGGCCTCAACAAAGCAGCAGAGATGCCTCCTGGCGATCAAGGGCCCGTGTCACCTGTGTCCTGTGCTACATGCTGGAAGAGCCTGGCCTGGTATCACAGCATGATGGTGACCGAGACTGGCCAGGTCCCTGACCTCCTGTGACCAGCACCCTGCTCTCTGTGCCCTCAGTGGCCACGAGCCTCCTTGCACTGTTCCAGTTTTTAAGGCACCTGCCTCCAGGGGACAGAAATAGAACGTGTGCTGCTGCAGATGTGTGTGTGTGTGTGTGTGTGTGTGTGTGTGTTGGGGGCGGGGGGAGGCGGCTGCTCTGAGAACCATATGCAGGGCTAAGTTCCCCCCGGAAATCGAGCAGTCTGTTCCAGGAAATGACCCACTGGGTGGCTACTGGGAATCGCTGAGGGCTACTCTGCTGGGAGCAGTGGGCTTTCATAGCAGACCATGGATGGTGGGCTGCCGGGAAGGGGTGGCTTCCCTCGTCTGAAAGGATGCAGTTACAGGAGGTGAACAACAGTAATGAGAACATGGCGAATCAGCTCTTCTCATGCTGCCCGGAGCAGCGGGGGTCAGTGGGACACCCAAATTTGAATCCTGGCCAATGTAGCTCAGGCAACCACTGTGGAAGCTGGTGTGTCACTAGGATGCCACACGGGCTTCAGGGGAGCTTCTCGAACCACACGGACACGGAAGAAAGGCCTGGCAACTGGCTACTGACAACGAGCCCATGAGGCCACAACGGTGTGATCCGTAACCGCCACTGGAGGGGATGCAGGGCAGGGCAGGGTCCCTGCACTCTCGGATTCGATGGCAGCAAAAACCAGCAACCCTGATGTGTCCCTAGTGCCCCTTCAACTCCTTGCAGCTCTAAGGACGTCATCTCACACAGGGAGCTGAGTGTCCCCACCTCAGCACAGGTGCAGGCCCAGTGTACAGAGCCCCTCCCAGTCTGTCCTCCAGCTGCACGGCCACATCTGGGGTCAGTGAAGCACCAGGATTACTGTCTCCGTCTTGCTCCCAGCCTGCCCTGCAGCAGCCTACAGATTCTAGGGGTCAGCCCCAATTTCAAAGGGCCTCGAAGCAGAAGTCAGCAATCAGAGGGGTGGGCTAGAACTTTCTACACAGATAACCCAGGGCTGCGAGAAGAGCCTCTGGTCACGGAGCCCGTTGGCGCAAGCTGCTGGGGGCCCTCACCTTGCGGGCCATGATGAGGCCTGAGGGCCTGTGCTGCACTTTGGTGACCACCCCGCCATTGCCAGCTCCCAGCTCCGAGAGCCTTTCGAAGTCGTCATCTTTAAGCTCGCCGACCTTGGCCTTTTGGGTGAGGAAGGCTTCTAGACGCTTCTTCTGCTGTTCGTCCAGCTCCAACTCCTCAAGCTTCTTCTGCAGGTCCGCCACATTCGCTCTGTGGACACCCAGGGCCAGGGTTAGGGGGACATACAGTCCGCACAAGGGAGAGATGCAGACACATGTGCTTGCTCACCCACCCGCAGCCCCCACTCAGGGGTCCTGTTTCCTTGCTCCTAACAACACCCAGAAGGGGTGGCAGTGTGTGTATGTCTGAGAGAGAGGCGGTCACTGTTCTCTTGTGAGGACAGAAGGGTAACTAACTAGTCCTGAGTGGCCTCAGAATCAAGGCCCAGAACCCAAGGTCGGAGAGAGAGAGAGCGCGCATGCTCCTCCTGCACACACTCTCCCCACCCCCCACCCCCCAGGGGAGCAGGGAAGAGGAGGTGTTAAGTCCTGTAACAATTCTGGAACATTCCACTCACCAGCATGCTCTTATGATGCCCCACATAGGCTTACACCACAGAGGCGGTTCCCACTTTTCCCGACCCTACCCAGGGTTTCTGAGACTGATGGGAACAGGCCGCCTCGCCCCTCTCCTGCATACGCCACTTGGGAAAGCCCCTCAGGTACGCCATGTTGTGTGTGCTCACACGCACTCGACCCTGAGCTAGGCTGTCAAAACAAACAGCATGGCGATCGCTCTGAGGGGGATTCTAAGGAGTTTTCTGTGGCCATTTTGAGTACCGGCAGTTCCCACTGAACCCTGAGCCCAAATCTGGAGTTTGAAAGCGCGCTCAGTTTCTGGGTGGCACGAGGTACGGCGTGCTTGGCTGCCAACTGCATCGCTGGCAGTTTGTGTCCACCTGTGGGTACCTCAGAAGAAAGCCTGGTGATCGACCCTGGGGGGTGGAGGGGACAGCTACTGGCACCCCCGTGGACACCCTTCCCTCGGCCATGCCTGGGAGCACCCGGGGCTGGCGTCCCCTCAGCGGGAGCTGGCTGGCAGTCATAGACGCAGAGGTCTTTCTGATCCGGAGAACGGCTGCTCTCCCGCCCTGCTCTGGCTGCCCTTTCAAAGTCAAACGGGCAGGGCTCAATTCCACCTCCAGGCCTGGCCCCTCAGAGCCTCAGGGTGGATTCCAGCTTCTCTGTCAGCAGCCGGGCACCTGACCACTGCACCCCAGCTGGCCTTTCTCAATGCCCGCCCACCCTCCACACAAGCATACACTGCCACTCCGCCCCGCTCCACTCAAAGCGACCCTAACGGGGACCCTTATGGGAGAAAGGAGCCTCATTTCTCTCCCGAGGAGAGGCTGGTGGGTTTGAACTGCAGACCTTGCAGGTGTGCGGCCCAATGCCTGACCCACAACACCACGAAGACTTCTCTACTGCACACGTAGGCACTCCCAAAGGTTGACTGAACATTTACTTTACTTATTGGTTTTCTGTACTAAGTCTTTATAATCTTAACAAAGTTCAGACCCCAGGCCACGTGCACTTGGAAAAACCCCGTTTCAAAGATGTGGCCAGTGAACTGCCAATCAGACTGGAAGACTGGAAGAAACTCGACCCAGGAGAAGAGGCTGCCTCCAGGGCTCTTGGTCCATCCCTGAAGGTGCTGAAGCCCACTGGGGCAGGGGACACACATCATAGCAGGGTGCTGAGAAGGGTGGGGGTAGACTGGATGCTGCTTCTGGAACCTTTCAATCCCAAAATTCTACCATTACTCCCTACAACTGACTTTAAGAGACAAGAAGCAAGGCCTAAGGAGAAGTGGGGGGTGAGGGTGTCTGCGGTCCGAGATGGCACTGTCACCTAGAAGGTAGCATGGTGCTGTAAGAACTTGCTGGGAGGCGCAGAGCTAAAGGCACCTCCCAAGCACGGCCTTGGGAAGTACTAGCACCCTTCTGGGGGAGGGCGGGGCGAGTCTGGCAGACCCCACCTGGCAGCAAAAACAAGACTCCTAGAAGCCAGGGTCTCTCCTGAAGGCCTCGCTCAGCACTGGGAGGGGCGCCCGGCATGCCGGTGGAGCGCGAGCTGAACAGAGGTGAGCTAAAGAAGCGGGAGGGGCTCTGAAGCAGGGCCTACTGAAAGCTGCCCCAGGGTTGGACATGCAGCCCTGGAGACCAGAGTCCTGAAGGCCTGGGTCTGCCCCATGACCAAGAAGCGCTTCCTGGAGCCAGCTGCTTAATCCAGTTGAGATGCAATGGCAACCTCAGCTATGGCTATTTAAAAAAAACAAACAAACAAATGCTCTTAAACTCCTCCAACTGGAAACCAGATTCACTGGACACACAAAGTCGGGCGGGAAGCAGAGACTGTTACCTGGAAACAGTTTTGAAACCTTGAGCTAGCATGCTCCCCCCAAAGGAATCTTTAAGCCACACAACAGGGTACCTCACCAAAGAGGGCTCTGCACCCTACAGAGGAATTCCCAAGAGGAGATCCAGAAGGCCACCCACTCACCCACCCACCGTCAGAGTCGCCTCGGACTCACAGTGACCCTACAGGACAGGGCAGAACTGCCCCAGTGGGCTTCCAAGGAAGGCTGTCTGTCTTTACGGGAGTAGAAATCCTCATCTTTGTCTGGTGGGCTCCAACTTTTCAATTAACAGCCCAATGCTTACTCCCCTGTGCTATCAGGGTTCCAGTCACCTGCAGCACAGGTGTTCTCATGCAGAGGGGAGGGGGCGGAGACAGGGAGGATGTTGGAGAATGCAACTGGTGGTGTCAATGAGCCAGACATGCAAGAAATGGTCGAAAGGGTTTATTTTAAACCAAAACTTTAAAAGGCACCACTACCCAGCATATCCAATGCAAGGGGGAGGGGGACCTTCAGGAAGAGACCCAAAAGAGGGAGACTGATGATGGTGAAGGGAGAAGTTGCTTGTAAGAATGAGGAGAGGTTTTAAAAATAAGGGCACACCCCCAAGTTCAAGGAGCACTGGTGGCAGAGTTGGTCTATAAGCCTAAAACCAGCAGTTCAAAACTACCATCTGCTCCAGGGGAGAAAGATGGGATTTTCTACTCCCCTAAAGACTCACCGTCTCAGAAACCCACTGGGGCAGTTCTAGCCTGTCCTATAGGGGTGCTACAAGTTGGAACTACTTTGATGGCAGTGAGTGTTGAATACGCTGTTGGGCCGCTAGCAGAAAGGTCAGTGGTTGGAACCCACCAGCGGCTGCCTGGAATTAAGAGAGGCTGTCTGCTCCCGTGGCGATCTACAGCCTCAGAAACGCACAAGGACAGCTCTACTCTGTCCCACAGGGTCACTATGAGTCGGCATCCACTTAGTGGTAGCGAGTTTGATTTTATTTTGGATCCCAAGTTCAGCTTGGTGTCAATGAAAGATTTTTTCTCTCACGTACACAAGTGCATGAGAACCCACTTGCACACCCGCCCCCACACACACCTTACTCCCTGGTCTAGGCTACGGAATGTAAGAGGAGAGCACTCTGCTCTGCCCTCAGTCCCCCCCTTACCCCCACACTGCAGGGCTCGGGCCTGATGCACCCGAGTGCTCTTTCCACTGCGCTTTCTGTGAGTGCCCGGATCGCCCCCGGCCCCTGCAGGTCTTTTGGTCCACTCCCTCCAGAACCTCTGACCCCATTGCACCCATCCCTCAAGACTCCCCAATCCTTACTCTTTTCTTCTCAATCTGGGCCTGAGAACCGTGCCCCCCCCCTCCAGCATGGGAGGATCTGCTTTGTGCCCCCCACCCCCATCCTTACACCTCAGGGGCCTCTCCCCAGTACCAGAGGAGCCCTCATCCTAACCTCTCAGACTCCCCTCATGGGGGTGTGGGTGTGTGTGTGTGTGTGTGTGCGTGTGCGTGTGTGAGAGAGAGAGAGATATTTCAGAATCGGATCCCCCTTTGCATTCAACCTCTAAAGGTGCCCCTCCCCTGGCCTTACTACACAGGGTCCCTCCCAACCCCGCCCCACGATCACCCAGTCATGGAGTCGCTCAGAAACTCGTAGCTCCTCCTTCGCCCCACATCGGCTACCTCGGTCTTCCGGGACTCCCTGCACTTCACACAGGCATCAAGGAATGTCCTGAGGCCACTCAACCCCAGGGAGCCCCAACCCCCTCCATCTGGGTCCTCTTACCCATCTTTGCCCGCTGACCACCGCTCACGCACTTGACTCCCCTCCACTCGTCAAAGACCTCAATTCCAACCGCACTCCTCAGGGACCCCTCAACCCAATTCTCTCACTTTAGGGAGCCCCCACCCAGTCTCATTCCTCAGGGACCCCTCACCCTGACAGAACTCCTCACCCACCCGCTCACCTGTATTCTGATCTTACTAGTCAGGGACCTTTTACATACCCACCTCCATTCTGCAAGGACCCCCAATTCTGATCTTATTCTTCAGGGACCCCCCTCATCACCTCCTCTCACTTGAGGGTATGGACTCCCTCCCCTGATGTCACTCCTCAGGGACCCCTCTTGTCGTCTTCTCCCCGAGGGTCCCCCCTCTCACCTCTCAGGGACCCCACCCCCGAGTCCCTTCGTCCACTCACTCAGAGGCGCCCTCGCTGGTGGGAGACGGGCCCTCGGCGATAGCGGCGTTGATGGTGAGCGCCGGCAGCACCGGCTTCCTCCGGGCCAGCATCGGGGCTCCGCGGGCCGGCGGCGGGGCGCCTCTAGCCGGGGCCCATAGGGGGCGGGCCGGGAGCCGACGGCACCGACGGGAGCCCGGGGCTGTGGCGGCGGCCGAGGGCGCGCGGCGCTGCGGGCCGG
The DNA here is from genome assembly GCF_050624435.1 of Tenrec ecaudatus. Classification (NCBI taxonomy): domain Eukaryota; kingdom Metazoa; phylum Chordata; class Mammalia; order Afrosoricida; family Tenrecidae; genus Tenrec; species Tenrec ecaudatus. The sequence goes on from NC_134530.1 coordinate 4,558,393, forward strand.
AGCGAGGCGCGCCGGGGGCTCCCGGGCTGAGGTGAGAGCGCCGCCGTCACCGCCGCCGCTGCCGAGGCCCGAGCGAGGCTGACGCTGCAGCCGGAGCCCGGAGAGGCCAAGGGAGGGGAGGGGGCCGGCGGGATCGCGCGCGGGCTCTCGCGAGAGCAAATCGTGCCAGACCCCGCCCCCAGACGCGGCGCGTGCGCAGCAGGCGCCGGCCGCCGCTTTGAAGAGGGGAGGGGCGGAGACCTGCGGGAGCATGCGCACTTGCTCGCCTGCCGCCTCTGGAGTGCGCCTGCGCTGAGGACGCCGGGAGGGGTCGCAGGGCAAAGGTCGAGCGGGAGGCCGCGAGAGGGACGCGTACGCGGCCAGGGATGACCGTGTGGCTAGGTGGGCAGGGGTGGTGGGGACAGAGCCTGTATCATTCCCAAGAGAGTGGGAAACAGATTTTATTTCTTCTGTTTGCAAAGCGCGAGCGCGCGCACACACCCCGCCACCACCTAATCGTGTCCATGATCACTTCAACATCCACGGCGGAGGGAGCGCGTGGCTCCCGGCATAAAGGACAGTCATCTAATGGGAAGAAAGGGCGGTTTCCTGAAAAACTCACCACGTTGCGTCTATTTGGTTCATATCTTGGAGCGTCAGTGGACGCCGGCTGGGTGCACACTGGAGGACACGGGAGACCAAGACTCGCCAGCACCTATCCCTCAACCCCGCCCGGGGCCAGCGCAGGGGCCCCTGGCCTCCCTGGCCCTGTCCACTCCCCCTCAATCCGTCCCCAGGCACTCTTTCATCGGTTCGTTTGCAGTGTTTTCTGGGTCAGCGCTGGTTCCCTGGTGGCGCAGTGGGCGATGGGTGGAGTTGCTAACCTCGAATTCATCACTGCTGCCGTGTTTGAGCCGCCTGTTGCAGCCACTGTCCATTCATTTCACAGAGGGTCTTCCTCTTTCCGTTTCCTTTGCTGACCTTGCCCAGGCATAATGTTCCTCTCTGGGAACTGCCATCTCCTGACAACACGTCCAAAGCGTGTGAAACAAAGCCTCGCTTCTAAGGAACATTCTGGCTGGGCTTCTTCCCTTCTACTTCGAAAGCAGCGATTTTCCTTTGGTCTTTTTTTTTTCCATGTCCATCTTTCACATGCAGAAGAGGCGATCGAAAAGACCCTGGCTGGAGTCAGGCTCACCTTAAGTCCTCACAGGGACATCTTGCTCTTCAACACTTGAAAGGGGTCTTGTGTGGCAGACACAGACCCAACACAGTGAATTTTTTGATCTCCTGACTGCTGTTTCCATGAGCATTGATTGCAGATCCAAGCAAGTTAAAATCCTTGACAACTTCAACCTTTTTCTCCGTTTCTCATGATGTTACCTATTGGTCCAGTTGTGAGGATTGAGGAGTCATCCGTTCTGAAAGCTGCAGGTTCTGATCTTCAGTAATGTGGGCTTCCTGGCCCCCTGGCTTTCAGCAAGTCAGGTTGGGTCATCTATGCCCATGTAAACACCTGGAAGGGGATGGAGAACCTTTCCACCAACCACCTCAGAAAGTTCCTTACGGCGCCTCCAAGAAGGGCTGCTGATCAGCTTCCGACTCCAGCCTGTGAAAAAGCCCTGTGGACAAAGAGCACTGGGTTATAGAGTGGAGGAAGATGGGTCTCTCAGGTGGGGGCTCACCCACTGATGAGAATGGAAGATACAATACGCATTGGTCACCACAATGGACTCCAGCACACAAGAATCGTGAAGATGGCACCAAACCTGGCACACTTTCCTGCCACTCTCCACTGGGCTGCCTCTATAGCAGCCGACAGGCACTGCAACAACCCTGTCTCCTGCCCCGTGTTCCGTTCTGATTCACGCTCCTGCCACCGCAGTCAGGCTTCCCTAGTAGCTAAAGAACACTGCTATCCAGTCAGTTCCACCCCACAGCGACCCTAGAGGACAGGGTCCTACTCCATGTGGGTTTACAAGATCGCCACTCTTTACAGGAGTAGAAAGCCTCGTCCTTCCCTACCGAGGACAAGGATGGATTGGGGGTTCCATAACCTCGACACCGACAGCTCCTCCCGTTCCTTAAAGAACAATCAAATCCTTCTTGGATGAAGTCTAGGCAGAATGCTCGTTGGAAGCAAGGATGGCGTGACAGAACCTTATCTCATATACTTTGGACGTGTTATCAGGAGGGGCCAGCACCTGGGGAAGGACATCCTGTGTGGGAAAAGCAGAGGGGCAGCAGAGACAGAAGAGCCTCAAGGAGATGGACAGGCATGGTGGCTGCCACGCTGGGCTCATCCATTACAGTGACTGTGAGGAGGGGCCGGGACTGGGGGTGTCTGGTTCTACCGGCTCGCTAGGAGTCAGAGCTGACTCAATGGCACCTGCCAATGACAGCTGGTTAGCCTTGGTGGCATCACGGTTAAAGTGCTCAGTGGTGGGCTGAGTGGCCAGTGATTTGACTTTGCCGGCAATTCCAAGGGAGCAGGAGGTGGCTGCTTGTGTCAATTTGACAGCGTTGGGGGACCCCCTGGAGCAGTTCGACTCAGCCCTAGAGGGTCCCCAGGCTTTTGAATCAGAGACAGAACTTTTGTGACGGCAAGGAGGTTGTTGGGCTTGTTTCCGTCTCCCTGTGGGATATAATGTGTGCTGCCTCTCTGTCCTGGTGGCGTAGGGGGTTATGAATAGGGCCGCTAAGGGCAAGGTCAGCAGTTCAAAACCACCAGCAGCTCCTCAGAAGAAAGGTGAGGCTTGCTATTCCCATAAGAGTTCCAGTCTCGATAACAGTAATGGTCGTCTAACACGGAGAGTATAATCAATAGCACCGAGTGATTCATGTCGAAGTTGCTGAATGGGTGGGTGTTTTGCCGTGTGTATTTTTGCCATCATTGAAAAAAAGGACATGCACAGACAGCATCGAGTACAGGGAAAAAGAAACTGTTCTAAAATTGTTGGGGGATAAAGATGGTGGCTTCATTAAATTTATTAAGACAGCTGATTATCAAAGATAATGAAAAGGACAATCAGACTGGATTGTGGACAGAACTGGGGACGATAGAAAATCATTTCTTTCTTTTTTTTTTTTTTGCTTAACAGTTTTTTTTTAAATCATTTTATTGGGAGCTCGTACAATTCTTATCACAATCCATACACAGGAAAATAATTTCTAAAGAATGTTGGGAAACTGATTGGAGGTAGCAATTGCACAATTCTCCCTGATATGATTGAACTATGGAACGATATGGTCTGCGTATTAACTCCCAACGAAGAATACATTATAAAAATAATTTCTTTTTTTTAATAATAATTTCTTAAAGTCACTTCATACAGGACTTAATATGTCAAAAGCACATTATGAAACAGAAATGAAAAGGAGCCAAGAAAATAGCCTAGGAGCCCGTTAGTCTAGAGCTCTTTGTTCTGTGACTGTGTGCGGAGCGGAGAGTCCCTACAGCCCCCGGAAGTGCTGTGCCAGGTCCTGCACTTTTTGATTGAAAGTGTCCTGACTCCAGGGGCAGAGCTCATTTAAATAAAAACAAAGTCTACCTCTGAAGAAAAGATCGAGATGAAGTAAAGGCTACAACTTCCTAAGTAAATAACCATGAGTAAAATAATCATTTAGAAAGATCGTGCAGCCCTTCTTGACATGGTTGAACTATTGAATTATATGATGGGCAGATGAAGTGCCAAGAAAACTGTTTAGAAACAAAACAAAAAAAGAGTGACCGTCTCGGAAAGCCACAGGGGCGGTGGTTCTAGCCTGTCCCATGGGTCGTCCTGAGTCAGGGTGGGCTCAGAGGCAGTGGGTTTGAGTTTTGCTGTTCTTTGAGTGAATAATGTACATAGTTTTGTCCTTGGCAGGCCCTAGGTAACATTAGTGGTTCCCACCCAGGCATGAAACAAAAGGTTGGCAGCCCACAGGCACCACAGAGAAAGGCCTGGGGGTGTGATTCTGTAAAAACATGGCTCCTAATTTGAGGCGTGTGGAGTGGAGATGCAAGGCCCATCTGTGGGCAATGGGACATCTCCTTATAGAAGGGTTTGGGGAGGAGACCAGTCGGTTAGGGTGCAGTAAAGCAACAATGAAACATACAATTTTCCTCTAGTTCCTAAATGCTTCCTCTCCCCACCCCCCACTATCATGATCCCAATTCTACCTTGCAAATCTGGCTAGACCAGAGGATGTACACTGGTACAGATAGCAACTGGAAACACAGGGAATCCAGGGCGGAGGATCCCATCAGGACCAGTGGTGAGAGTGGCGATACCAGGAGGGTGGAGGGAGGGTGGCGGGTAGAAAGGGGGAACTGATCACAAGGATCTGCATATTATCCCTTCCCTGCGTGATGGCGTGTTAGTCTGGGTCCTTTAGAGAAACAAATCCACAGAAACTCATGTATAAGAGTTTTATATAAAGGTTAAGTGCCCATCAAGAAAACATCCCAACTCAGTGCTGCCCAAGCCCACAAGCCCAACATTAACCTATATGTCCAACACCAATCCACAAAGTCCTCCTCCATCTCACAAAACAGACCCAATGATGCCGACTGCAGGAGGAAAGCAGAGTCAGTGAATGTGTAAACATCTCAGCACTGGCAGGGGTCTCCACACGGCTGCTCCAGCACCCAGGGCTGCATCAGGTAGGTCCATGTGGGTTCTCCTCAGGGATGTCTTGCAGGAAGTGAGCCTTGCCAGCTGAAGCAGGAAAGTGGCTAAGGCAGCTGCACCCTGGTCCAACCATCACAAAGCAAGAGACCTGAGAACTAGAAAGGTGAGGCTCACCAAGCCATTTATCCCTCTGCCCTTCGATTAACCCCACATGTGTTTATCATCCAGGTTGGCACAATGACCTAACTACCTACCTCAGATGGACAACAAAAAAGTGGGTGAAGGGAGACGTGGGACCGTGTAAGACATGACACAATAATAATAATTTATAGATTATCAAGGGTTCGTGAGGGAGGGGAGGGCAGGGAGAGGGGGAAATGAGTTGATACCAAGGGCTCAAGTAGAAAGAAAATGTTTTGAGAATGATGATGGCAACAAATGTACCAATGTGCTTGACACCATGGATGGATGGATGGATGGCGATAAGAGTCGTACCAGCCCCCAATAAACTGATTTTTAAAAGATTAAAAACAACAAAATAAAAACCGTCGCTGTTGCAGTTGCTAGGGATGGTCTTCGAGTCGGTTCTGGTTCTGACCCATAGCGACCTGTGCAGAACAGACCACTCATTCCTGTGTCCTAGTCCACTGTTGCATCCTCTGTGTCCACCCGCCTCCTGAAGGGCCTTCCTCCTTCTCGCTGTCCCCCCCTTTACCACGCGTGATGTCCTCCCTGGGGGACTGGTCTCTCCTGACAACACATCCAAAGTACGTGAGAGGGAGCCCCCCATCTTCCACTTGTGAGGCGCATTCTGGCTGGACTTGTTCCGAGACAGATCTGCCTGTTCTGCTTGGCAGTCCACGGTCCTTTCCATGGTCTTCGTCAGCACCACCATCCAAACACATCGATTCTTCTCCGGTCTCCTTATTCAGTGTCTGCCTCCCCCACGCACAGGAGGGGACTGACAGTACCATGGTTTGGGTCCGGCTCCCCTTAGTCCCCAAAGTCACCTCCTTGCGCCTCAGCACGTCAAAGCGAGCCATGCTGTAGATTTGCCCAGCATAACGCATCGTTTCAACTGCTGCGATCAGCCCCTCAACCCCGTGGCTCTGAAGTCCCCCGTCTGAGTCGATTCCAAATAGGATTGTCCCACAGGTTGCAGACACTGGGAATTCCTGTGCCTGCTCGGTCTTGGAAGAAGTACAGCCAGAAGGTTCCTTAGAGGCCGGGAGAGCGAGACTTTGTCCCGCATGCTTTGGGCCTGTAGACAGGAGAGACCAGTCCATGGAGAAGGACATCGTGCTCAATAAAGTTCAGGGGCAGCGAAAATGGGGAAGGCCCTCAACCAGACAGATGGACACAGTGGCTGCCCAAACTTAAGCACCACGGAGAGGATGGCACAGGCCCGGACAGAGTTCGGATCGGTCATATATCGGATCCGACTCAAACTACCAGCCGGGTTCGAACCACGGACCTGGTGGTGAGCAGCCCAGCGCATGGGCCACTGGGCCAACAGGGTGGGGAAGCCAGGCCGGGGCTGTGGGGGACAGTGGGTGTCATTGGAGTTGTTTTCTCCTGTCCCAGGGGACAGCAGGTCTCTCGGTTATCAAGGGAGTCGAGCTGAGCTTTTCCTGAGGGGGCGGTAGGTTAGAGTCAGAAGCACACTCTGGGCCCCGTTCTCTATCTTTACGACAGGGCACATTCCCACGACCACTCCCTCTCGCCTCTCTGTGATCTTATCCCAGGGCCCAACTGCTCCCTGCATCCAGAGACGCCAGGCCCTCACCAACGGCCACCCCCGAGAAATAAATAGCCAATAGCTTTGCTCACACACTCAGCCCAGGGCGACATGCATCTTGGCTCCCCATAATTTGCTCTTCCGGTCACATGTGCACCTCTCCCCCCCTGCATCCCACCCCCCACCCATCTCGAAACTGCCCTCTGAGCTTTATCTCCCTTGCCGGTAGGGGTGAATGGGTTAACCAGAGGCTGGCCGGCCTGACCACTTGGGCAAAGCTATTTTGCTGCCGTTTTGAGAAGCCGCAGACCCTGCAGCACCCCCACCCGAGGGGGCAGTAGTGTGGGGGAGTCGGTTGGGGGAAACATTTCCCCATGTCCCACCTGGAGAACCGCACATTTGTGCTGGTCTAATTCCACATAGGAACGTTGTGCCAGGGGCTCAAGTCGAAGGCCCATGTTTTGAGAACGACAAGGGCAGCAAATCTACATATGTGCTTGACACACTGGATGGGTGTATGGATTTTGTTAAAAATTGATCCCCCAACTACCATGATCCCAGTTCTACTTTGCAAACCTGGTTAGACCAGAGGATGCACAGTGGTACAGATGGGATCTGGAAACACAGGGAATCTAGGACAGATGAACCCCTAAGTACCAGCGGGGAGAGTGGCGACACCGGGAGGGAAGGGGGGTAGAAAGGATGAATGGATCATGGGGATCTACATATAATCTCCTCTCTGGGGGATGGGCAACAGGAAAGTGGGTGAAAGGAGATGCCAGGCAGTGTAAGAGAAGATAAAACAATAATTTATAAATTATTAAGGGTTCATGAGGGAGAGGGGAGCAGGGAGGGGGAGGGAAAAAAGGAAAATGAGGAGCTGATTCCAGGAACCCAAGCGGAAGGCAAATTTTGAGAATGATGAGGGCAACGAATGTATACGTGTGCTTTACACAATTGATGTATGTATGGATTGTGATAAGAGTTGTATGAGCCCAATAAAATTATTTTTTTAAAGAATTATATGAGCCCCCAATAAAATGATTTTTTTAAAAGAAAGAAATGTTGTACAGCAGAAAGCATTCAGGTGACAGAAACACAGAAGAGATGGGAAACAACCCAAAGCTTTGATGATGTTGTGGAATCCTTCCCTCGATCTGCTCCAGGAGCACTGCTGGCCCCACACCAGGCCCAGGAGCCCCTGGGGATGGGACCGTGTGCTCCCTAGGGGTTTCCCGGGCTGGTGTTTGGAACCTTGCTCTCCTGGCCGTGCTTCTGAGCCTTAGTCAGGATGCTTTGCCGAAGCCTGGGAGGCTCAAGAATCTATGGACAGACTCGCAGGAGGTACCTGGGTTGGGACTCAAACCTCCTGACTGGGAGGGTGAGAATCTTCCCACCGAGCATCACCCCTGAAGAGCGGCTGGTGGTTTCGAGCTACTGACCTAGCTGTTAGCCCACTACACCGCCATGTAAGCTCACAGATGCATTTTAATAGCCAGATGGTGGATTGCTGGACACCATCGAGTCCTCTCCGAGCCCACACTTGCAGTCACTGTGCCGATCCACCTCTCTGAGGACTTTCCTCATGTTCCCTGACCTTCTCCTTGACCCAGCATGGTATCCTTGGTAAATGCCTAAACACACAAATCATTTCAAAAAGCGACAGAGACCCCCAGGCCATCGTAGGCACAGTTCATTGTAACTCAAACCCGTGGAAAGTCAGAGGTGACCTGCACTCAGCCCTCCCCCTGGAGGCGAACACAGCCTAGACAAGAGGCAAGCAAGTGGGCGTACCGGAGTTCCAATAAAACTTTATTTACAAAAGCAAGCCAAGGGCCGGGGCATTCCCAACCCTGGTCTAGCCATAACGGGGCATCGGAGGAAATGTGAATGACGTGGGTTAAATGTCCAAACAGCTTGTATCTGTGTCACTTCTTGAGCGGCACAAAGAACTGGAGGAAGGAGTCTTCCAACATTCAAAAGCTAGTCTATGATTCATCATTGAAGTCGTGCACCTGACACTGTGGGATGACAATGTCCTAACACGTTCCTCATTTTTGCCCTGCTTGGTAACATCAGTGGAGGAATCAGCTGAGTCAGAACCACAGCTGGTCTACCTTGTGGTTGTTGCTAGCTGCTGTCCTGTCCACCTTCAATTACAGTGTGCCCTGTGGTTTTCATTGGCTGATATTCAAAAGCAGTTCACCTGACCTTTCTTCCTGGTCTCCGTCTACATGGCAGTCTGCTCCCACAGGGGACAGCCTTGAAAACTCTCCTACCCTGTCCGGCAGGGCTCGTTGCAAGCCGGGACCCACTGATAGCAAGGGGTCTTAGTACTTGCAGTCATCCTCCTTCACAACCCCTAGGCAACCACCAAGTTCCTTGCCGTGCTCCTGGATGAGCCCTGCCTTTAGCTCCCAACCTGGGACTGTTTCAGGGACAACCTGCCTGATGAGAGAGCACTGGCATTTGTCACGATGATGCAATCATTCAGGTCAAAAGTCCAAACTCAAGGATTCTAGGAAGGGTCATAACTTTTTTTTTAATAGGGGCAATTACACATCCTCTCCGCCTATCAAGATCACGTGGGTGTGGATGATTTTCTCAAGGTCACTCCTCCTCCCACTTGGGGAGGTGTCCCCAAACACGTGACTGCATGCCTTCCTGTGAAGTCCTTGGTTATTTGGGGGTAATTTGGTCAAAGTGGGACCTTGGGAAAAACCCATTTCAACTCTTTCCTGACCTCAGTTTCCCCTTTGGCCAAATGGAAGCCACCTCTCACCCAGGTACTCAGGTCTGCTCTCATAGCACCAAAGCACTCACGAGTAATACAGACAGCAATGTTCGTGGCCCTCTGTCAATAAAACTTTACTTGTTGTTGTTGTTATTCGTTTCCGGGCACTAGGATGAACTCTGAGCACCGAGTCTGACTCTGTTTATAATGTGCAGAGCAGATCCACTGGGTACATTGCATCTGTGGTGGACTGCCCGCTGCCTTTAAGTTGTCCCCTGACTTACGGTGGGCCCCATACACTGATGTCATCATTCTCACATGGAGTGTTTTCAACCCCCAAAGGCGGGAAGATACTAAATGTACAAAACTCACTGCTATCAAGTCAATTCTGACTCAGAGAAACCTTCTAGGACAGGGTAGAACTGCCCTGTGGGCTTCTGAGGCCGTAGCTCTTTAAGGGAGCAGAGTTTCATCTCTCTCCCCGCCAAGCAGTTGATGAGTTCAAACCGCTGACCTTGGGGTTAGCAGCCCACCTTGTAACTCACTAAGCCACCAGGGCTCCTATTGAATGTTAAAAAGCAATGATAATGAAAACAGTCTTTAAAAACACACAGGTATTTGACTTAGGAGAACTGAACGCAGCCTTGTTGTACGGAAGTGGAGGACTACCTGTCTCTCAGAGATGAGCCTCACGACACTCTGGGTGCCAAGGAGGATGAGCAGCTGACAAAACAAGCAGCATCGCATCCAAGAGGCTCCAGTGTTTCGTCGTAGAAAATGTCTCCTTAAACACCTGAAGGCCAGGCAATGGCACACGTTGTTAGGTGCCAGCCAGTCTGTTTCTTTTTTTTTTTAGCCAGTCTGTTTCAATCCCAAACACAACAGAACAATTGTGCTTAAGTCTGAGCCCATGGTTGCAGCCATGGGGTCAATCCATCTTACTGGGGGCCTTCCTCTTGTTCCCAGTCCCCCCACTTTTCCAAGCAGGATGTCATTCTCCAGGGACTGGTCTCTCCTGGCAACACGTCCAAAGTCTGTCAGACGGAGTCTCTCCATCCTTGCATTTAAGGAGAATCCACCACCCTTCTTCCAAGACAGATGTGTTTGTCCTAGTTTTTAATATTTTCTGCTTTTTTTGGTTGAGACATTAAAAATCTGTTTAATTTGTTATTCTTTTTAAACATGTTTTTCGGCATATGAAATCCCTATGACAGGATCGAGCTAGTCAATCGTCTGCTGTGTGAATTGCATGCCGGTATAACTGTTGGGGAATGAAACTACAACAACGATGCTACTTTTCCAACTTAAAACGAAAACAAAAACTCTCCTTTCAAGCAGCCCACAAACAAACACGCAAACAACCTGATGGCCATTAAGTCAATTCCAACGTATGGCTCTTCTAGGGCAGGGAAGAACTGACCCTGAGGCGTCTTGGTGGGACAGACTCTTCTTTCTCCCATGGAGTTGACAGGTTTCAAACTGCCGACCTTGCAGACTGCAGCCTGCCTTTGCACCTCCAGGTCCTTTCAAGCAGCCCATGTGTCTTTCGAAAGAGGAAGATCCTCCGGGAGGTGGACAGAGCCAGTGGCTGGGCCCGTGGACTCGCTCCAACATAACAGCCATTTGTTCTGGGAACAAGATCTCTTACTGGTTCCATGGCAGAAACTTCTTCCCTGACTTTTTGGATTATTGTTGGGGCCAGGGATGTGTGTGTGTGTGCGTGTGAACCATTTTTTGTCTGTAGACTATGATGTTACCCTTTCCACCTAAGCGTGGATTTTGTTTTCTATTCTTGTCTGTTGGGTCTCCCAGCTGGGAAGCACAAGAGTGGCGGCATAAAGATAATAACGGATACAAGGGATATAGGGAAGACGGGGGGTAGGTGGGGTGATAGGGAGGCAAAGGGGATTTCGGGAGTGACTGATGAAGACGGGAGTGGCCCGGGAGTACCAGAAGGGCTTGTGATCGCATGAATCACCTTAAAGGTGATTTGCCCCATAGGGGGAGGGGGAATCTTCTAGAACTGATGAGGCGGGGGGTGTGTGATTGTACAATTCTCCAGGATATGATTGAACGGTCCAAGTAATTGAATTACATGATATGTAAATCAATTGCGAATAAAACTGCTGCAGGGGTGGGGGGGAGGAACCCCAAAGCGTAACAACCATCCTGAGGCTCAAAAGTAAAGAGACAAAGTTTCGCCATCCTAGCCGCTAAGGAGCTTTCTGGCTGCACTTTTTCCAAGACAGATGTGGATGTGCCGGCTCTGTGGGCAGCCCACGGGTCTTCCAATGAATGTTCTTCCCATTCCTCATTCAATGACCCACTTTGCAGAGTACCCCCGTTCAGTCTGATGATGGCTTGGACGCCAGGTGGAATCCTCTCGGCATATAAAGCATGGCGGGATGGAGGAGGTGTAAGCCCCCAGGGGAGGAATCCGTCCAGGGTGCAGAGACAGACACAAGCAAACACCAAGCCTCCTTTCCCAGGAGACATGGCGCGGGTGAAACGCAGTTTCCAGGACCGTCCTCCAGAGGGCGAGAGGGACCTCAGCATCTCCTGAGGGTTTTTTCAGGTCATGGCATGGGTGGGCAGGCAGGATGTCTGGCAGGGAAGCAGGGCGGCCCCAGGAGGTAAGAGGGGGTGATGCCTACCTTCTATGTTTCCAGCGTTAGGGGTTCAGGAGAGCAGTTTTGGGAGTTGGCATATTTTCTTAAAGGGTCATGTAACACACATTTCAAACAAGGTCCCCACCACGCCTGTTCACGGGCCACCACTGTAGAGCCCAAGCAGCCACCAACAGCACAGACACAAACGGGCCACGTGCTAATACAACTGTATTTGTGGGGTGCTGTTGTACCCCTTCCCCCCCGCCCCACATCTCTTAGAGCCATTTAAGGATGGTAGCTACCACACAGGCTGTACACAGGAGGGGCTGTCTTTTGTCTGCCTTGTCCCTCTAATCTGTTGAAGAATTGACTATTGTGATCCGTGGGGTTCTTTACTGGCTGATTTTCAGAAAGCAACCACCAGGCCTTTCTTCTTAGTCTGTCCTCACCTGGAATTCCCTCTGAGGGCCCCACAGAGCCTTCACGGGCATGGAGGTGCATGAGGAACGTTGGCCTGTCGATCGTTGGGTTTTGTGTCAGCTTGTCTGGGCCAGGATTCTCTGTGGCTTGGCCATTAAAAACTCAAAAAGCCAAATTCACCGCCATCAGGTCGATGTCGGCTCATAGGGGACCAAACAGGACAGGCTAGAAATTCCCGGGGGAATTTCTAAGACTGTAACACTTTACAGGAGTAGAAAGCCCCGTCTTTCTCCCCCCCCCCCAGCAGCTGGTGGTTTTCAATTGCACACCTTGAGGATGGCAGCACAATGCTCAACTCCTACGTTGCCCATCATGACGTGGCCTAACATAGTATAATCAACTCCTCTGTGGGATCTGCAGTGAGCAGCTAATCCACTGTAAGAAGATGCAGATACAAAGTAACACTGTTTCTCAAGTCACAACCCTGAGGCAATGGAAAGGAAGTATCCTCTGGGGGTGTGGCCAGCTTCCAACCTAAGTGGACTCTGTGGGAAAGCTTGTCTTGCTCTTTGCTACATCTGGCTTTCGGTTCATCTGCCAAACTGCCTGCCAACCCGGGGAGTCATCAGTGGCCTGCCATCTGACCTGTTGGCCTTGGGGCATTGGAGTCTGCAGCCACCAGCCTCTGGTCTTCCAGAATCCAGGAGCCCCCACAGCCATACCCGTCTGTGGCCTCCAGCCCGACCCACGGACTCAGAACCTGCCGACCTCTACAATTGTGTAAGCACTTCCCCGGATAGAATATTCTCTCTGTAGAATCACACTCTTGTTGCTTCTCCAGAGAACTCAGCCCAAGACAGCAATCAAACCCAAGTCTCCTGCATGGTAGACGAGGATTCTACCACTTAGGCACCGATTACTACAGAACTAGGGTCGGGGGGCTGCTTCCCCCCAAAGTATCACATTTTATGTGTAAGAGCTCACTGGACCCTTGATTTTGCCCTCAGCAGTGGGGAGCAGTAAACTGAGGCACAAGGATGTCAAGGAATGTGCCCACAGTCACACATCTGGTGGGAGGAGAGTCTGGGGATTGAACCCCAAGAATCATCACCACTGATGGCCCCTCTGGGTCCACTGACATGGCCATCCGCCTGATCCAGGTCTGAGTGATGTCAACCACTCACTAGCAGAACAGCCTGGGGGGAGTGACATCTTTTCCTAGCACCTCTGTTTCCTCAGCTGTAAAATGGGTATAAAAAACACCCTATTTGTTAGGAGTGTTGGGGGATACTTAAGAGTGTATTTGCATGATTAGAACGACTGCCTGGTATACAGTGTGGGTGCTCAATAAATGCTAGCAGTGTGTGTGTGTTTTAGTTTTATTGTGGACTAATTACATAGAACACAGTTTTATTTAAAAATTCTACTTTAGCTTTCATTATGTATGTGACCATACAACATTCCATACTATTTCTGTTGTTTTTTATTCTGGTAAAAAAATATATATATATACACACTCTCAATGAATGCTAGCAGTATGTGTGTGTGTGTGTGTGTGTTTTAATTTTATTGCGGACTAATTGTATAGAACACAGTTTTATTTAAAATTCTATTTTAGTTTTTATTATGTATGTGACTATACAACATTCCATAATATTTCTGTTGTTTTTTATCCTGGTAAAAATATATGTATTTGTGTGTGTGTGTGTGTGTGTGTGTGTAAATGTGCCTTCTTTTTAACAAGTAGAATTCGGTACTTTAATTGATTTTAAGTGTCTGGGACGATAGTGTTCATCACGATGTGTGTAACTTCGTTCACTACGATATCTTTCTGAAACATTTTCGACACTCCAGACAGAAACTCGGTACCAAGTAGGCAGTAACTCCTGTTCCCCTACCCCACCTCCGAGTCATCGTCATCTCCTCCCATCTCAATCTAGCCAGCCCATTGAGTGGGATTGTACTTTGTTTGTCCTTTGGCGTCTGGCTTTGTTCATTGAGCACAATGTCTGCATGCTGTTGGGTCTCCATTCTTTGGACTGGGCACAAATATGGATCTCTTAGTCGGCCAGGTGGCTGCCCTGAGAATTTTCTGGTATGGGAGAGCGAGGGCTTCTGGTGCTGGGTCAGCTTGGCATCCCATCAAGCCTTGTTTTTGGTGCAGCTCTGGTGGAGTCGTGAGTTGAGCTGCCAGACATCACGTCAGCAGTTCGAAACTACTGGTTGCTCCCAGGGACAACGTTGAAGCTTCCTATTCCGTAAAGAGTTCCAGTTTTGAAAATTCACAGGGCGAAGTTCTACCCATCCCATAAAGTCCCTGTGGGCCCGAATCAACTAGATGGCAATGGTTTCTTTTGGGGTTTTTTGGCAAATGTTTTGTAGTAGCTTGAATTTCTTCCTTCAGTACCATTAGTTAGTTCTTGGCCATACACGACCTCCTGAGATGTCTGAATGCCCACTCGTTCTTTTCAGTACTATGACTCCGTGTAATCCTTCCATGTCCTTTGGATGTTTCCTGCATCGTTCAATATTTTGCCCATTTTTGTGGTTAAGCGCTGTCGAGTTATCCCATGTACAATAGAACAAAAAATAGCCCAGTCCCGTGCCAGCCCCATGGTTGTTATATTTGAGCTCCTGTTTGCAGCCACTGTGTCCATGGGATCCCTCAACACATCAACAAGAGGCTTGGGTTTTCTCTTCCGTTCTTTCAGCTTGCAGCAGGCTGTGCGAGTTTTCCTCTGTGGTGTTCTAGCTCCAGGTCTTTGCCCACTTCATTCCAATGCTCTGCTTTGTCTTCTTTCCTCCCCTCCGTAGTTTTATTGAGACATACACCACATATCACACACACCCATAGTTCAGGCGTGTTTAAAAGGAGCTGTGAATACGTCACCACAGTCAGTTCTAGAGTGTCCTCCCCACTCCTGTATTCATTATTTGCTCCTTATTTCCCTCCAACCTCCCTGCCCCACCCACATCCCTGATAAGCCATTCACCAATTACTTTCTCTATACATATGCCCACTTGAAAACATGCAATAAGTAGATAAATGAAAACAACAACAAAAATCAAAAGCAGAAAATTTATTAAAAAGAACAAAGAGATAGAGAGAAAGGGCCAATGATGATAATATAATGTTATAATAAACCAGAGTGGGGGCGGGGGAACTTCTGTCAAGAAAAAGTAGGAAATATTGAAAACTAGAACGAATAAAAAAAATGGGTCAAGAGGGAGATCCAATGACCAGGAGCCACACGAGCACCCAATTCCATCTGTCCCAAATCAAGTTCACAGTCGCCTCTGTCTGATAGCGAGGTTCTTCACGCCCCTCAACTGTGGTCAGAGGGGATCCACCGGAGGCTGAGTCCATGTCGGGCCCTATTTGTCTTCTGGAGCTGCTGCGTTAGGCCTATGTTGTCTGGAGAAATGAACCAGTGACACTCATCTATGGACAAGAAAGAACTTTATATCAAGAACTAACTTTACATCCGAGGGACCCCCAGCCCAGTCCAGCTCAAGTCCATAGGCCCAGATCTAGCCTTGGGGGCCTCTTCAGACACAGGTAGCTGCAAGCAGATGATTCCGAAAGGTGAAACAGGAAGCAGAGAGCTCACAGGCCGGCGAGTGCAGAGTCACATGGACCCAAGGTGGGTGGAAGCATGGCAGAATACTGACTGCTCTCCAGGGTAAGTGGCCCACATAGGGCTGCCCTGGAGGCAGGCACAGTGTTCCACTAGTGAAATCCTTCCTAGCAAGGAGGACGGCGAAGTGGCAGAGGGGAATCGTCTCTGTTCGGTCTTATGCAGAAGGCCACAGCCCCAAAGAAGAGGTGGCATCAAGCAACCACTTGATTGTCAGGTTGAAGTCTGCCCCTAGCTAGGAGTGTTGAGTTGACATGATAGCTAACTACCACGGCTGCCTCTTGAACGTCATCATTTTGTCTACTGGAGGACCACTGCGTAGCCACAAGACTGGTAGAGAGCCATGTGGCCAACAATATGTGATAACAATCTAACAATTCCACTCATAACACACACACACATTTTGCTGAATATTCAAAAAGTGGTTACGGCAGGACGTAGACAGGGAGCTACTCAAATGTATAAGCTGGATTCGGAAGAGGGCGTGGGATGAGGGGTGTTATTGCTGATGTCTGATGGATCTTGGCTGAAAACAGAAAATTCCCCAAAGATGTTACCCATTGACTACACAGAGGCAGCTGCCTGCATGGATCATAAAAACTGTGGATAACATTGGGAAAGCTGGGCATTCCAGAGCACTTAATCAGGCTCACGGGGAACCTATACATAGACGGGGAACCTATACATATACCTATACATATACGCAGCAGTCTTTCCGGCCGAGCAGCAAGTCCTGGATGGTTCGCATTAGGAAATGTGTGAGTCAGTGTCAATCTGGTGTCAATTGAGGATTAAGGGTCTAGGGGTGGAGTCTAGGCTGTCAAGCTGAGACTTCTGTGTGGGCCTGGCCTTCTCCTGAGAATTCTGGGAAATCTGGGACTTCCTCCTTAGAGGCGAAAGATACCTCTCTCTCTTCCACTCCCTAGGAGACATTGCAGAAGACAAGCCACATGGATGCAACCAGACTTCGGAAGCCAGAGAAGCCACAGAGAGACCCCTGCCAGCGCTGAATGCTTACAATGCCACTGTACCCCAAGACTTTCTCCCCACTGGCTTGTGACCGTCCTGCATTTGACTTCATTGCATGTGTTTCCTGAGTCTGAAGAGGACTTTATAGCTTGATATCGGACATATGGGCTAATGTCAGACTTATGGCCTTGATCTGGACTGGGTTGGGATGTTTTCTCAATGTTCAATTGCTCTTGTATATAAATCTCTCCCTTATATACATAGGTGTGTTTATGAATTTGTTTTTCTGGTCTCCCTGGACTAACACAGTCAGAGTTGTGTCCTTTCACCACAGTTTTTCCATCTGTATCTGGAGCAAATCATCGGAGAAGCTGGACTGTCTGGAGAAGAAGGGGGACCAGGACTAAGGAAAGTCTCCTTATCAACCGGTGTTATGCCGCGGACACAGCCTGGCTGGCTGGACGCACAGAGAACTTGAAGTGCCTGCCGATTTAGCTCAAACACTACGGCTTTCAGAATGGCGTGCACCTCAATGGAAAGGAAACCGAAATCCTAACAGCGTCACCCATAAACAACATCATGTTCAATAGGGGAAAGATGGATAGGATCGGGGATTTTATTGGAATCGGATCCACCATCAGTGCCCACGGAAGCAGAAGTCAAGAGATCAAAGGGTAAATCTGCCGCACAGAAAAACCCACTGTGAGGACTACGGTGCACCTGATCCAATCCATGGTCTTTTCGATCGACTCTTGTGCCTGTGAGAGTTGGACATTGAATAAGGAAGACCCAAGAAGAATCGATGCCTTTGCACTGTGGTGCTGGAGAAGTATCTTGAAGGTACCGTGGACAGAGACAAGGACGAAGCAACAACAACAAAGGACAAACCCATCTGTCTTGGGAGAAGCGAGGCCCGGGGGCTCCTTGGGGGCAGGGATCTAGAGCCTTGGTCCCGCTGTCAGGAGAGACCCTTCCCTGGAGAAAGCCATCACGCGCGGAGGGGCAGCGAGAAAGAGGAAGATGGACGGACATGGCGGCTGCAACAACGGGCTTAGGCACAGGGACGATGGTGAGGATGGCGGGGAACCACGCAAGGCTTTGTTCTGTCGGGTTGGCATTGACCTAGTGGCACCTGGCAGTCATTCAACTGCTCCAGACTGGGCTCCCCCACTTCTTTCCCAGACCCTCCTGAGGTGGCACCACAGGAGATGATCCCATCCTCAGCCAATGGGAGGCCACTTCCGCCTGCTTTGCCTGGTGAGAGGGTCCACTGTGACCCTTGGGCTCATTTATCTGTAAAATAATCCCCAGGATGAGGCGATGGCTAGACTTGGAGGGGTGGGGAATGCCAAGGGAATGTGGATGGGCACGAGGGGGGCAGCCGGCCATGTTTGCTGGCTTGGGCTCTAGCATCCCTTACAGGGCACTGCCAGGCTCCCGAAGCCGAGAGTCACCTCCTATTATAGGCCTAAGAGGTCCAGGCTTGGAGGACACAGTCTCCCTGATCATATGGCCAGGTCTCCTAGCCCTGCGTGCTCAGTCCCCCACCCCACCCACCCCTCGTCCCACACAGAAGCTTCTAGAGCCATCTCAGGACTGACACTTGGGGAAATTTGATGCCGGGGTGGGGGTGAGGGGCTAAAGGGGAACTGAGGTCAAGGAGTTCAAGAAGGAAGAGAATGTTTTGAAACTGATGGTGGTTAGCAATTGTGCAATGCTGCTTGATGTGACTAAATACGGAACGATATGATATCTGTATTAGCTCCCAATAAAATGGTTTTGAAAGGAGGAGCTGATACCAAAGGGCTCAAATAGAAAGTGTGTAGAAAATGATGACGGCAGCAAGTGTACAAATATGCTTGACACGACGGATGTATGGAATGTTATAAGAGCTGTAAGAACCCCCAATAAAATGATTTTTTTAATTTTAAATGGTTTTGGGGTGAAAAAATTGATGCAATCTATAATCCCAGCCTTGCCACCCAGCCCCCTTCCTGTCTTTCCCTCCCCCGCGATCACTCTGCTCCAGCCACATGGACATTATCGCTGTTTCCTCCACCGTGCCAGGCCCATCCTGCCCCAGGGCCTTTGCACAGGCTGTGCCCTCTGCCTTCTCTGCCTCCCCTGCCATCACCTCTCCCTTCCCCCACTCCCTCCAACCACGGCGCTTGCCTCTGCCTAGCCAGAGCCCCACAGTCTGTTCCTCCAGCGGCGGCCAGAGGGCGCCCGTGAGCCCGTCCCCCCCTCTGCTCACAGCCCTCCCAGGGGTCCCACCTCCAGAATCCTCCCGGGGCCCACAAAGCCCTGTGTGCCAAGCCTGTTCCCTACCTGCCCTCTCCTCCTCCTCCTTCGCCTCTTGCTGCTCAGCTCAGGTCACAAGGCCCTGCTGCTGTTCCTCCACCTCCCCAGACTTGGTCCTGCCCCAGGGCCTTTGCAGGACGGTGCCCTCTGCCCGAAAGGCTTTTCCACAGGCACTCCCCGCCCCCCCCCCCCCGCCACCTACTATCTCACCGCCCTTGGCTTTTCAGGAGAGAGGCCTCATTTGATCACCTTGTGTACACTCGCAAGCCCCTGCCCCACAACCCACTCCCTGAGTGATCTTTCGGTACGCTGTGGATTCATTTCTGCTTCTTCGCTTAGCTGTGTGTGAATAATTGTCCTTAGTTTGGGTTAAGCGCCGGGCTGCCAGCCGCGAGGCGTGCAGTTCAAATGCACCAGCTGCTCCTGCCTGGCAGAGCTCCCGGTAAGTCGGCAGCCCCGAGACCCTGTGTGGAGCAATCCACCGGATAGCAGTGAGGTGGTTGCTTTCTGCCTCCTGGGAGTTTGGATCTGAGTGAGGATGCCAGGCTTTAGAAATGCCGGATCGATTGACAGGAGAGGCAGTGTCATGGGGTAGGTTTGGGGTGTGGCCCCATAGCCATACTGCTTAGGGTCAACTTTGGGGCCCAGCAGCCACTGGTAGCCCTGGTGGAGTAGTGGTTACGAGTGTCGCTGCTAACTTCAAGGTCAGCAGTTTGAAATCACCAGCAGTTAGTCTTGGAAACCCACTGGAGCAATTCCATCCTGCCCTGGAGGGACACCATGAGTCAGAATCAACTCACTGGCAGTGGGTTGGTCTTTTTGGTGGTGGTTTTGTTAGGAGCCCTGGAGCAGGGGCCCTGGTGGTGTATGATGTGCTGGGCTGCAAACCACAGTGGCGCAAGTTCAAAACCACCAAGCTACTCCTCAGGAGAAAGACGAGGCTTTCGGTTCCCCGTAAAGAGTTAGTCTCAGAAACCCACAGGGGCGGTTCTCCCCTGTCCCGCGTGGGTCGCAGTGAGTCAGTGTTTACTCATCTGTGCAATGGGTGTGTCTCAGACGGGCCCTCCCAGGGTGGGGCCGCTGTTTGCTGAATCCACAGTTCTGTGATGTTCCTGGGGTCCATGCCACCAAGCGGATCCTGGCTCGTGGTGGCTGCACGTGGCCAGGCAGAGTGTGTATATGGGTGGGGGAGGGGCACGTCTTTCTCCCGAGGAGCCTTCCAGCTCTGGGCCAAGCACTTAGCCATTGCGACACCAGGGCTCCTGCGAGTTCCTGGCACTCACCAGTCGATATGGGTTACAGGAAGGAAGGAATGATGTTCTTCGCTCTCCGGGAAGGGGCTCCCCGCCACGCCTTTCTGTCATACCCAGAGAGTGGGGAACTTCCAGGACTAGAGGGAAAGGCCCCCACCCCCCACCCCTGCCGCCAGGGGAGGGGGGAGGGGAGCTGGAGCAGCGAGATCTGCAGGCCTGGAGTCCTAATCAGTGGGCATTACCCAACGATGGGTCAGAGTCCCCCTGCCGGGCCCCCAGGCTCCACCTTCCCCTCCACACCCAAGTCACAAGGGATTTACTCACTGCCCCACCCAATGCCAAGGGAGGGTCCTGGGGTGGGGGGAGCGGAATGACTCCAGGAACTGCAGTCGGCGTCTTCTTCGCGGGGGCCTTGCCCCACAGAGCCAGCCCAGAGAGACACGGATGGGGGTGGCGGGGAGCCCCTGGGTGAAAAGCTGCAGGACTGGGGGGTGGGGTGGGGGCGGGAAAGCCCCCACGTGGAGACAGGCAGGCAGGCGAGCGAGCGGGCGTGGTCTCTCCCTGGGCTGACTCAGGGCTGTAGCCTGTGTGAGTCACATCGTCTCTTAGACCCTCTCACCCAGCGTGCAAAAAGGGGCCTATCTAAGGCACCCTCAGAAAAGGACAGCCCCCCCCAACCCCCCAGCCACAGGGACCCATCATGACAACCTCCGTGACATGTGTTGGATTTCATGAGCCACCAGTGAGTGAGCCCAGTCCTGCCGAAGGGCCGACATGGTGGTCAGGTGCTATTACACCTGTTCCAGCCTAGCTCGCCATGTGCCCCACAGAGGAAATACCTCCGTCCCCACAATCGTCCTTGTGTTTGAGCCCATGGTGGGAGCCGCTGCGTCAGTCCAGCGCCTCGACTGCACCAAACACGATGTCCTTCTCCGGGGACTGGTCTCTCCTGATCACGTGTCCACAGTCCACGAGACGAAGTCCCACAGTCTTGCTGCTGGGGAGCGTTCCGGCGGTCCTTCTTCCAAGCCAGATTTGTTTGTTCCCCTAGCAGTTTGCATATTCTTCACCAGGACCGTGACCCAGCGGGAAGGGGCTGGGTTTCCTTTACACTGAGTTTCGATTCCCACCGAAGGCGGCAGTAGTGCCTGGTTCTGCACCCGAGCCCAGGGAAGAGCTCTGCGAATCTCTTTCTTCCCGAGGCTCTCCGTCGTTTGTCCTGACCCACACAGTCGAATGCCCTTGCACAGACAATTCAGCACAAGCAAACGCCTTCCCGCTGTTCTCTGCTCTCAGCCAAGGCCCACCTGACGTCAGCACTGCTATCCCTCGCGCCGTATTTCCTTCTGAACGCAGCTCGAAGTTCTGGCAGCTCCCTGTTGATGCACTGTTGCTAATTTCCTTGGCTTATCTTCAGCAAACTTCTACTTGCGTGTGATATTACTTGATCGCTTCCGCATTCTGTTGGGACTCCTTTCTTTGGAAGGAGCGCACACCATGGGTGTCTTCCGGTTGGTTGGCCAGGCAACCGTTTTCCCAATTTCTTGGCATAGAGGAGCAAGGGCATCCAGCCCCTCATCGGCTTGTTGAAACATTCCAAGAGGTATTCCATCAGTTTCTGGGGTCTTGTTTTTCCACTAAAGCCTTCACGGCAGCTTGGACTTAGTCCCTCCTTGCCACTGGTTCTGGATCATATGCTACCTCTCGAAATGGGTGCATGCGAAGCAGCTGTTTTTGAGACAGTAACTGCACATTCTTTCCATCGCCTTTGCAAGCTGCGGTGGTTACATCACCTGGTGCCAATTTGGGACTCGAGAGGATTAAGAGTGAAGGGGTGGAGTCTAGCCTGTCAATCAGATCACAGCCAATGAGGTCTCTGGGTGGGCATGGCCTTCTCCTGAGGATTCTGGGAACTACTGTATTGAAGGTGGGTGACTCCTAAGCTCACTCCCTTGGAGACTCTACTGACAAATCTCACTCCCTGGGAGACGTCCCTGAGGAGAAGCCACATGGACCTACCCGATGGAGCCCTGGGTGCTGGAGAAGCCACATGGAGACCCTGCCAGCGCTGAGATGCTTACAACACCACTGGACTCACAAGACTTCCCACCCACTGGGCTGCAATCTTACTGTCATTGCATGTGTTTCGTGAGTCTGAAGAGGGTTTTATAGATTGGTTATCGGACATAAGGGCTAATGCCAGACTTATGGACTTGATCTGGACTGGACTGGGATGCTTTCTCAATATTCAATTGCTCTTGGATATAAAGCTCTATCTTATCCACATATGTGTGTTTATGAATTCGTATCTCTAGTCCACCCGGACTAACATGGATGCTTTCTTCCTTATTTAATATTTGCCCATGGAATCCTTCAGCATTGCAATTCAGGCTTTTCCCCTTCTTCACCTTTCGCTATAATACCCTGCTTTCTCTGTTCTGTCTTCTCTAGAGCTCTTTTACTTAATCATTTCTTCCTTGTGCCTTCACTACTTTACATTCAGGGGCAAGTTTCAGAGCCTCTCCCGACACCCACTTTGATCTTTTCTGCCTTTCTTTTTAATTAATTGATTTATTTTTGGTATTTCTTTTTCAGGACCTCTTACTTTCTTTGATGGACATGTTCTGGATGCTCACGGCTCGTCAGGTCTTCGGTCATTAGTGTTCAAGTGCAGCAAATCTCTTCTCAGGATGTTCTCCAATTCAGGTGGGATAGACTCAAGGTCCTACTTCGGTTCTCAAATTCAATTTTCTTCAGTTTCAAACTGAACTTGCATGTGAGCAATTGATGGCCTGGTCCGCCGTCGGCGTCTGCCCTTGTTTTGGCTGCTAATACTGAGCGTCTCCTTCGCCCCTTCCCACAGAGGTAGTCCATCCGGTCCTTATGTATTCCATCTGGCAAGGGTCCATGGGTCCAGTTGCCACTGAGGTTGTTGAAGAAAGATGTTCGCGAAGAAGCCGTCGATTTTCTCCAGGTTCGTCTCCACGACTGAGATCGTATTTTCCAGCCACGATCTTTTCCTCTGTTTCCAATTTTCACATCCCAATCACCAATAATCACCAGTGCATCTGATTCCATGTTTGATCCATGTCAGACTGAAGCAGTTAAGAAAAGTCTTCAACTTCGTCATCACCGGTTTCAGCAGTTGAAGGGTAAATTTGAATAATAGTTGTTGTGTTAGTGTTGACTACAGAAACAAACCCAGGGAGACTCGTACGTGTACAAGAAAGAGCTTTATGTAAATAGCAATTGTACATTAAGAAAACATCCCTGGAAAAATGAGGAGCTGATATCAAGGGCTCAAGCAGAAAGCAAATGTTTTGAGAATGACGATGGCAACAAATGTACAAATGTGCTTGACACAATGGAGGGATGTATGGATTGTGATAAGAATTGTATGAGCCCCCAATAAAATGATTTAAAGAAGAAAAAAGGAAAACATCACAGCCCAGATCAAGTCCATAAGTCTGATATTAACCCATATGTCCAATGCAGATCTATAAAGTCCTCTTCAGACTTTCGAAACACATGCAATGATGCTGAATGCACGAAGCTCACAGGCCGGTGGGTGGGAAGTCTAGTGGATCCAGTGGCGTTGCAAACATCTCAGCGCTGGCAGGGGTCTCCCCGTGGCTTGTCAGCTGCAATGTCTCCCAGGACTGTAGCGTGTGCCCCACCTCAAGCGAGCCATGTATCTCCTTAGCGCCTCCAAATGAGGTCATCAAGCTGATTGACAGGCTCAACTCCACCCCTTCACTCTTAATCCTCTCAAATGGACAACAGATTCTATTGATTGCACCACAGTGTGTGAGCTGGGTTTCCTTGTGTGCACATAGATATTATCCGATCACAGGCAGGACTGTGCTTCAAGACAGATCTTGAAATGTCCTTGTTGTTGAACGGGATGCCACTCCTCTGGAGTTGATCATCCCCGGAGCGGTAAACGATATGATCCTCTGACTCAGAAGGGCCATGCCAGTCCCTTTGAGCTCACTCATGCCTGGGATATGGCTCTTGGTGCGAAGCGCTCTGGTTCGTGTTGGACCACGTCCGCTTTTCCTCGATTCATACTGAGTACATTCCATGCCTTGGGTGGCAGTGGGCGCTTTCAACTGTGTATTCTCCCGTTCAGTCATGCCCCATCAACAGTAAGATGGATGGGCACACTGGCTGCAACCACGGACACAAGCAAGACCACAGTTATGCGGCTGGTGCAGGACGGAGGCGGGTCTCCCTTCTGTCGTGACAAGGTCGCCGTGGGCCCAAACCCATCAGATGGCACCTCATGGCAGCTCATTAGCAAATGAAGGTCCCAAGAGCACTACTCCGCTCCAGCCATTAGGGGCCACTCACCTTGGAGGAGGCAGCTCTCCCCCGGTGTGTTTTGAGTGCCTTCCGATTTGGGCAGGAGAGAGACGGCGGGCTTTCTACTCCCGTACAGAGATGCAGGCCTGGAAACCCACCAGGCAGCCCTACCCTGTCCTGCAGGGTTGTCACATATTGGACTCAGCTTGATGGCAGTGCGTTTGATTTCTGTGTTTCCCACCCTGAGGGCCTCATCACCTGGCCCCGTCTCTGACAATGTCACACCAGCATCACTCATTAGGCTTTCAGAGGCTCGCCCTTCAGAAAGGGACAGCCTCTTCCTCCTTCTTCCTGGTCTGTTCTTAGTCTGCAAGCTCCACTGAAACCTGATCCCTTGAGGTGGCTCTGCTGGTGCTGGAAACACCCGCCACAAGCCACCCCAGTGCACCACACAGGCAGACGCCTGGTGGGTAGAACTAACCCACCAAGAAGCCATGGTATCCCCCAAACACTGGAAAGCAGAGACTCGGACAGACAGGTGTGCTGCCACCATGCTCATCATGCCCCCCGCCCCCCCTGCTCATCAGCAGGTCCATGGACACAGTGTGATGCCCACTCAGCCACAAACACAGGATGCCACACGCATGACCCTGGAAAGCAGTATGGACGTGAAACACACTGGTTCACTGCCGCTGAGTGGATTCCCACACACAGCCACCCTATGGGCCGGAGTAGAGCCGCCCCCGGGCGTTTCCGGGACTGTCACTCCAGATGGGAGCAGACGGCCTCATCTTCTCCCTCGGAGCCGCTGGTGGGTTCCAACTGCAGCCCACCTAGGAGCCCGCCCACCACGTCACTGGGCTCCTAAGTGATATGAGTTTGTCATAGAAGGGCCAGTCTTCTCTGATCCCATGAGTATGAAGTGTCTCAAAACACAACACCCCCTCCAGGGGAAGAACAACGGAATCCATGGGGGAAGGGAGACAGTGGTCGGTGTGAGATATGAAAATAATAATAAGTTATACTCAAGCTATCAAGGGGTCACGAGGGTTGGGGGGACAGGAGTGGGGGGAAGAGGAGCTGATACCAAGGGTTCAGTAGAAAGTAATTGTCTAGAAAAGAATGAAGGCAAGATGTCACAAAGATGCCTGATACCGCTGATGCATGGCTCATGATAAGGACTGTAAGAGCCCTCCATAAAATGATTAAAAAAAACCCACAAGACAAAACCTTTCATACGACATGAATGTTAAATAAGTAAACTTAACTCAGAATTTGAATGAAAAAAAATTAAGATGACTAAGGAAAAGAGAGATTTATCTACTGCACAATGATCTGAGATGAGGATGGGCAGGTTGTGATTAATTACTGGTTTAGGTTTGGCTCAACTAATTATTCAGCTCTTGATTTTTATTTGAAAGGGGGGAAATGATATTTCTCTTTTAGTTGAGTGTAGAGATGCCGTTAAACCTGAAAGTGTTGCACGTGCACAATCAAGAGGAAAGTTGAATTCGAAATCGAAAACAAAAAAAATTGATTAAAAATATCCTAAAGCCACACAACCTCACTGCCATTGAGTGGATTCTGACCCAGGGTGACGTGTACGACAGAGTGGGACCCAGCTGGGGGCTCCCAGATGGTAACACTCTGTGGGAACAGACAGCCTCACCTTTGCCCCCAAGGAGCGGCTGGTGGTTCTGAACTGGTGTCTTTGGGGATCTCAGCGCCTCCAGGGCTCCTATGAAGCGCTGGGAAGGGGTAAATGGTAGAGCCGCGAAGTGGGTGAGAGGTGACAGCAGGCTGGGGGCGGGTTCGCTTCCCGGGCCCCGTGTTTGAGGTTGGGGTGAGGAAAACACGTGGGGACTAGATAGTAGTGCTGGTTACACAACAGGGTCAAAGTCACTCCTGGCAGGTGCATCGTCCCGTAAACACGGTCCCAACTGGCAAAAGGTTTGGGATATGTAAAATGAAACCTTCCGCCCACACCTCCTCATAGCAACGGGGAGCCCCTGTGAGAACCAAGAGCCGCGTGGCCGCCGGTCGGATGGGTGTTTGGGGAGAAGAGTTGGAATGGCGCAGACAAGCACATCGGGGTCATTGCTCTTCTTGCTTTTCCATCGGAGCAGGGTAGACTTGATGGGAAACGGGCTGTGGTGGCAATTTGGACAAGGCTGCTCGGTGTGAGTGAGCTGTGGAATGATATGACTCCCAATTAATACTAAATTTAGAAAAAGAAAACATTTGTTTCTTGCGCATTCCATAAAATACACATAAGATATATATATAAACAAGTCGGCTAGTTGGCTTTTAAAGAGGATTGCTACAAAATCGTAGAAGCCTTTCTTTAAACGGAGACACCATCTTAGACGGCCTCCCATCGATAGATACGTTGACGGTGGCTAATGCGCCGTCACAGGCATGGCTCGGGCCCGGGGACTGCTGAGACCAGCAGTGTTTCCTTCTGTTGTGCGGCAGGACTCCGGGCACCTAGCAGCAGCAGCAACAACAACAACAACAACAACAACAACGTCTTGTTAGATGTTTTGTGTGCAGCACGGTTGATTGATTTCTCTGTACCTTGTTGAGGTATATAATTAACACACAAGAAAAACACCTGGGCTGTAGCGGTTGAATTCGGTGAATTTTAAACACCCTCTAGGCCGTGGTCATCACCAGTAATGGGAAGTTAAGAGAATTTTGAGGATGGGGCCCAAAGTCGCTGTCCTTCAGGAATTCGAAGGGGTCATCTTGACAGATCTTCTTAAAGAGGGCTTCCAAGCGAGAACTCTTCAGAAAATGGAAAATACTTGGGGGGGGGGGCGGGGGGAGGAAGGCCAGAGACATGGTGCTGAGCGAGGTTCCCTTGTCATGACAACACAACCGCTCATTCTCCAGGGGGACCGAGAGTCCTCCCAAGAGACTGCCGTGGGGAAACCTTAGCCCCTCCACCCTCATTCTCAATCAGTCTTACCCCTCCTGTGTGAGGGAGCCAGCCCCTAACAAATCATCCCGGGTCCGGTAGGCGCGATTGTACAGCGATGATAGAGAAAGATTATAGTCAAGTCGTAGAGAATAAGCGAGCAAGGGGAGAGAGAGTGGAACAAAGGAGTCAGACACATTTCATAGTAGCATGCTCACCTCAGCCCTCCTTGGTGGTCCATGTGGGGATGTGGGGGATAGGGCAGGATAGAGAGGGAAGAGGGAAGGAGCAGGAAGTTGGGAGAGGGAAGGAGGACTGGAGGAGAGAACAATTTATTTCTAACCAAGGCTTATATATCTTTTGGGGGGCATACAAGCCCCCTAGTTACAAGTAACCACATACATCACAGGAAGGGGTTGTACCATAGGCAATACAGCAATGGGAGGGGGATGATCTAGGGGTGTACATGCAATAGGAAGGGGAGGGATTAGGGGTACACATGTGACAAGATGGGCGGATCCTAGATTCAGGATGGCAGCCTAATCTTGATTGTCCTTGAGCTGGAGACATGGTTTCGTCTAGGCTTTCAGGGGAAGCAATCCACTGTCCTTAACAGCAGGGAGTGAGCCCCACCTACGGAGGGACAGACAGTAGGGTCTGCTGGCTCCCGATGGCTGGTGCCTTCAGGGGGATAACTTGACAATCATGTACCATTCGTTGCAAGCAGGGTCCTGGGTCTGACCTATATTTGGGGGGGAGACAAGCTGGGGAAAGTCTTTTCCCATCCCACACTCCCGATGCTTCTGGGTTCCCCATACTCAAAGACCGCGGGCAAGGACCACGAGTGGAGTCCGTCCAGGATGCCCAAACTACCGTCCCGGCTCAGTGTTGACGTTGTCAGGTGTCACCCAGTCAGCTCTGACCCACAGCCCTGTGTGCACCACAGAACGAGACGCCCCCGGTCTGCACCATCCTCACCATCGATCCTGTGCCTGAGCCCAGGGACGCAGCCGCTGGGTTGACCCATCCGTGTTGACCGCCCCTCCACTTCACCAAACAAGGTGTCCTTCGCCAGAGACGGCTCTCTCCTGACAATAGGCCTCCAGCCTGTACGGCGGCGTCATGCAAACTTAAGAGCACTCGGGCCTTACTTCTCCCCGACAGGTCGGTTTGTCCTTACAGCAGTCTGTGGTATGTTTGACAGTCTTCTCCAGCATCGCTTGTCGGCCAGTTTGTCGCACGGTGGTGGCGTGTGTGTCGCTGTGCTGCTGGAAGCCCCGTCACTGTGTGTTTCAGCCGCCAGCAGGGCCACCCCGAGCCAACAGGCTTCGGTGGAGCTTCAGTCTAAGAACGGACAGCCAAGGACTCGGCTCCCCACTGGAGAGGAAGAAGCCGCCAAAAAGCTGGTGCAAAGCTTGGCAGTATTTTCATCCTGGTACCGGATCCATCAAAGAGCTCAGCATTCTGGGAAGGGCCAGAGCAGCGGTTCTCAACCTGTGGGTCTCCACCCCTTCGGGAGTTGAACGACCCTTTCACTGGTGTCACCAGATTCATAACAGTAGCAAAATTATAGTTACAAAGTAGCAGTGAAAATGTCAAAACACACAAACATATTTTACAGAATAATGTCATGGTTGGGGGGTCACTACAACATGAGGAGCTGCATGAAAGGGTCTCGGCGTGAGGAAGGCTGAGAGCCACGGGGCTGGAGAGATGGAAACCACACCGCCTTCAGAAGTGCGTGGACCTCGACAGGGGAGGCGTCAGCCAGAGAGCCTCACACTCGGGGGCTTATGATTCATAAAATGTTTCTATGATTTTTTAGTCATCTTCATTAAAACACTTTTTAATAAGTCATTTTATTGGGGGCTCTTCCAGTTGTTACAGCATTCCACCCGTCAATTGTGTCAAGCACATTTGTACATTTGTTGCCATCATCCTTCTCAAAACGTTTTCTTGGGAGGGGGAAAAAATGAGGAGCTGATGCCAAGGGCTTAAGTGGAGAGCAAATGTTTCGAGAATGATGAGGGTAAGGAATGTAAAAATGTGCTTTACACAATTGATGCATGTATGGCTTGTGACAAGAGTTGCATGAGGCCCCAATAAAATTATTAAAAAACCAAACCAAACAAACAAAAAAACATGTTCTTTCTACTTGAGCCCTTGGTGGCAGCTCCTCTTTTTGCCCCCCCTTTCTCGTGAACACTTGAAAAATGATAAATGATTATTATTTCATATCTTACACTGTCTGCTGTCTCCCTTCACCCACATTTCTCTTGTTTCTCCCCCTGAGGGGTGGTTGTTGGTCGACCATTGAGATCAGTTCCTCTTTCTGGCCCCATCTTCCCCCTATCTTCATGGTATCACTACTCCCATGACTGTTTCTGAGGGGTTTATCTGTCCTGAATTCTGTGTGTCAAGAGCTGTTATCTGTACCAGTGTGCATGCTCTGGTCTAGCCGGATTTGTAAGGTAGAATTGGGGTCATGATAGTGGGGAGGGGGAGCATTAAAGAATTAGAGGAATGGAAAGTAAGGAGCTGATATTAAGGGCTCAAGTAGAAAGCAAATGTTTTGAGAATGATGATGGCAACAAGTGTACAAATGTGCTTGACACAATGGATGGATGGATGGGTTGTGATAAGAATTGATAAGAGCGCCCAATAAAATGATTTTTAAAGAAAAGATTTAGAGGGCTGTCTTGTGTTTCCTCGGTGCTATACTGCACCTTGACTGACTCATCCCTTCCTGTGACCCTTCTGTAAGGGGATGTCCAATTGTCTACAGAGCGACTTTGGGTCTCCACTCCGGCCCCCCTCATTTGCATTGATATGATAGTTTGTTTCAGGTATTCTGATGCCTGATACCTGGTCCTGTTGATATCTCATGATCACACAGGCTGGTGTGCTGCTTCCATGTGGGCTTTGCTGCTTTCCTGCTAGATGGTAGTTTTTTTCATCTTCAAGACTCTAAGACCCTAGACACTATATCATGTAATAGCCCGGCACCATCAACTTTCCTCACCACATTTGCTTATGTACCCATTTTGTCTTCAGCGATTGTGTCGGGAAGGTGAGCATCACAGAATGCCAGGTTATTAGAACAAAATGTTCTTGTGTTGAGGGAGTACTTGAGTAGAGGCCCAATGTTCATCTGCTACTTTAATACTTAACGTATAAATATATGTACATAGGTGGACATCCCTATTGTTACATAAAAATATATTTACATATATACATGCCTGTATTTAGACCTCTAAAAATGTCTTTTGCCTCCTAGTTCTTTCCTCTATTTCCTTTTACTTTCCTCCTGTCCCACTATCATGTTCGACCTTTATTCGGTGCTCAGTAATTCCTCTTGGCTACATTGCTCTTGATCAAGCCCCACTAGGCATCCTACGCCCTCCTCACCATTGATTTTAGATCACTTGTTGTTCCCTTGTCCCTACATTTGTGGGCACACCCCTTTCTTTCCCCCAACCTCCCCTTTTACCCGTCTCCCTGGAACTGTCAGTTCCATTGTTTTCTCCTCAAGATTGTTTATCTTGCCTATCTTGTTAGATAGACCTGGGGGAGGGGGAGGGGGAGAGGAGGAGGTCTATAAATAGTTCTGGGTCTGTCTGCTGACACTTATGACTGTTTTCCATTTGGGTCTGATGAGGTGCCAAGCCCTGTCCCACAAAGTCTATTTTTGAGATTCCTCTGGGACTTTGTTGCTTTTCTCCTCTTGCTGCTCTGTTGCTCTCCCTTTGTGTTTTGCACCCATGGGTGTGTGTGGGGGGGTGGGTGGGATCAGACCAGGCACAATTCCTGCACTGTGTCTCCAGTGCTGTCCCAGTAGCACTATGGGGCAGTGAGGTGGCATCATGTCTCGGTGGGCTAAGATGCATCTCTCTCTCTCTCTCTCATTCCCTTAGTTTGCTCCCGTGTGGTCTGGGCAGACCCACCCCTATCCCCAGGCTCTATCTTCAGTGCTGTCCACTGTAGTGCATTCTTCCGGGGAGGGTGACGATGTAGCTGGGACTGGGGCCGGCCCGCAGACCTCTCTGTTTGTTCACTAAGTCACCTTAAAAAAATCATTTTATTAGGGACTCATACAACTCTTATCACAATCCATACATGCATCAATTGTGTAAAGAACATTTGTACATTCATGGCCCTCATCATTCTCAAAACATTTGCTCTCCACCTAAGCCCCTGGCATCAGCTCCTCATTTTCCCTCTCCCTCCCCGCTCCCCACTCCCTCATGAACCCTTGATAATTTATAAATTATTTTGTCATATCTTGCCCTGTCCGACATCTCCCTTCACCCACTTTTCTGTTGTCCATCCCCCAGGGAGGAGGTTATATGTAGATCCTTGTAATCAATTCCCCCTTTCCACCCCACCCTCCCTTCACCCTCCCAGTATTGCCACTTTCACCACTGGTCCTGAAGGGACCATCCACCCTGGATTCTCTGCATTTCCAGCTCCTATCTGTACCAGTGTCCATGCTCTGGTCCAGCCAGACAGTCACCGTTTTTGAAAACAAAACACAACCTTTTTGATTGTAACTTAGATCATCGCTCAAAAGTCAACCATCAAACACAGCTTGTTCCAACACTTCCCTTGGCCTCCCCTTGAAGGACCATTGCCGCCTGTCTGCCCTGCCACCTGTTGTGCCATCCTCACTGGTGCCCCTCTGCATGAGCCCATTGAGGCAGCCACTGTGTCCATTCAGCTGGTCAAGGGCCCCTCTATTTACCATGACGTCCTTCTCCAGGGACTGGTCTCTCCTGACAACATGTCCAAAGTACAAAAGACGAAGTCTGGCCCTTTGCCTCCAAGGAGCGCTCTGGCTGACCTTCATCTCAGACAATCCTTTGCGCTCAATCTTCTTCTCCGTGCTCAATCTTCTTCTCCGGCACCCTGATAATGTTTGCGCTTCCCTCCTGTTTT
Organism: Tenrec ecaudatus; assembly: GCF_050624435.1. Taxonomy (NCBI): domain Eukaryota; kingdom Metazoa; phylum Chordata; class Mammalia; order Afrosoricida; family Tenrecidae; genus Tenrec; species Tenrec ecaudatus. The sequence continues at coordinate 4,590,807 of NC_134530.1, forward strand.
CTTGATCCTTGGAATTTCCCTCCGGCTTCTTTCCCCCAGGCAGCTGTCTGCTGATTTCTAGGAGGCCTGCTGGCCCGTGCTCATGTGTTGGCTGCGATCAGCAGTTCTAAACCACCAGCTCTTTCACGGGAGAATGACAGGGCTTGCTACTCCCGTCAACAGCTAGTCTCGGACTCATGGGGGCAGTTCTGCCCTGCCCTGAGGGGCCGCTGTGAGTCGGCCTCCACTGGATGGTCCTGAGCCCCGTGTTTGTATCCCAAAGGGAAGCCCATTCTCCAGGCTTCATGGAAAAGGAATCAAATCATCAATACTTGTTGGGGCCTGTGTTTAGCAGGGTTCTTTAGAGAAAGGAAACCAGGACTCTTGTGATTATAAAAATATAAGAGGATGGGTTTATTCAGCGAGAAGGAATACAACAGGTAATTCGTCCACACAGCAGTACAGAGGGCTCAGTTCAACTCACTTTCGAGGAACAGTTAATAGACTGGGAGTCCTTCCACTCGTGTGGGTGGGCTGCCAGGTCCAAGGTTGAGGAAGCAGAAAGTGGAGTCTTCCCTCAGGCAAGATAGTCAGCGCCTGCCCGCAGGCAGCAGACAGCAGCAGGGTGGGTCAGCAGGAGCTAGTGCACAGTTGCTTTGTGAAGCAGGACCCGATGGGATTGTGAACTCAAACAAGATGCAAGGTGACAGGATCCACCAGCCTCGCGCTCCAGCACCAGCACCAGCAGCGTGGGGAAGCAGGCCTCGAAGGAGCCTCGGGCTCTAGCACCACGATCCATGTGACTTGGCCCGCAGGTAGTGCAGCATACTAGCTCCAGCAACACCACCGGATGCTGGCTGTCTTTATTGATCTTGGCCGTCCTCCCATCAAGCTGCTGATTAAACCCCACCCACTTGTTCCTATTGGCCTAATTGGCACAATAAACCCGACGATCACAGGGCCTGACTTCCTCCAGTGGGCACAATGTGCTGGCGACTCACTCGCGTCCTTGGGATCACTTGTTGGTAGCCATCATCAAGCCAGTTCAGAGGACAGCGGCGGTGGCCCTCTGCAGAACGGAGCAAAGCCTTCCTGGTCCTGCACCATCCTCACAGTACTTCCTGTGCATTGATGTCTGTCCATCCATCTCCCGGAGGACCTTCCTCTTTCTCACTGCCCCTCCCCTTGACCAAGCAGGCCATCCGTTTGCCATCGGTGCTTGGTCCTTTCTCGCTGCTGGACCGTCTACTTCCGTGGGGTGACTTAGCACAGTCTGTTGTTTCACTGCTGTGGCTGCGAGGCATGGAAAGGGCTGCCTCACCTCGCAGGTTCCCACTGGCAGCAAGCCCTAGGGGGCAGGGGGAACTGCCCCTTTGGTTGCTCAGGCTGTAAATCTCTACCAGAGTAGAGAGCCCCGTCTCTCCCTAATGGAGCGACTCATCCACTTGTTCAATGGAGGCTCCTCAGCCTGGTTTGGTCATGGAATTCTGGCGTGATGCCTCACACTGAAACATGGGGGTTCTGACTTTATATCACAGCCTACGTTTGCTTTGCAGTAGGCAGTCAGTCGCTGTGGGGAGCTGAGAGGACAGGACATCAAGAGCTCCTGCCCCTCCAATGCGCATTCTACCTGTCCCTGAACACCTTGGGGGTCTTCTTCAGGGAGGAGACAAGTCTTTCCAAAGCCCTGATTACATAGAATAAAAGACTTTGGGAACCGATCACAAGGATCTACATATAACCACCTCCCTGGGGGATGGATAACAGAAAAATGGGTGAAGGGAGACGTCGGACAGTGTAAGATATGACAAAATAATAATAATTTATAAATTGTCTAGGGAGGGGGGAACAGGGAGGGAGGGTAAAATGAGGAGCTGATACCAAGGGCTCAAGTAGAAAGCAAATGTTGTGAGAATGATGACGGCAACAAATGTACAAATGTGCTTGACACCATGGATGGATGTGTATGGATTGTGAAAAGAGTTGTGTGTGCTTTTAATAAAATGATTTAAAAATTGAAGAAGAAAAAAATTTAAAAATTGAAGAAGAAAAAAATATTTTGATGGTAGATGCTCTTAGGATGAGGACTAAAAATAGAACTGAACAAACTCACAGCCACCGAGTTGATTCCGATCCATAGTGACCCTTACAGGACAGGGTCAGGCTGCACCAGTGGGTTTTCAAGACTAAATCTTTAGGGCAGCAGACAGCCTCATCTTCCTCCCTCAGAGCAGCTGGTGGGTTCGAACCGCTGACTTTGTGGTGGGCAGGCCCACGTGAAACCCACATGAGTTACGTAGGGCGAGATCTCTCACACTGCCACCGAGTCAACTCTGACTCACAGCGACCCTGACAGGACAGGGTAGAACTCCCCCTGTGGGTTTCTGAGATTAGAGCTCTTTACAGGGGCAGAAAGCCTCCGTGTTCTCCCTCAGGAGTCGGGGAGGGGGGAGGACTAGGGGGGGTCTAACTCCGTATCAAGGAGCAAATGACTAAGGTCAGATCCTGTGTCCGGGCGGGTTGTGATAAGATGAAGAGGCAGGGGTCCCAAGGGCAGGAGAGCTCCTGAGGGCCATAAACGTGGGGGAGGGAGGGGACAGAGACAAGTCCAGAAGTCAAACTTCACCAACTCTATGAACTCACCTCGAGTCGGCTTGGAAGAGGCCGGCGCTGCAATGCTGAATAAATATTATGACTGGTTGCCTGAAGCCAAGCCAATCCAAACAGTCCCTGAAAATGCCGCACGGCGTGGCCACAAAGGCGACCAGAGGAGCCAGGAGGGAGGCCCATGTGGACTCGTGCTGCCAGGCACCAGCAGGCTGGGGGAATCCCCGAGAGGAGCAAGAGGTAAAAACCCAAGAGACTGTTACCGGAAGACTTGTGGTTCTAGGCCACCCCGAGGTGCCGCAGAAGAAAGGCCTGGCTGTCTGATTCCCCCCCCCCCCTGCAGCCCCCTCCACCCCCCAAAAATGACCAGTCACTGAAAACCCTGTAAGAGCTCTGGAGGTATACGGGTTATGCTTTGGGCTGCCCACTGCAAGCTCAGCAGTTCAAAACCACCAGGCGCTCTGAGGGAGTAAGATGAGGCTTTTTACTCCTATAAAGAGTTAGTCTCAGAATCCCACAGGGTTGCTCCTACCTGGTCCTATAGCGTTGCCATGAGTCAGCATCGACTTGAAGGCAGTGAGTTTGGAGTGAATCGGGATCAATTTGGGGGAGCTGGGGGGCGAAATGAACAATTTTTCTCACTGCCACCAAGTCAGTTCTGACCCACGGCAACTCTACAGGACAGGGTGGAGCTGCGCCTGTGGGTTCCTGAGACTGTCACTCTTCACAGGAGTAGAAGGCCTCTTCTTTCTCCCGCAGAGCGGATGGTGGTTTTGAGCTGTTGACCTTGCGATAAGTGGCCCAACAGGCAACTATGAAGCCCCACCTATATTGCAACATAAAAGCGGTTTAAAAAAAGAAACTAATTCTGTGTCACTGAGAAATGGCCATCGGTCCATCGAGAAATAGAGACCGGTTGTGGATTTCTGGAGCATCGGAGCCGACCATACAAACCAAACTCACTTCCAAGGAACTCACATCGTCTCTCAGAGGCCCTGGTCAGGGCTTTCCAAGACGGAACATCTCGAGGGAAGTGGACCACCTTGTCTTTCTCCCAACATTACAGTTCTGTCTAGCGCTCAGTCCACAGTGCCCCCCGGCCTGTACTAAGGTGATTTTTCAGGCTGGTGGGCGTCTGCCCTGAACCAGGCCCACCCTCCCATTCCCCAAGGTGCTCGCAGGAAGACCTGCTGGCTGAGCGATTCCCACCGAGCTGCTAATCACAAGGTCAGCAGTTCAAATCCACCAGCCTCTTCCAGGGACAGAGATGAGACTGTCTGCTCCCAGAAAGATTGCGTCTCAGGAACCCAAAGGAATGGCTCTACTCTGCTCCATAGGGCTGCTCCCATGGGTCCTGACACCATGGCAGTGAGTTTGGCTTTTTTGGAAGACATTCACAGGGGCGCCTGGTGGCACAGCGGTGAAGCGCTCAGCCGCTCACCTAAAAGCTGGTTGGAGCTCAGTGGCTCTGCAGGGGGGTGCGGGGCGGATGACAACCTAAAAAGCACTGTGGGGCAGGGTGGCCCTACTGTGTCCCAGGGCTGTCCTGCGTGGGGCTCTGACCCACTGATGGACTCAGGACGCACAGCTTTATACTGGGGGTGGGGTGGGGGGGTAAGGGGGTGGGGCGATAGCCAAGTCAAAGCGTCTCTGCAGCAGACACTTCAGGGCGCACTGAGGGGACAAAGATGGGCAGTGAGGGATGAACAGCCCACTCACGGCTACCAGTGGGCTGTGCGCATTCAGTCTAAGCACCTGACTTCCGGCTGGAAGGTGGCTAATTTGAATCCGCCTGGAGGTGCCTCAGAGGTAAGGCCTGGCAACCTGCTTCCCAAAGGTCCCTTTGCTGGCAGTTCTGCTCTGCATACGCACACACACAAGGACTACCACGGGTGGGCAGAGCCAGGGCCGTCAGTCAGGGCACCTTCCTGGAGGAGGTGGAGGCTGGGGGCTCAATCATGGAGCTCCTGGAGGTGGGGGCTGGGGCTCAATCATGGAGCCTTCCAGGAGGAGGTGGGAGCCGGGCCTCAGCTAGGCACCCGCCACCACCATTGTCAGTCTGTCGTGCGCGGTGGTGGCATGTGTAATACTGTGTGGCTGCAAGCAGAGCCACCGGGGTTTCTGAGCCAAGCAGGGAGGGTCTCAGCACAGCGCCCAAAGACCCTATCCGCTTCCCAAAGATCACGTCCCTGAAACTCAACCCAGGCTTGGTTCTACCTGCTCAGAACGCGGAATCCACTCCCCAGGCTAACAGGAGGACCGGAGCTGTGGGGTACTGGGGTGTTGGGAAGTGGAGGGATGGAGGATGGACCTTCGAGGAGTTCTCTGAAGAGGGAAACAGGCCACAAGGTGGGAGCAGGTGTGGCTTAATCAGTCCTTGTGGAATAGATGACCCACAGAAGATTCCAGAAGGAACTCATAATGGTGGGGCTCTCGCCATGGAGGCCCCCGTGGGGGGTGGACAGTTGGCAAGGGGGAAGGATGCGAGGACCCCCACCCCGCGTCGCCTGGGCTGCTGTCTGGCTTCAGCTTTGGCCTGCGAGTGGACGGGCCACTCTGGAGCCCTGCGAGAAACCGACCCGAAAGTAGGGGAGAGGTGAAGTCAGAGCCCAGGCACCCCAGACTTTGGCCTTTGCCCATGACTCCGCTGGAAAGGCACCAACCTGAGATAACGGGTTCTCTGCCCCGCCCCCAGCCCACCCCGATGCCATTGGCCCTTTCCCCTGTCCGTTCGCCCTGCCCGCCAATCAGCAGCCGGGGGAGGGCTTGGAGCACAGGGGCACTATTGAAGCATCCTTAGGGGTGGTGACACAGAGGCTCTACCTGGGCCTTGGAGCGCAGCGCCTGGCCTCGGAGACCTGGCACAGGGTTGGAGGAAGAGCTGGACTCATGAATGGGGATCTAGCCGCGCTGGACGAGGTGAGTCTACACCCACTGAGCAGACGGGAAGACTAAGGCCCGGGTGGAGAAAGCCAAGCCTGACATCTGTCCTTTGGGTCTTGGGCAGGCATCGGTGCACAGGTTCCATCACCTTGTGATATTGGCCGGGGCTGGGGGGCTCTGGCTTGCTGGGTGTGTGTGTGGGGGGGGGTGTCCGTCGAGGAACTGTCCCATGGGTGTCCCAGGCTGCAGTCTTTACGGCAGCTGATCACCAAGCCTTACTCCCGTGCTGGGCTGGGTTCGAACCTCCTATCTTTTACCAAGTGGCGGGAGGCACTTCACCAAGGCACCCCTAGGGCTCCGTGCTTGGATCTGACACTTGCAGATGAAATTGCCTCTGATGTTCCAAGGGGGCCCTCTGCCCAGCCCCAGGGGCAAAGCTGAAGACAACAAAGGCTGAATGGGGGCTCCTGGACAGTGTTGGGGGGGTGCCTGGGCGGGAGGAGGAGGGGGGGCTCGGTGGCCCTCACACCTGCCCCTCCCCACCCCAGATGGCTTCCTCTACCTGTCCCATGGACCCCATGGACAGCCTGGAGCTGCTGGACCTCCTGTTTGACCAGCAGGACGGTATCCTGCGACATGTGGAGCTGGGCGAGCCCTGGGACCTCCCGGGCGGCGACCAGGTGAGGCTCCAGGCCAGAGTGGGGCTCAGAGCATGGCCAGGCATGCCAACGAGGTCTCCCTCATCTGTGTGAGCCCCTGGCTCCTCTTTGTGTGCAGGTCCAGAGAGGGGCGCTAACTGTTCTGGGTGGTGCCCAGGTTTGGAGGGGGGTCTCAGACTCAAGCTCACGTGGCATAGTGGCCAGGCCCTAGGGGTGTCACACTTGAGTGGGGTGTTCAGGCCTGCCTAGGGGATAAAGCGCCAGAGATCCATCTATTGGGAGGACAATGTACCCAGAGGGTCGATTGTGGTCTCCCCCTCACTCCCGTCCCCGCCCCCCCGCCCCCAGCAGATCCAGCCCCGGCCCGGGCCCAATCCGGAGGAATTCCTCACCTCCATCCTGGGCTCTGGCGACTCAGTGCCCAACTCTCCACTCTGGTCGCCCTCGGCTAGTGACAGCGGCATCTCTGAAGACCTAGCCTCTGACCCCCAAGACACCCCTCCACGGAATGGGACCGCCCCCACCCCGGCCAGCTGCCTCCCCTTGGAGCCTGGGAAGGCACTCTGCCCTTCCTACGGTCCTGGGCCCCCCGGCCCCACCAGACCCCCGGGGCCAGTGACCCCAGTGCTCCAGGGCTCCGTTTTCATAGACGTGGGTAAGTTCTGCCGTGAGTCTGTCCACCTGTCTCCTGGATCCCGGCCTGAGGGGTGGATGCTGACATGGGTCCAGTTTTCACGGAGTTCCCGTGGGGTGAGAGGTTGAGTATAACCCGGTTGCTTGGCTCAGATGCCAGAGCCCCCACTGGGGACCCTAGAAGGCAGGGTGTGTCTCCCGAGTTTGTCCTCCCCAGCCCCCACCCTGTAACTGGGTGCGAAGTGAAATGTAGCCTTTTCAGTTGGGGCTCAGGTAGACAGGTGGGCTGATGGGTGTGAGAGGGAGGACAGAAAGACAGTCGCCCAGAGATGTCAGCCCGACAGAGAGGATCTTTCCACCTCTGTGTGCACCCCCGCTGCACAGACATCCACGCGTTGGGCTGCCATCCTCAAGGCCGGCAGTTCAAAACCACCAGCAGCAACTTGGGAGAAGATGGCACTTTCTACTCCCGTAAAGAGTCACAGTCTCAGAAACCCACAGGGGTGGTTCTACCCTGTCCTGCCGGGTCACTGTGAGTCGGCATCGACTCGATGAGAGGGGGAGAGAGAGACAGAGGGAGGAACGGTGTGGTGTTAGGGGTCTTGGGCCTCAGGGTGACCCCCTGGAGCTGAGGTGTGGGGGACATATGAAGAAGACACCCCCAGGAGATCCCTGCTGTTTTTCCCAAGAGCACTGCCTCTGAGCTGCCTACTGTGTGCCAGGCAGGCACCTGAGGGCAGGAGTAGGTGGCCAGGGGGTGAAGCAGGCCTGTCCCTGCCCTTCGGGGGAGATAAGGCCTGGCTCAGATAACAGCCACTCCCTTTGGGGTTGGCAGTGCGTCCCTTGGCAAGGTCACTGTTCCTCCTTTGACCTTGTGGGACTGGCCCAGATGTACCCTGATAGGTTTAGGGTCCCCAGTGGCTGCATCGGGGAAACTGAAGGACGGATTGGGGTTGTCGCTGTCAGCTCAGATCTGGGGGGGAGGGTTCCCATGTTCTGCTATAAGGCAGACCCCATGTGCATGTTGGAGCTCAATCAGGGTGACTCCTTGGAGGGAGAAGAGGAGGGGGAGCCGAGAGTTAACAATCAGGGGACCTTCCTAGAGGAGGAGGAGGAGGAGGAGGAGGAAGAGGAAGCGTCAGCCCCCCCACTGATGCCTGCTCTGCCCATCAGACTTGTGGAGCCCAGAAGGACATCTTTATCCCAAGGAGCAGGCTAAGCAGACCGACTCGCCACCTCGCTACAACCTCACGGTGAAAGAGCTACTGCTGTCGGGCAATGGTGGGGACCTGGTGAGTGTCCCCTTCACCCACCCCTGGGCCCTGGAGCCGGGCGCACACAGGGCTTCCCAATCAATGCCCCCGTTTTAGAGCTGGAAACAGAGTCACAGAGAGGCTTGCATTTGCCCACAATCACACCCAGAGCGAGTCAGCCGGAGGGCTCCAGTCCTGGTGGTCCCTCTCCTAGGCTGGGACACAGCCCGTAACAGAGGCTGCTGTTGTAACCCACACGGTAGGACCAAAAGCTGCAGGGGTTGGTGTTAGGTGCTATTGAGTCACTTCAGACCCATAGCAACCCTGTGCACACCGACCGAACCTGCACCATCCTCACCATTGACCCCATGAACCGATGTCCATCCCTCCTGTTGAGGGCCTTCCTCTTTCTCACTGCCCCTCTGCTTTAGCAAGCATGATGTCCTTCCCAGGAGCTGGTCTCCCCTGACCACATGTCCAAAGTACCCGAGATCAAGTCTCACCCTCCTTGCCTCTAAGGAGCGTGTGGCTGGACTTCTCCCAAGACAGACTTGGTTCTTTTGGCCGTCCATGGTCCTTTCAATATTCCTCCCCTGCACCATGTCCAAATGCGTCCATCCTTCTTCAGTTTTCCTTATACAACATCCAACTTTCACATGCATAAGAGACTACTGAAAACACCGCGGCTTGTGTCAGACGCACCTTCGCCCTCAAAGCAGCCTCTTGGCTTTGCAAGCCTAGAAAGAGGTCTTGTGCGGCAGGTGTGCCCGATGCACGGTGTCCTTTGATCTCCTGATGGCTGCTTCCGAGAGCAGCACTGATTGTGGAGCCAAAGCCTTTGACAAAGCTCCATCTTTTGTCCATTTATCAAGATGTTACCTATTGGTCCAGTTGGGAGAATGTGAGCCTTCTTGACATTGAGTTCTCCTGGGAGGTGAGAATTGACCGACTGCACTCCCCACCCCCTTGGTGCGCAGTAGGGGGTCCCACGAATGGTCCCTGAATGAATGTGTGTCACAGGAGCAAAGAACCATATCCATGCATTGCTACCGTGTTGATAGGCTCTGTGTGAAATCGGTTCTTGGAAGTGGGATTCCTGGCTCAAAGGCATGCGTGCACCCTGGCTGTTTTGAGTCCTCTTGCCAGTGGAGCTGATGGATACTTCCTTAAATCATATGCTGCACACACACACACACACACACACGCGCGCGCGCACACACACACACACACACACACACACACGGAAGCTCAGCCCACACCCAGCAGGGCTGCTGCTCTGCCTCCCTCCAACTAATTACCCTGCGGTTTCCATAGCAACAGCATCACCTGGCAGCCCCCCACCTGCTCCGACCAGGCCCTGGCCACTGCCAGGAGCTGGTGTTGACGGAGGACGAGAAGAAGTTGTTGGCTAAAGAAGGCATCACTCTGTCCACCCAGCTGCCCCTCACCAAGGTGAGTCCACGGCCCCCTACCCCCGGCTGTGAAAGTCCCTCCTCCTGCAGCCCCTCCCTGCTCTTGTTGTGGTTACGAAAACCAACCGCCATGAGCCAATTCCAGCATGTGAGCCAAAAGCCAAACAACTCCCCAGGCAATTCTGACTCACAGCCACCCTATGGGACAGAACAGAGCGGCCCCTTTGGGCTTCTGAGGCTGTCAGGCTTTACGGGAGCAGACAGCCTGTCTTTCTCCCTCGGAGCAGCTGGGGGTTTTGAACTTCAGACCTTGTGGTTAGCAGTGCAATGTGTAACCCATAGTATCACCAGGGGTCCCTTCCAACTCGGAGTAACCTTCTATGTAGGATTTCTCAGACTGTCAGCCTTCATGGGAGCAGACAGCCTCGTCTTTCTCCCTCTGGGCGGCTGGTGGGTTTGAACTGCAGACCTTAGATGAGCGGAGTTCCATTCTGACTCAGAGGGATGCCATGTGGCAGAGAGGTGCTCCGCGGGGGTTTCTGGGCTGTTGCCTTTATGGAAGAAGCCCTAATGGCACCTTAATTAAGCCCTTAGCTGCAGAGGTCAAGCATTTCAAACACCCCCCACCTCCATCAACCCCCAGCTTCTCTGTGAGCAAAGGCCCAGCCACCTGCTTCCCTGAAGATGTCAGCAGGGAAAACCACACAAGCCCCACGGGGGAGGGGGCTCTTCCCTCGGCCACATGGCATCTCTGAGTCCGGATGGAATTCGGAATGGAATCCACCACAGGCAGAGCTGATGAGGGCATCATCACCTCCTTGCAAGGCGGTTCTGGGTGATGGGGGTGCATCAGAGACCAGGGTCTGGTAACAGCTCGGGTGTGGGGGCTGGGGCGGCGACCAGAGCCCCTCAGTCTCCTAGAGACTCCCAGAAGTTAGGGAGAGGAGAGCTGGCCTTTGAGCCATCAGGGATGGGCACCCCTTCTCCCCCGGCGTGGCATGGCTGGAAGAGAATGGGGTGGGGGCACCACCCACACTGACCCCAGCCTCCACTTCGCCTCCCTTGGCAGTATGAGGAGCGAGTGCTGAAAAAAATCCGCCGGAAAATCCGGAACAAGCAGTCAGCCCAAGAAAGCAGGAAGAAGAAGAAGGAATATATCGATTGTCTGGAGACTCGGTAATGCTGGGACGTGGACCCCTAACTCAGCGGGGGAAGCTGAGCCCCAGAGGGAGGGAAGGGATATACCTGAAGTCGCAAGATTTAGGACTCTGGATCAGCAGAGATGTCGTCTCTCTAGGAGAGACGTTTGTTACAGCGATGGCGGTGAGATAGATATTTAGAGATGGCATAGGGCACGGGTCTTGGGGTCCCTTTGTGCCCTAAAAAAGAGTCCCCCCCAAAAAGGACAAGATGTGTCCCATACAGTTCTGACTCTGCCTGAAGGGGGACATGCTTTTGTCTGATCACTCTGCGGTCCTCAGAGCCGTCATGGCAAGTTCTAGGCAGAACTTGCTCAAACTTAAAAATCATAGCCCCAAATCTTATGCCAATACCTCTCTCTTACCTCAGGATATTGGGAAGACAAGCGCCTCTTTAATCTTTCCTAGAAACATAAAAAAAAAGAGCAAGCTCACTTTTTAAACCAAGACTGACATTACTGAATGCTATACGTCTACTTGGGTTTTCTATTTCCTCTTACGCCGGTTTTGAGGTACAGTTCTCTGGAATAAGGTCTGCTTCGATGTAAACGCTTTCCCGGTGCTCCCCTGCTGTTTTATGAATCTCTGGGTTGTCTTTAGTTTTGCTCTCCTTCTATTTACTTATTTTTATAAATCACTTTATTGGGGGTTCTTACCGCTCTTATAACAATCTATGCATCCATTGTGTCAAGCACATTTGGACATACATTACCATCATTTTCAAAATGTTTTCTTTACACATGAGCCCTTGGTATTAGCTCCTCTTTCCCCCCTCCCTCCAACACCCTCCCACGCCGGTGAACCCTTCATAATTTATCAATTATTTTTATTTTCATATTGTACACCATGCGCTGTCTCCCTCCTTTCGGTTGTTTGTCAGGGGGGATGTATGTCAATCATTGCGAGCTGTTCCCTCTTTTTCCCTCTTCTCCCCTCCACCTGCCCCCTAACCTCATGGTATCGCTACACTCATTATTGTTCCTGAGGGGGGTTAGCTGTCCTGGATTCTGTGTGTTGAGAGCTCTTATGTGCACCAGTGTACATGCTCTGGTCTAGCCAGATTTTTAAGATAGAACTGAGGTCATGATAGTGGGGGGTAAAGAATCATTAAAGAACTAGAGGAATGTTTCGTCAGTATGATACTACACCTTGCTGGCTTGTCCCTTCCTTGCGACCCTTCTGTGAAGCGATATCAAATTGTCTACAGATGGGCTTTGGATCTCCATTCTGACCCCTCTCATTAGCATCGAAATGGTTGCTTGTTTGGGATCTTCTGATCCCATAAACACCTTGTGACCACATGGGTTGGTGTGCATCTTCCATGTGGGTTTTGTTGCTGCCCTGCTGGATGGCTGCTTGTTCAAGCCTTCAACACCCCAGACGATAAATCTTACAACAGTCAGGCACCATCAGCTTTCTTCACCACATTAGCTTATGCTCCCGTTTTGTCGTCCGCGATTGTGTTGGAAAGGTGAGCATCACAGAATGCCAGGTTATTAGAACAAAGTGTTCTTTCAATTGAGGGAAGACTTGAGTAGAGGCCCAATGTCCATCTGCTACCCTTATACTTAACCTATAACTATATGTCCATAGACCGATATCCCTATCATTATACATTAATAAATTTACATATGTGCATGCCTGTGTTTATACATCCTTAAATGTCTTTTGCCTCCTAGTTCTTTCCTCGATTTCCTTGTCCTTTGCTCCTGTCCCTCTAACATGCTTGACCTTCATTTGTCCTCTGTACTACTGGGCTACATGGCACTTGATTGAACCCCACCATTCTATGCCCTCCTGGCCATTGATTTTAGATCTTTTGTTGTCCCCTTGTCCCTGGGTTTGTGGGCTCTCCCCACCCCCCACCCCACTTTTTTGCCATCTTTTTAATTCCTCAGGCTGCACCATGATTTTTCTCTTTGTGTGTCTGATTTCTTAATCTCCAGAGGTTTTCTATTTGAAACCTTCTTTTCAAAGGAAGTGTTTCTGGCTCTCCAAGTATAATATTGTTTCCTAGTTTATTTATAATTTTATCTTTATCATCATATCCTTCCTTTGTGTGTGTTTTCTTTGGAGATGGGGTATTGATTCTTTTGTTCTTTTGCTAATTTTCGAATGTGTGTCCTCAGCTCACTGAACTGAATGAAGGCTATGCCTTTTCCTCTCAATACTACTTTAGCTGCATTCTGCACATTTATGATTTGCCCAATTGTCATTCTAAGGTGGTCCGTGGTTTTTCCATCATTTTTATTGTGAAGTCCTCCTTGTCCCACGAGTTATTTGGGAAGAGGGTCATTCAGTGGGGGAATGTGTTTCTCCCACTCAGGTGTGCGCTGTTTGGTCGACTTTCTGGAAAGTGACACCTTAGCCTTCTGACCTTTTTGGGGAAATAGAACACATGATCCCATGAAAAAAAGCACAGTCTTAAGCCGTAGGATGGGATTTATCCAAGGTGTCTCCTGGGTGACTCCATGAAAAGCTATGACTTCACACCTGTCTCCCATATTCTGCACCCTCTACCTTGAGGGGAGAACCTGGGCCCAATGCAGATCCCTATTTCCTGGTGTGAGCATTTCTGTCTCACCTTTGAGGAGGCTGAGTACAGACGTCATTCAAGACAGATGCGGGAGGGCAGGTGGGGTCCTCAGTCTGGACCTCAGGACGGTAGGCAAGATTCTCATTACCCTGAACTAAGTGCAGTCTGCTAAACTCCTCATGGGTTGTCATCTCACGTCATTCCCCCAACCACTTTGTGAGCCCGGCAACTGCCTCCCTATTTTACAGACAAGCGAACTGAGGTCAGCGAAACTGGATGGCTCAAGGTCATGGGGCAGGTTAAGATGGTCCCCCAAGTCTCCTTGGGATGCCCAGTCACCCTGTTTCCTTTCCTGGGACAACCACTGCCTGCATTTGGCATTCCCTTGCAAACCCTGAGCCTCAGACTTCAGTGGAACTTCCACCCCAATACAGAAATAAGACCCAGGAGTCATGAAGACCTGAGTTCAAATCCCAGCCCCGGGCAGGATCTTTCTAGGAGAACTTAGATGATTCACTTCATGTCCCCTCCCAGGAGGGCTGCCAGATGGGTCAGCAGGCGACAGGCACCTTCTGACTCTCACGGTGACCCTGTCCTTGCAGGATGTCTGCCTGCACCGCCCAGAACCAGGAGCTACAGAGGAAGGTCTTACATCTCGAGAAGCAGAACCTGTGAGTTGGGTCCTCTGCCCTCCCTCACCCCCCTACAGAGGGTAGGGAGGGTCAGCCTTCAAGTCCCTTGGGGGAAAAAAGGGGAGACAATGTAGGGAGAGCTTTGTGTGGCAGGGCAGAGCTGGAGTAACAGCTTAGGAGACTGGGGAAATAGAAACTGCCTAGATGAGGGCATGTGGACAGAGGGCACTGAAGGATGTGTGCGAGTTTGCTAGGGGGGAGGCTGCTCCTGATGCAGGAAATGGCACGTGGGAAGGCCCTGAGGACTTGGGGGAGAAGTGCAAGGGATTCTATGTCAGGGGTGTCTTTATTTAGTTTCTATTTCCAGAGCATCTTTTGGACCCCAGAAATGGTTCTGGGCACTAATTCATGGCATAGTGGTTTCTAACCACAAGGTCAGCAGTTAGAAACCACGGGCTGCTCTGTGTCAGAAAGGCGTGACTGTTTACTCCCGTGAAGAGTTACAGTCTGGGGAACTAACAGACCCTGTAGGGTGGCTAGGTTTCAGCATCAACTCGGTGGCAGTGAGTTTGTGCTTTTGGAGTTGCTGTCTGGTCAACCACGGTGCCTGGAGACACCGTCGGGCAGATTGGAAGTGCTCCAAAGGGGAGTTTAAGGTTGTGGCATCCCGGGGTTTAAGGTAGTGGCATTTCTTTCGTGGTGCCTCGGCACGGATTCGAACCGCCAACCTTGTGGCTCATCGTCGAGCACCAACCCTTCACATCCCCCAAGACAATGAACAGAGCACCCACTGAATGAGCAAAACAGGCCCAGCCTCTCCGACTGAAAGAACCCACACGTTCTCATTTGGAAAGCACCCCCTGACTGCTGTCTGGGGCAGAAGAAGCCTGGGGATGGGGTAAGGGCATCCAGGGGGCCGGGATTTAGGAAGATGTAGTGGGAGAAAGAGGGGCGAGCTGCCCAGGGACGAGCTGTGGGGTGGGAGGTAAGTGAAATTCAGAAGTCCAGATGGGGGTGGCAGTCGGGGCGGAAGCATCAGGACCCTGGACCAAGGCCTGCCTGTCCCCCCCACCCCCCACCCCAAGGTCCCTCTTGCAGCAACTGAAGAAACTCCAAGCCCTCGTGGTCCAGTCCACCAGCAAGTCGGCCCAGACGGGCACCTGCATAGCAGTGAGTCCAGACCCAGAGTCCACGCACGCACGCATTCGGGACCTTGGGGGTCTCGGCTTGGCAGAGGGGAGGGGAGGGGCGCCGGCCCGAAGCAGGCGGGGGCAAGCTCACGGCTTCAGTCCCCGCCCTCAGGAGATGCGCATGCTCACAGGGGAGGGGGCGGGATCGGGTGACCCCGCCCACATCTCTGCCAGGTCCTGCTGCTCTCCTTTGCCCTCATCGTCCTCCCCTCCATCAGCCCTTTCGCCTCCGACAAAGCCCAGCGCCCCGGGGACTTCACGCCCGTGCGAGGTACGTGGGCCTGGCAGGCCCGCTCCGCCCTGGAAAACCTGGGGGGCGGGAGGAGACCCCCGCCCACGGTTCCGCGTGGATGGAGGGTGGGGGGAGAGAAGCGGGGCAGCCCCTTAAGGGTCCCCTCCACCCTCGCCCAGTCTTCTCCAGGACACTGCACACCGACGCCACCTCCCGCGTGGCCCCCGACGCCGCGCCAGGCTCCGAGCCTCGGGGACCCCAGCCCGCGGCAGGCTCACCCCCAAAAGGGGCTCCAGACACCTCCGGGGCCGAGTGGGGGTCCGGGGACATGCCAGTGCCGGGCAACTTGACAGCAGCGCTGGACAACTCATCAGTAACACGGGACAACTTGACGCTGGACAACTCATCAGTGACACTGGACAGCTCGACGCTGGACAACTCATCAGTAACATGGGACAACTCGACGCTGGACAACTCATCAGTGACACTGGACAGCTCGACGCTGGGCAGCCCGACGTTGGCGCTGGGCAACTCGACGCTGGGCAGCTTGGCGCTCGACACCTCAAGCGAGGCGCTGGACAACTGGACAGCAGCGCTGACCTTCTCTACTCTGACGATGGACACCTTCAAGGATTTGCTGGGCCTGGCTGCCCTGCTGGGCTGGGTCACGCCTGAAGCAGGCCCCAGTCCTGGGCGCGTGGGGCTGGAGGCAGCCGGAGAGGAGTTGTAAAGCCCCCAAGGATGGTGTCCCGTGCCCCTCTGCCTGGGGACCCGCAGTGGACAGCAACGGACATTGGGCTGGAGGTGGGGCAGACTGGGGCAGAAACAGCCCGCTTGATCTACCCACCCACGGCTACAGCCCCGCCCACCCGGGGCCCGGAGACCTATCCAGCCTCCCCGAAGATGGACGGAACTGCCAGGACTCTGGAAAAGGATGGCAGGGGACTGAGGAGAGGGAGACGGGTGACAGGCAGACTGAGCCACAGAGCCTGTGGACACACTCAGACACACACAGCCACGCACCCTCAGTCACACACAGACACAGAGCCCCAGATATGGGCAGTTACATACACCATAGCCTTCACACTGGCAGTATCATACACTCAATTACACCGACATACACACACACTGAGACACAGACGCACACATACACCATACATGCATGTGTACGATACATGTACACACACCTACACACATATCTATGTATAGTACACACATATACGTATGTGTGCATGTAGCCTCAGTGCACCCCACCCCGTGTGGTCTGCTGCCACACGAGGACGCTGGCCCCAGAGAAGGTGTGAGTCCAGGACTATGAGGTGCTCGATCCACACCCACCCCCATTCTAAGGCTGCTGTGACCCCTAATAAAGGATTTGTACCAGACGTGGCTGGCGCTGAGGGCTGGAGCCAGTCCCCGGGGCTAGGTGGCGCTGGGCAAGGCTGCAGGTGCGCCTTCAGCACCACGGAGAGCAGCCGTGGACAGAGAGCAAGGTGCAGTGGCTGCAGAGGGGTGTTTGGGGGGGGCGGGGATTTCCTCAAATTGAGCGGTGGCTATGTTGGGGTGGATGCAGTTGCTTTTCTGGGGAGTAGGGGTGGGTTGCCCACCCTGTGCATTTAACATAACTCCTCCACCGGGAGACACGGAAGGGATGGCGTTAGTTTTGAATTGCCTGCTGAGAAAGCCTCACGGTAGCCATTGTGATTCAGCATCGGGCAAGGTGGGCAGTTTGAGACCACCAGCCGCTCCGCGGGAGAAAGGTGGTGCTTCTGATTCCCGTGAAAGAGTTACCGTCCTGGAAACCCACAGGGGCAGTTCTCCCTGGCCTTGTAGGGTCACTACGAGTCCGCATCAACTCCATGGCCCTTTGGGTCTCCTTGAGATTTACACCCAGCAGAACACATACCTGCTCAACCGTCCCTCCATGTGCACCGGTAGCATGTTCCGAATCATGAACCCCCCACACCTTCTTTCTCCGGGCCATTCCTTCCCAGGAACACACCCACCGCCCTGTAGGTCCCTACCTGACTGTCAAGGTGCTGTTGTCAGTGTAGAAGCCCTGGCAGGAGAAAGGCGGCTGTCTACTCCTGTGAGGGGTTACCGTCTGGAAACCCACGGGGGCGGTTCTACCCTGCCCTACTGGGTGGCTGGGCCGGCACGGACTCAATAGCAGTGAGTTCTGTCATTTGGGTTTGGTCCAGTGCACGTTAGCAATTCCAAACCACGAGCTGCTTCACAGGACAAAGGGGAGGGGCTTCTGTTCCAGTCTAGACTTGATTTGCAGTCTGGGAAACCCATGGGGGGGGGGCGTGTTCTGCTCTCTCCTGGCGGGATGCTACGAGTCGGTTTTGACTCCGTGACTGAGTTTGGAGGGGCCTGCCAACGTGATCCCATCTAGCGTGGATGGTTCTCTGAAAGAGCACAATGCCCAACAGCCATCCCTTACTGGTTAAGCTAAACTCGTTCAGGCGAAAGAAGACTTCCGGGGGCTTTTAGAGGAGAAAACGTAAAGATGATCTCAGGGCAGTTGCTTGGAGTTGGAGGTTGACTTATCCTTCCAGGTTCCAGGAAGTCTGAATCCCATGGAAACTTAAAATTCAGTTCTAACTTTCCCCTCCTTTGATGAGTATTCATCTACAGAATCCTTGATCAGAATGTTCTGTCTTGTGGTGTGCTCTGAATGTGCCACTCACCTGCCCGAGATGTACAGGTGTGTCCCTGACAGACACCGCCTTTCTCAAGGGGCTCACAGCCTAGTAAGCAGGCGTCACGTCTCAAACAGGAGCCATGGAAATGTGAGGCTAATTCAAAAAGTATTGTTTCAAGGGTTGCCGTTCGTGCACGCACAAGATATGCCCACGCGTGTCTCTGTGAGGTGCCCTGGTGGTGTCGTGCTTAGGTGCTGGGCTGCTCATCACAAGGTCAGCAGTTCAAAACCACCAGCGCACTGTAGGAGAGAGAGGAGGCTTTCTACTCCCGTAAAGTGCTGTGGTTGCATTCAGGTGTGATCCAGTTGGCTCCGACTCACGGCGACCTTAAGCACAACCGAACCAAACACTGCCAGGCCCTGCACCATCCTCACAATCGTTTCGTGCCCGAGCCCACGGATGCAGCCAGGGTGTCCGTTTCCTCAAGGGCCTTCCTCTTCCTCACTTGACCAAGCATGACGTCCTTCTCCAGGGACAGGTCACTCTGACATGCCAGTCTTGCCATCCTCAACAGAATGAAGCACCACCCCCTCCTCACCATTGTTCCTCTACCTGAGCCCAGGGGTGCAGCCACGAGGTCAATCCGTCTCATTGACGGCCTTCCTGTTCTTTGCCACCCCTCCACCTTACCAAGCATGATGTCCTTTCTCAGGGACGGGTCTCTCCGGACATATGCCCAAAGCTTGGGAGACGAAGTCTTGCATCCCTGCCTCTAAGATACACCCTGGCTTTACTTCGTCCGATCTACACGTGTTCTCTTATCAGTCCGTGGTACTTGCGATCTTCTTCTCCAGCGCAATTCAGAGCCATCGATTCCTCCTTATTCGATGTCCCTCCTGCACGTGCATATGAAGCCATGGAGAATTCCACGGCTTGGGTCAGGGGCACCTTGCTCTGACCTCAGAGTGACATCCATGTTCTTCACTACGCTAAAGGGGTCTCATGCCGATTTACCCAGTGCAACACGCCTTTTGATGGGTCAGTTTGTCACATGGTGGTGGCTTGTGAGTTGCTGTGATACAGGAAGCTGTCGCTGGTATTTCACATGTCACCCAAAGCAACCAGGTTTTCAACGGAGCCTCCAGACAAAGCACAAGACAGCGAAGGACGACTCAGCTCCCCACTTTGGAGGAAAAAGCCGCTGAAAACCTTTTGCACAGCTTGGAAGCATTTCCAGATACCGAAAGCCATGAAGAGTTACAGCCTCAGAAACCCATGGGGGCAGTTCTACCCTGCCTTATAGGGTCGCTCTGAGTCAGCATCGACTCGATGGCAGGGAGTGTGGCGTTTGCGAGCATTCGGGGCTGCAGGCAAGATCTCTGAGCAATGTGCTTGTCTTGGTCTCATTCCAAACCAAGCCAAACTCACTGCCATCGAGTCAATCCTGGGACATAGCCACCCTACAGGACAGAGTAGAACTGCTCCTGCAGATTTCCAAGGCTGTCAATCTTTACAGCAGGAGTCCCAGTCACCTACTGGTTACAAGTTAGGCTGTTCATCACAGGAACAGTAGTTCGAAACCACCAGCTACTGCACAGGAGAGAAGAGGCTTTGTACTCCCACAAAAGCTGGAAACCCACAGGGACAGTTTTCTCTGTAATAGTGGGTCAGCCATGCGTTGACTTGATTCGAGGTCAGTGTTTGGTTTGGGTTTCAATCTTTACAGGAGTAGAAAACCTCTACCCAGAAAGTGCAGCCGGTGGTTTCACACTTCTGACCTTGCCATTAACAGCCCACTAGCCACCAGGGTTCCCCCGCAGTCCTGGGTATTTGCGAGATCCTGGGAGAAGTTAGGATTGCTTTTATTAACAACTTTCCTGGGGTCTGGAGAATGCCAGGTAGACCCAGGAGTCTTGCTCCAGCCCCTTATAGTCATCCACCCCAAGCCTGACCCCCAACTGGTGCCTCGGCCTGACTGCCCGGTCCTCCTCCAGGGTCCAAGAACAAGGCTTTGGGGAGGTGGACCTCAAGAGAGCTGAGGATCATCTGGCGGTGGTAAGGGCCACCTGCAGGGAGTGGGCCCAATGGGCAGAGGGTGCACACCCCTGCTTAGTGTGCCAACCAGGCAGGTCCTGGCCACCGTCTCCCGCGAATGTTCCCAGGCTAGGAGGGTGTAACTGGAGCTTGGGCGGCCAGTGCCAGGGCTAAGGTAGGGGAGGAGGTGTTCCTTCTCAGCACCCTGGCCCCTCCAGGCACCAAGAATAAGCAAGTTCGGCCTCGTGCCCGTTTCCCTGTGCCCTGCAACCCAGAGACCAGGCGTGCATAACAAAATTGAACCCGGTTTGGAAAAAGAGAACCCACAATTTCTTACAAACCCCCCTCCCCGAGCACCCTCGTCAGCTAGGGAGCCCGTCGGCCTTCACCTTTTTGGGAGGCCTGTGGGGAGTGGGTGTGTCCGGCCGCTCCCGCTTTGGGCTGGCAGGTCCAGAGCCATTGTGCTGGGTGGTGGGGGGCTCCTTCTTGGGGCTGGCGGATGCTGAGCTGTGGAGTGGGGCAGGGGGGTCCTGCTTGGGCTCGAATTTGGGGGCGAGCGGGCGGGGCAGCGGTGGCAGCGCCCTCTCCAGTACACAGGGTCCGTCCCAGGCGGGGATCTCTAGGCCCAGGTGTTTCATCAGCTGCTCCATGACGTCGTCCACGTAGCCATGGATGCGCAGGTCTGCGTGGCGGTCCTGCGGGGCGGGCCAGAGCGGAGATCAGTGTGCTGGGCCTGGGGCGGGCGCTCAGGGCGGTGATGGGGAAACAAGACATGCAGAGACCTCGGGCACCTACATGTTTGGTGGGCTGCAGGTTGACAATGACCAGTCGGCCACCCCGGCGTTTGGTGGCCAGCGGCAGGTTCCCACTGGGCCGGATCTGCAACGAGGTGCCCAGGGTGATGGACAGGTCGGCGTTTCTAGGGCGGGAGCGAGAGTGTTAGTCTGAGCAGGTGGCCCTGGGATGGCCCTCTCAGGCACCAGGCCTTCCCACTCCTCTCTGCCAACCCCAACCCCTACCCCCCGGGTGCCCCCGACCCTCCAGCTTGCTTTACCTCCCTGCTCACCTGGGCTTTCCAGTGGACCCATTTCTGAGCCTGGGCAGCGATCACGCCCCTAGGCCTCTAGCAGGTCAGCCTCCCCGCTCCCTCGGAGCCCCTGTTGTGGGAGGCCTGTCAGGTACTTTGGGATGCACAGAGCATCCTGGGAAAGTGCTGGGACCCGGATCCCAACCCCGCCTCCTCACTTCCTGCCTAGGTTGCACTGGGCAGAGCTGTCGCCTTACTAGGCCTCAGTTTCCCTAACTGCAGAATGGGCCTAGCAGGGCACCAACAGGGCTGTGGGGAGGGCCGTGAGTGAGTGTGGGCCCCTGGTGCCCGGGGCTTGTCTGACAGAGCAGGGCTGGTGCCTGTGTTGCCCTCCATGCAGGAGAGCAGAGTTCAAATCCCGGCCAGCATATTTTAGGCTAGGCCACCTGCTGTCTGACCGTGGAGGCCGGCGTGTTGCCAAGATGCTGGACGGGTTTTAGTAGAGCTTCCAGACCTTGGCAGACTAGGAAAGAGAACCCTGCAGATCACGGCCCACCAAGGGGCAAGCAGGCAGCAACAGTAGCTGTGACTATAGGGAAACTGAGGCCCAGTGAGGGCCACCTCCTCCAGGAAGCCCTCTTTGGTGGCTGCCTAAGCCTCTGAGCAGTCTGTCTTCCACCCTATGCTGGAGTTAGCTGCTTTGGCCTGTCTTGCCACCCTCGGGCCCATAAGGGTGGGGCTCAGGGGTCAGACCTGCTGGCCTCGTCCGCGAGGGTGAGGTCTCGGTCAGGCAGGGCATCCTCCCAGTCCAGGATGGTGTCTCTTAGCGCCCCCCTGCGGCAGCAAGGAGAGGAATCAGCAGGGCTCTGGCTACGGGTTGGGGGACGGGGCTCCCTGCAATGCAGGTGGGGGAAGGGGCATCGCTCACCTGCAGGCCCGTAGCCCCCTGGCCTTGGCCACTGTGCAGAGCCGGCCGGTGGTCTTTAGGCCCATGCTGCCTACTACTGTGTCCCGGACGTATTGCCTGTGCAGGGGAGGGGCGACATGGGGAGTCACTGCAGCCACCAAACCCACCCGGAGGCCTTGCCCAGGAGAGCTGGGGCCTTGGCTACAGGAAACGTCCAGCAATTCCAGGGTGCAGGGCTTTCTGCCTCCATGGACAAGCTGTCCCTGTCTTGGGAAGCAAGGCAGGCGGGAAAATGACGCAGAGAGAGGCGACGCAGGAGCTCGGACTGCATCACCGAGCCTGACTCTGACTTAGGAAAAGGGACCTGGGCTTGGAGCAGCTGCAGACAAACCTGCACATACCCAGGGGGTTACGGCTGCAGGCCCTGGACACACAGCTGTATCCACCCCTGGGGCTCCCTGATTTTCATATAGACGAATGGGTTACACATTGAGCCACAAACCACGAGGCCAGCAGCTCGAACCCACCAGGCTCTCTGTGGAGAAAGAGGAGACTGTTCTGCTCCTGTAAAGATTTACCATCTTGGAAACCCAGAGGGGGCCCTGGGTTGCCAGGAGTGCTATAGGATTGCCATGAGTTGCATGCAACTCGATGGCAGCAAGTAAAACTGAGCTGCAAACCACACGAGGTCAACAGTTCGAATCTCCCATGTGCTCCACGGGAAGAAAGGACGAGGCTGTCCACCCCTGTAAAGATTTAAAGTCTCCAATAAACAAATGCATAGAAAGATGTCACGTCTTGGAAACCAGAGAGGTTTTTAGCACCAAGGGTGCCTGCTGGGGCAGTGGTTACGGCTGGGCCGCTGACTGCACGGCGAGCAGTCTAAAACCACCTGCCGTTCTCCGGGAGAAAAACAGGAGCTCCGACTCCCAGGAAGAGCTGGTCTTGGAAACCCACGGGGCCAGCTCTACCCGGTCCTACAAGGTCGCTATGAGTTGGTGTCTACTGGACGGCTGTCTTACGTGTATGATTCTTAATTAGTGGGTACCGAGCCCGGGCAGTGGACTAAGTGCTCAACCAACCCATCGGCTCCGAGGAAGAAAGACCTGGCGGTCTGCTCCCATCAAGATGCTAGTCAAGATGACGAGATGGGATGGGTGATTCTCCTCTGTCACGTGGGGTCCCTGGGAGTTGGGTACCCGACACAAATGATGGGGTGCTGGGACAGAATTTCTTCGCTGCCAGGAGAGACTGTCTCGAAAGCTGAGGGCCAGGGAGAGGGCAGCGTTCCCTTCTGTGTCGTACACAGGGAGACTGGGGCTGGCCAACGGTGGTCCTTGGCCACCCGGGCCCACTCCTTGGTTTTTGTCGATAAAGTTTTATTGATGCACATTTGCTTACATGTCGCCTGAATGATCTCTGTGCTCTCTAAGGGTAGAGCTGCTAGAACTGGGCTGACAGGGCTGGGCTCGCTGGCCCATTATAGGAAAAACAGGTGACCCCTGCCTAGGCCGAGGGGTTCAGGAGTCAAAAATTTTGCAACCTTTTTTTAAAAAATAGAATGTTGAAATTTTCCCAAAGGAACTAAGGTAGTGGAGACCCTCTCTGGGGTCAGGCCCGCAGGCGGTGGGACGCGTGTGCACCCCTAGGTATCCACACCTGTGAGGGAGGAGAGGGTGGCGTTGGCTCCCACCTGCTCCATGAAGGGGCACTGATTTAGCTGTCTCGGAGGACGAGGGTCACGCCCCAGCATCCTCCAGCTACCGCCCAGGAAAGTCACTCTGTTCTGCGCTCAAGAGGCCTGTTTCCCCCCTGCAGGAGAGTCACAAGGTCCTCCTCCCTAGGAGAGGGTCCCGCCAGACAATAACCGCCTCTGGGTCTTTGGAGACCTCTGCTCCAAGTGGGGGCGTGACAGAGGGCAGAGTGTGGGGCAGGGCAGCCTGGCGGCACCCACCACCCCAAAGCCCGGGGCCACTCACGTCTTACACTTGACACATTCTTCTATGAACATGTTCCCGTGCAGCTCGGCCAGCTTGTCCCTGGGAAGAGGAAAGAGGGGTTGAGGGGAGGGGACAGGGTGCCGGCCAGGGCTGCAGGTCCAGGGCGGGATGCCATGGAGACCTGGGTCCACGGAGGACTCCTGAATTCCTGCTTTCTAAGGTCAGGCCTGGGGCCACGGGTGGGCATTCCCAGACTAGGGACCCAGCTGGAGCAGAGACGGAGGGAACGGATCTGGGGCGCAAGAGCTGGAGCCCCCCTAGGAGCTCAAAAAGAATGTCACAGAGCTCGTCACGTTCAGGTAGTGGCAGTAAGGACAGTGACAGTTCTGACTGGCGGGTCCCTGCTGGCGCTAAGCAATCTCTCTCCCATCTCATCCCACCCCACCACCCAGGTGTCCTGCAAGGAGGGGCTCCCTCACCAGCTTTGTACAGAGGCAGCCAGGCCCAGGCAGGGGTGGGGTGGGGGCATGGCCTACATGGCTGGGGCCCAGGCAGGGGGGACGGGGCGGGGCTACCTAGGGAAGCCGGAGCGCACGTGCAGCCCGTCCACGTTCTGGCTGACCAGGAAGTGGAGCAGGCCCACGCGTTCCAGCTGCACCAGCGCCATGTGGGTCCGCGACGGCCGCGCGCTCTCGAAGGTGGTGTCGAACTTGGGGGCCAGGCCCCGCTCCTCCATGGTCCAGACGCCATGAGGGCCCCTGGAGGTGGCAGGTGGGGGAGAAAGTTCCGGGGACCCAAATGAGAGAAACAGAGAAACAAATGATGGAGAGAGGCAAAGAGAGAATTGGGGAGCCGGGGAAGGGTTGTAGTGTATGGGGATGTTTTAGTTTGGGGGGACAGAGAAAGCAGTGGGAAGAAATGGAAACAGAGAATACTTGGCGATTAATTATTCAATTTACACAATGCCTACAGCCTGTCCCAGTGAGCTGGCCCTTTGCTGGGTGATGCTAGGGGCCTAGTGGACCCAGCCCCTCCCCTAGAGGGCTCCTTGCTTCTGGGCAGTGGTTCTCAATCTTCCTCAGGCCAAGACCCTTTAATACAGTTCCTCCTGTGGTGGTGACCCCCCAACCATAACATTATTTCCATTGCTACTTCATCACGGTCATTTTGCCACTGTTATGAATCAGGTGACCCCAGTAAAAGGGTCGTCCGATTCCCAAAGGGGTCGTGACCCACAGGTTGAGAGCCCCTGCTTTAGAGGGTGGGGCTCCTTGCTGGACATAGACTCTCTAGTTGTGTGTGTTCATGAGTGTGGCAGGGGGAGCCCAGAAGATGGGGGTGGGCTCAGCTGGGGAGTGTGAGGTCTTCCTGGAGGAGGCTGGAGTGTGTCTGGAACAGCGAGGGGGAGGGACGGTCAGACAGCAGGGGCTAACGAGGGCCAGTGAGTCACAAGCCAGTTGGGGGGCCTAGTGGCGGGGAGATGACCCAGGCCCAGTCGCTCGCTCCACATTCTCATGGGCAGCAGGTGCTGGAGGGCGGGGGAAGGACAACTAGATGCGTACTTTGGGATGGATGTGATAGGCCAGGGGGCTGCAAAACGTAGCCCCTGCGCAGGGGAGGCCACACAGAAGCTGCCAGTTTGAGACCCCTGCTTTGCCCCAGCTGGACTCTTGTCCACTGCAGGTGACCCAAAGCCTCACCCCCCACCCCCCGACTGAGGCTAGCCAGTGATACCAGGTTCTACAGGAAAAGATTTGCGAGCGGCTTTGGGGATCCCTCTTCTCCGTCTGCAGCCTCCCCTGTCTTCTCTGACATACGATCTACGGCCTTTGAGGCGACCCGCCTCCTGGGGGAGAAGTGTCTGTCAGAAGAGCGCTGTGTTCCATAGGGCTTAATTAAAAAAAATTTTTTTTATCCTAAATGACATTTTATTGTGTCTTGTTAAGGTGTTCAGTTTGGTTTCCCCATTCGACAGTCTCCACACAGGTTGACCATGGGCTTTGCAGAGGCCGATTATTATTTTCAGACGTTCCATAAAAACCCAGAACAAACACACTCACTGCCACGGAGTCGACGCTGACTCACGGCGGCGACCCAAAGACCAGGGTGAAACCACCCCTGTGGGTGTGAGCCTGTGACGCTTGTCGGGAGTAGAAAGCGTATCTTTCTCCTGCGGGTGCTTGGGCTAAAGACTACATTTCCTAGGGTGCCTTGCAGCGAAGCTTGGCCAGGCAACCAAGTTTGGGCCCATGGGGTGCAAGTAGAATGGTAGGCGTGACTTAGGGCCGGTTTGAAAGGGAGAGGTGCGAGGTGGACAGGGGGAGGTGGACAGGGGACAGGTGGCCCGTCATCGCTGGGCCGTCCCGCCGCGCCTCCCCTGCAGCGCACACACCTGAAGTCGGGGATGCCCGAAGCGGTGCTGACCCCTGCGCCTGTGTGGAAGACCACGTTGGACGACTCCCAGACCAGCTGCGCCAGCGCCCACACCTTCCGCTCCAGCTCCTCTGGGGTGTCGAAGATCTGGCAGGGAGAGCAGGAGGGGGATGTGGAGCCACGGATGGCGGTCCTGCCAGCCCACAGGGAGGGGCAACCGCTGGAAAGCAATGTGTCCTGAGTCCACCAAGGCCCCAGTGGTACCCAGGGAAAAGCCCAGCGCTCCCTGAGCCGCCCCCTCTCCACCCTCCCCTGGTCCTCACTTGCCTTCCTCTAACTCTGCAATGGCCTCCTCCACCTCCCCGGACCCAGCCCTGCCCCAGGGCCTTGTATGGGCAGTGCTCTCTGCCTGGACCGCTTTTCTGCCAGACTTCCCTAGGGCCCACTTCTTCACCTCCACCAGGTTCCGCCCCATCGTCCCTGCCTGGGTACCCTGGTCCCTGGCCCTGGGTCCCCGCCCTCACCTCCAGTCTGTTCTCCCTGCTGCTGCCAGAGGGCACCCGTGAGCACCCACACATGCCAGGGCCACCCTTCCCCTGCCCACAGCCCACCAGGGGCCCCACCTTCTTCAGGTCAATGCCCTAGTCCTTTCCAGTCCACGGGGTCCTGCACGCCCTGACCGGTCGCCAGGCTTGGTCCTGCCCCGGGGCCTTTGCACAATCTGTGCCCTCTGTCTAGAAGGCCCTCATCCAATTCTCCACCTGCTCATCCCCCTGGGCTCCTCCGTGTCTTGGCTCAGTAAGGACCCCCTGGTCATCTCCTAGAAATGCCGCTTTTACCTCCACCCCAGGCTCTCCTCACGCAACCCACTTCTCCATGTTACTGTTTTTAGGTACTGTCGAGTTGGCGCCAAGTCAGAGCAGCCCGGGTACAACCACAGGGGGAAACCCTGCCCACACCGCCCTGCCTGCAGTCATTCTCACCCCTGCCTGTCCGGGCCCGCGTTGGCAGCCTCTGCATCAATCCCTCCTGTCAAGGGCCTTCCCCTTTTACTTCTGACCCTCGACTTTACCAAGCATGATGCCCTTCTCCAGGGACTGGTCCCTCCTGACGTGTCCATAGTACCCCTGACAAAGTCACACCATCCTTGCCACTAAGGAGCACTCTGGCTGTACTTCTTCCGAGACAGATGTGTCTGTTCTTCTGGCCGGCCGTGGTCCTTCCCATAGACCTCACCAGCACCACCATTCAAATGCATCCATCCTTTGCTGCCCTTCCCCAATGACTGTCCAGCTTTCACGGGCGTCTGAGGCCATTGAAAATACAATGGCTGAAGTTAGGCTTTGGCAGCCAATTTGCTATTTAACCTCTGCTTCCATGAGCGTTAATTGTGGATCCAAATACAGTGGAATTCTTGATCACGATGTTGCTTATTGGTCTAGTTGGGAGGATTTGGGTGTTTTGACATTGAGTTATCATCCAGACTCAAGGCTGCGGTCTCTGACCTTCAATGGGCGCTTCAGGTCCTCCTCTCTTTCAGCAAGCAAGACTGTGCCACCTGTTTATTGCAGGTCGCTAATGAGCCTTTCTCCAATCCTGAGGCCACGTTCTCCCCCCCTCCCCCCCGCAGTCCGTTTCTCCGGTCATTTGCTCAGCACACAGATTAAACAAGCATGGGGAAAGGGTACAGTCTGTCACACCCCTTTCTGGATTTTAAGCAGTATAGACGTCCTTGTTCTCTTGGCCTACGTACAGCTTCCGCATGAGCACAATTCAGGGTTCTGAAACCCCCATTCTTTGCATTGTCATCCACAGACTGTGGATCCACAAAGTCGGTCACTTGGCAGGGTCAATAAGAAACAAGTAAACATCTGTTTGGTGTTCTCTGCTCTCCGCCAAGGTCCGTCTGCCTCAGCGAGGCTGTCCTCAGCCCAGGCCATCTTCTGGACGCAGCTTGAACTTCTGGCAGCCCCTGCCAATGGAGTGCCACCACTCTCTTGGAATCACCTTCGGCAAATTTTACTTGTGTGTGATATTCGTGACATGACTGGATGTTTTCTGCATTCCGTCGGGTTGCCTTTCTTTAGAATGAGTGGAAATATGGATCACGTCAGGGTGGGCAGGTAGCTATCTTTCAAATTTCGTGGCATAGACTAGGGAAAGCCAGTGCTGCAGCCATGGAAACGTATCTGCTGCTGTTCCATCAATCCCTGGAGCCTTGATTTTCATTCCTGTCTTCAGTGTCGCTCGGACTTCTTCCTTCCGCACCATCGGTTCTACCTGGTGAACCGGCGGGATGTCGACCAGTTCTTTTTGGTAGAGTGACTCCACGTATTCCTGCCATCATCTTTGGATGCTTCCTGCCTCATTTAGCATTTCGCCCTTAGGATCCCTCAGTATTTCAAGTTGAGGCCTGACTCTTTCCTCCAGTTCTTTCAGCTTTAGAAAGGCTGAGCACAGTCCTACTTTTGGGTGTCCTAATTCTAGGACCTTGCACGTGTCATTGCAGTACCTTGTCTTCTCAAGCTACGATTAGCGATTTTCTGTGCACCTCTTCTACGTCATCATCCCCCGCCCCCCATCTGCTTTAGCTGTTCTACAATCGAGAGCAAGTTCCATACACTCTTTTGACATCCACTTTGGTCTTTTCTTTTTTTCTATTTAGTGACCTGCTTTCTTCATGTGTGACGTTTATTTTATTTTCTTTCATGTGTGATGTTTTTAATGTCACTCCACAACTTATCTCGCCTTGGTCACTCGTGTTCAGTGCACAAAATCTGTTCTGAGATGGTCTCGGAATTCACGTGGGATCTGCTCAAGGTCGCACTTTGGCCTTCTTGGATTTGTCTAAATGTTCTCAAGCTTCAACCTGAACTGGTCTCTGAGCAGCAATTGACGGTCTGTTCCACGTCAGCCCCTGGCCTTGGTTTGGTTGCTGTACCGAGCTTCCCCATCATCTCTCGTCACCAATGCCGTCCGTCTGGCTCCTGTGCACGCATTCCATCTGGCGAAGTCCACATGCGTACTCCCAGTGTATCTCTTGGGGAAGAAAATGGTATTCGTGACCAAGAAGTCACTGGTCTTGCAAACGTCTATCGTGGGACACCTCCAGCTTTATGTCTTGTCACCAAGGTCACATTGTCCAACCACAGAACCTTCCTCTCTGCAGCCCCCCCCCCCATTGAGGTCATCAATGCATCTTGAGGGCATGCGTGATCCAGCTGAGATGCAGGAAGTGAGAAGAACTCTTCAGTCTCGTCGTCGCTGGTGGAAGTGGTTGGTGCACGCATCTGACCAACAGTTGTGTTCACTGGGCTTTCTTGTAGCTGCATCGATTTAGCCCATCGCAGACAGCGTTATGCTTCAAGATCAATCTTGAAATGTGTTTTTTCTCCCTTGTAATGTTCTTTTTGATAATGAAGGCAACACCGACTTGTCATCCCAATACCAACCCATTTCAGCTCCCGACGGCCAAGGACATCAATCTTTGGATGCTCCAATTCATGCCTGAGGACTTCCAGTCCTCCTAGATTCATACCTCTGACATTCCCGGGTCCCATTATTAATACGTTTGCAGCTGTTTCTTCACCTTTGGGGTCATGCCCCATCGTTCCACGAAGGTCCCGAAGCTTTACTCCTCCCACGTCACCACGGTGTACTCGACTTTGTGGAGGCAGCTCTTCCCCGGTGGCATTTTGGGTGCCTTCTCACCTGGGGCTCACCTTCTGGCACTATGTCTGACCGCGGCCCCCGGTTGTAAGTACGGTCTTCCGGGACTAACCCCTCAGCAGACAGCCCACCTCTTCTTAGTCTGTGCTCAGCCTGTCAGCTTTGCTGCACCTGGCAGCCACGGGGACCCTGCTGCTATTTGCAAATACCAGCGGCACAGGTTCCAGGGCCGCAGCAATAGGCAAGCCGCCACAGAGTGACAAGCTGTCATGTGAGCAGGGGTTGTTCTCCGCAGCGCTTACTGTGGAGTGGTACTTTGGTTAACGTACTTGACTGCTAACTGCAAGGTGGGGGATGTCTGAACCCCAACTCTGTGGGAGAAAGATGAGGACAGCTTGCTTCTGTCAAGATTTTCCACCCGGGGAACCCACGGGGCAAGTTCTACCGTGTCCTATCGGGTCTCCGTGAGTCAGGATTGGCCCAATGGCAGTGGGTTCTAACTTTTACCACCGTCTGACTCACTACTCTTCCTTGTCTGCCCGTCTCCTCCAGAACGCAGGGATTTGTTGCGCCTGGCTCCCTGCTGCACCCCCAGCATCGACAGAGCGCTGGGCGCGCAGTACAGTTGCTGCCAAGCCCGTATCAACACCCGGCGACCCCAGGTGTGACTCAACATCGCACTGTGCCCCTGGAGGACTCCCGGTGTCTGGGTTCGTTGTGTTTTGCTTGTCTGCAGTAGATTACCAGGCCTCTCTTCCAAAGTGTCTCTGGGTGAACCTGAACCTTCAACCTTTGTGTTAAGCTGCGTTGTCTCAATAAACAAATCCAGGACGCATAAGACCTTTATGTCAACAAGTCATCTTACCTCAAAAGAAGGCGTCTCAGCCCAGTCCAACTCAAGTGCCTAAGTCCCATGCTAGTCTCAAAGACGCTCTTGAGATCCCAGTGCCGCATGCTGGTGACACAGAATGGTGAATCGGAACGCAGGGAGAGCACAGGCCAGGGGGTGGAGTCACGAGGAGCCAAAGTCGGAGAAATACACTGGGATGAAGTGGCTGGTGAATGAATCCCCTCTGACCACGGGCCAGGGGCGGAGTCGCCTTGTTAGCACGCAGAAGGCACCGAGCGTGGATGGTTGCAGACGCAGGTCGGGTGAATTTAGCACCCCATCGTTTGTTCTCCTTGATGCTTCACTTAAGTTTGTTCTCGTTTTTGATATTTGCTGCCATCTGTTCCGGTGAGGTGTTTATCATGTTTCACTTTGCTATTTGTTAGTTTTGCTGTGGTGGTTGCTTTCCATCTGTTTCTGTTTACGAAACCCATGATAGGTAAACCTATAGAAACAGCCAACTAGATGAACAGTTCCTTGGGGGTGCGGCAGGAGAGGCTGGGGGCCAATTGAGGAGCCAATCACGAGGAGTATAAGAGTGAAGACAATCTTCTAAACCCGATGGTGGTGATGGCTGTGCAGCTCTTCTTGATGCCACCGCACTATGGACTTGTGTGATATGAGAATTACATGCTGATGAAACTGTTGGGGGAAAAAGCCGGTGGAAACATGGCCGGGTGCCGACAGCTCTGAGGTCGGCAGCAGAGTCCCAGGAAGCAAGAAGGCAAACTTGGAGAGAGAGAGCAGTTTCCAGTTTCCCCAGGTTGTAAGAAGGCCACACCCCCAGGAGGCATCCTGCCCTGATTGACAACAGGCTGGTCCCACCCTTGCATAAAAATTCAAGTTGACAGAAGAACCACTCACCGACCCCACTGTCCATTAGCAGGTTGGGTGTGTTCACCATTTATTCCACTCAAGGGTTCTTGATACACAGTACGTTCAGGATTCAGGTTAGTTTCAACTCACAGCCACCCTATAGGGCAGGATACAACTGCCCCAAGACGGAAACTCTTCACAGGAGTAGACAGCCCCATCTTTCTCCTGTGAAGCGGCTAGTGGTTTTGAACTGCTGACCTGTGGTTAGCAGCCCAGCCCATTGCCCCCTGCACCGCCAGGCTCTGGATCCACAATAAACGCTTGTGGAGAAGGATGGCTGATAGCAATAAGGACCGAGCCTTCTGGAGGGATTCTCACCATCTGGGAATTGATGGAATGCATGCTTTGAACAGTCATTTGAGCAGAGACACTACATATGGTTTAAATCAGGAAAGGTGTGCGTCAGCGTGGTGCCCTCTCACCACACTTACCCAACCTGTGTGCTCAACGAATCATCAGAGAAGCTGGACCATATGAAGAAGAATGGCATCAGGATGGGAGGAAGGCTTATTAATAACCTGCTCTGTGCAGATGACACAAATTTGATTGCTGAAAGTGAGGAGGACTTGAAACACTCACTGATGGAGATCAAAGATTGTACTCGCTGATGGAGATCAAAGATGGTAACTTTCAGTCTGGAGGACACCTCAGGGTCAAGAAGATCACAGTCCTCACAACTGAGCCCCTAGGGAACATCCCAATAAACGGAGAAAAGACGGAAGTTGTCAAGGATTTCGTCTCTTGCTTGGATCCACAATCAATGTTCGTGGAAACAGCAGTGAAGAGATCAAACGATGCGCTGTAGGGTCAATCTGCTACACAGACCTCTTTAGAGGATTGAAAGGCAGGGGAAGTTACTGTCAGGGTTCCCGTGCACCTGACCCAAACCATAGTATTTTCTATCACCTCATATGCATGTAAAAGTTGGGCATTGAGTATGGGAGACCGGAGAAGAATTGATGCGTTTGAATTAGGTGCTTGGGAAGAACACAGAATGTACCCTGGACAGCCAAGAGAACAAAGAAATGTGTTTTGGCAGAAGTACAACCAGGATGCTCCTGAGTGGCAAAAAAAAAAGTGGCAAGACTTCATCTCACAGACATTGGCCATGTCGGGAGAGACCAGTCCCGGACTAAGGACATGATGCTTGGTAAAGTAGAGGGCCAGGGAAATAGAGGAAGGCCCTGCACAAGATGGATGGACACAGTGGCTGCAGCAGCACGCTCAACCTAACTGTGAAGATGGTGTTTCGCTCTATTGCGCATGGGGTCCCTGAGTCGAAACTGACTTCGACAACACCTAACAACCACAAAGACGACAACGACAGCCTTTCCACGAGCAGCCTGAGCGTGGCCACTGTTTGTGGCACTCACGGACTCAGTGCACAGCAAATTCAATATTCAAGTTGATTCCAATCCAGTGACCCTGTAGGATGGAGGAGGACTGCCCCAGGGAGTTTCCAAGCCTGTAAACTGGTTATGGGAGCAGAAGGCCTCCTCTTCCTCGCTCAGAGCGGCTGGTGGTTTCAAATAGCTGACTTTGTGGAGAGTGGCCCAGCACTTCTCCCCCCGGGGCTCCGGTGCACAGTAGGCGCTCAATACTTGCTCTTGGAGTAAGATGCTAACAGGAGTGGTAAAGAGTGCGCCTTGGGGTGGGATTCACAGAGGCTGGGAGTTTAGGAAATGCATGCTTGGAAAGGATGCGCCAGCCAAGATGGGATGGGCCCCTTCTGGCCGTGTTGCCCTCAGCTGGCACATGGCTGCTGGAAGCTCAGGGGGGAAGTGATTGGCCGAAGGTCCCTCGGTGGACAGAGGGGGGGACTGTCGCCCCATTCCTTCCTGGAGTGGCTTGAGAGGCCTTTAGCTCCTTGCATCTGTCCTGGTCCTTACCCAGCTCAAAGCCCTTCCCAGAATAGTGCCAACGCCCCAGCCTGCCATGTGAAATCCGTCTACGGCCGGGCCCCGCCAGGTCTCTGTCGTTCCAGCTGCTCTTTTAATAAGCGTGTGTACCCCCCGCCCACTGCCCTCCTCCACCTGGAACTAGGCTCCCTCCTTCCCCACCAGCCCGCAGGCCTTTCAAGACCTCAGCCCTTCGCCGGACGACCCGGGGCTGGGCGGGCTCGCGGCTCCGGGCGCGCAGGGGGTCGTCACTTCCCGCCCCCTCCTCCCTGGGAAGTCCCTCCCATGGTCTAACTTGGGTGCCTCCTGATACTCCCAGCCTGCACCGCGGCCGCCGGCCGCACGTGGCCCGCGGACCTGGGGCGGCCGCGGTGTGCTGCGCCCACTCACCTCCGGGAGCCCGCACTTGCCCTTATCCGCGTACGGCGACAGCCCCGCCGCGTAATTCACCGACATCCTTGCCGCCCCGGCGGGAACAATAAAGTTTCTCTTGTTGAGGCCGCTTCCGCCGGAAATGGGGGAGACGAGGCGGAAGGAAGACCCGCGGTCTTTTTTTTTCTTTCTCCTGCAACGCGCACGCGCGCGCCCGTCGCTGACGCCACAGTCGCCATCTTTAGTGCTGGCACCGAGCATCTCCATCCCTTTCCTATGTTTGCAGGCTTGGGAAAGGCCTGGGCGCTTGTGGCCGCCGCTTGTGAGAGCTCTCCAGTCAGCTGGAGCCTAAAAGATCAGGGCCTCCTTCCCTTGTTCTATAAGTGAATAAACGGAGGGTCCCCGGAGTCCCCTAGGAAGACAGAGCAGGGAACCGGGCCCCCCGGAATCTGGCTTCCACACCAAGGATCTTGCTCCTGCAGAATTCCCAAGTTTATCCAATTACAAACGTAGGGTCGGAGAGAGAGCCCGCTCAGGGTCACGGAGGCCGGTGGCCTCCTTGAGCAGCACGTGGAGTGCCCACTGCGCAGGGGAGACCCCAGGGAGCGACAGAGACACGCGCACCCTTGCCCTCCTGGCTAGTGGCCAAGCACATGAGCAGACAATGATGTCATCTTGTGGGTGTTGAACAATGGGGGGCCAACGAGGGCATGGATGGAGCTCTGGATAACGTGGCCCAGGGGGCATCCCCGGAGGGCTTCCTGGAAGAGGTGATCTTGAAGCCAAGCTCTCAGAGCTGGCGTGACTGGGGATCAGAAATCGGACACCTGGCAGAGGAAGCACCCAGCGCAGAGGCCAGCGGGGCAGCAAGCTCATGGCTCATTCCAGAAACTAAAATCAGCCAGGGATAAGGGGAGACAGCAGGTATCTTCCCCCCTGGAGCCCGCTGGCCAACGGGCAGCCCCGCTGCCAACCTGTCCACTCCCTCCCTTCCTCCTTCGGCTCATCCCCAGCCCCCTGGGGCGGCTGCCTGCTCAGAGCTGATCAGGTGTCAGAGCTGAACACCCTGAACTACTGTGCAAGCTCACGGTCCAGCTGGGAGCAGGTAACCGGAGCCGGCAACCGGCACAGCGGCCTGGTGCTGGGAGCTGGAGCCTCAGGAGGTAGGAGAGGAAGGAGAGAGGGAGGCCTGGGGTGTAGGTGCCCACAGGGCCTGGGGCACACAGAGGCCAGTGGTAGATCCCAGCCATGCTGAGAAGGAACCTAGGCCCTGGACTCGCGCGCGCTCACACTCACTCATGCACACTTTGCCCCCTCCACCCCGTGCCCTGTCTAGGACGTCCTCCTTTGCTGCCGCTGCTGTCTCATATCCTGCCTGGCCATCATCACCTCTTTTAGGAGGCCATTCTCTCCGTGAGGGGAGTCCTCCCCACTGAGCCCACTGCTTCTCTCCTGCTCTGGGCAACCGTGGAGTGCTCCCCTGGGTGTCTAGTCCCCACTGCTCTGGGTGTGACTGAGACCTTGACTAAAGGATCGGAAAAAGAGTTGGGGTGAGGATACACTGACTACCGGATCCGGCCATGAATGGTGGGCAGTTGATGGGTGGTGGATGGGAGAATCTGTGTGTAGATGAGTGGGCTGAAAAGTGGTGGGTGGTTGGGTGGATAGATGGCAGGTGGACCAGGAGAAGCTGGCTGGGTGAGCAGGTGGGAGGGGGGACAGCAAGACCGAGGAGCAGCTGAGTTGAAGAGTGATGATGGATCGATGGATGAATACAAGGTGGATGGATGGATGGGATAGGTAGATAGATGGATGGATGGGTAGGTGTTAGGGTGGGCAGCAAGGCCAAAGAGTGACTGGGTTGAAGAGGGGTGGCTGGGTGGGCAGATGGTAGAAGCAGGCTGGGCAGATGGATGAGTAAGTGGGTGGATGTTTTGGGTGAGTGGCTGGATGGGGGTGGGGTGGGGAGATGTGGTAAAGTGTGTGGACGTGGTACGGTGGGTAGGTGAATAAATGATGTTTGGTTGGTGGGTAAGTGGATGGAGGGAGGGTGAGTGGGTAGGTGAGCAGATGTAGTAAAGGGTATGGATAGAGTAGGTGCCTGGTGATTGAGTGAGGTGGTAGGTAGATGGAGGGATGAATAGGCGGGTGGGTAGCTGGTAGGTGGATGAGTGAGTTTGCAGGTATGTGTGGGTGAGTGAGTGCATGAATAGGCAGATGGATGGGTGGGTGAGTGGGTGAATGACTAGGTTAGTTGGTGGGTGGGAGGGTCCTGCCCTACTTGGATAGGAGGATGGATGTTATACTGAGTGGGTGGGTAGGGTTCACAGGCAGATGATCCTACACCCCCCACCCACCGCCCCCAAAAGGCAGACAGATGCGTATGCCTTCACAGGGATCCCACAAACACTCTGAGACCCCAGTCCCACACCTGGCAAAACAGCCTGGCCAGGTGTCCCTGGCTAATGCCCCACGTTCACACATGCCTGGTGTGTGTAACCGGCAGGGGTGAACAGGCAGACGCACATGTGTGCACATGTTCCATGATCCCGTGTGCATTCACACACACACACACAACCACCACCGCACACTTCCACCACCTTGGGGAGGCTTACCCTCTACCCACCCACTCATCCACCATGCTCTGACCTCACAGAGGCAGACTGGCGTAAGGGGACTTTTCTGCCATGGTGCTCTCTCTGTGCAGACACACCTTGGCCTGGGCTCAGTTCCCAGAGAGCCCCTGACTGCCACAGGCAATGGAAATGAGTCCAGACTCTCCCTGTCTGAAGTTGGACCACAGGAAGGGATCCAGGGCTCTGTGTGTGTGTGTGTGTGTGTGTGTGTGTGTGTGTGTGTGTGTGCGCACAATTTGAGAAGTTAGGACTTCGTGCATAGGTAACAGGCAAGACTGATCAAAACATGGAATTTGGGAACTGGGTTGTGACGGATGAGTAGGAGTTCGCCAGGAAGAGACAATCCAAAAGTCTGCTAGGCAGAGGAAGAGGAGGCCAGGAAAACCATGGTCCTCTTGGAGCACAGGGGGTACCGGGAGCTGGAACTGGAGAGAGGCGAAGGATGGGACTGCTAACCAGAAGGTTGGAAGTTCAGACTCACCAGGCTATCTGCTTCCGTCAAGACTGACAGCTCCGGAAAACCCTAGGGAGCTGCTCAACTCTGTCCTAGAGGGTCTGAATCGACTCGCTCGCGCAGCAGGTTGCAGCTGAAGGCAAGCATTAAAATTAATTGATCAGGTGAGGGCTAAGATTAAATGGCCATGACCAGGTGAGGCACCTTTACTGAGCCCCAGCCAGCCATGCACCAGGCTCTGTGTTAGAAACCTGATCGACAACATGCCACAGTCGGTCAAGAGGGGCTTCTTGTGGTTGTTGGGGTTGTTATGGACCCCGTGTGATGACTGTCCTCCCCGAGTTAGCAGATGACCCATCTTCTCTCCCACGGAGCTGCCCAGTGCTCTTAAGCCACAAACCTTTCTGCCCGTAGCCCACCGCTTGTCTGTTTACACCGCTAGGGCGCCTTCAAGAGGGAGTTGTCCCCACCCCCTTTTGTGTCAGACCATCAAAGAGACCCCCATCTCAAAAAGAACTGAAGGAGGGCATTTATGAATCTTCGACGGGACAAAGACAACAACACGCAGACACTGTGTCGTCTGGATGAGGGAGGCCATCGTGATGTGGGGGCAACAGGGACGTCGGAGGAGCTAGAGTGGGATGCTAGTGTTTTGGTTGTTTTTTTTAAAAGGCCTGAAACAAAGGGGACTGTCATTGATCAATGATTGGTGGCGGATCGGTACATCACAGCACAGGTGGGACGACAGAATCAGGAACAACGGGACCTTGATTGGGACGCGTCCAGGCTTAGAGACAAGATAGATCCAGGACCTTCCAAGCCATGCCATCAGGGCACAGCTAATGAGGCCTGACTCTGGAATCTGCGACCCTCAGCAAGGTGGTCCCAGCATGTTGATCTTCAAGGACACAGCCAGGCAAGACCGATCCTCCCTGGGCTGGCTAGAGAGAAATGCAGGCGACCCACTTTTCAATGCACGTTGCTTGAGGGCAAGATGATCTACATCAGGGGTCCTCAAACTTTTTAAACAGGGGGCCAGCTCACTGTCCCTCAGACCTGATGGAGGGCCAGACTATAGTTGTTTTTTTAAAATATGAATAAATTCCTATGCACACTGCACATATCTTATTTTGAAGTACAAAACAAATGGGGCAAAAACACCTGGCGGGCCGCATGTGGCCCATGGGCTGTAGTTTGAGGACACCTGCTACATCCTTGGTCCTTGAAGGCTTGAACTGTTTTGTGCCTTCGAGTCCGTTTGGACCTGTAGCAACCTCCCGCACAACAGAGCAACATCGTGCCCGGTCCTACGTCATCCTGACAATGGTCCCCGTGCCTGAGCCCATGGAGGCAGCCATTGGGTCAGCCCACCTCGTCAAGGGCCTTCCTCTTTTTCCCTGCCCCTCCACTTGACCAAGCGTCATGTCTTTCTCCAGGGACTGGTCTCTCCTGGCCACGTGTCCAAAGGACATGGGACCCTCAGGACTTTTCTGGCGGTTCTTTTTCCAAGACAGATGAATGTGTTCTTTGGGCGGTCCAGGGTACATCCAGGATTTTTCTCCAGCACCATAATTCAAGCACATCGATTCTCCTCTGACGGGGCTCTGCAAATGGACTCCGGGCTGCAACTCTCGTCCGTATACCCACTGCAAACCAAGGTGCTTGGAGTTAAGGTCCGCTAAGACAGTCCATCGATGAGGGATGGGCAGCAGAGAAAGAAAGCAGGTGATTGAAGGCCACGCAGAGAACAAGACAAGTGCGGCAGGCCCGCTCCTGAATTAGGCTGCCCAGGGAGGTGATCCTTTGGGGGTGCAGAGAGGCAGCTGGACCTGCCGGTACATCAGGACTGAATCCCCCATCTCTATGGCTGTTCCCAGGTGGCCTGGGGAGAGGAGAAACACCGGACACTGGCCATGAAGACTCTCAGGGCACGGTTTAAGAAGCCAGAGGTTAGTCTGGGAGTGCTGAGATACCCAGAACCCCCCACCTCCCCCCTAGGTCTGGCCAGAGAACCTGAGCATCCATCCCTTCTGGCTCAGCTCCAAAACCCTGCTTCTAAAGCCTTGCTGGCTTCTGCCCACCTTGGCTCCCTGCTGCCCCCTGCTGTCCTTCTGGCCCACTGCTTCCTCCACACTTCCCTCAACCTGGGTGACCCCTCCCTGCACTGCTACCCCCTCCTTCTTCATCTGCCTCCAACGTCACTTCCTCTAAGCCTAGAGCTGCTAACCACAAGGTCGACTGTTCGAATCCAGCAGCCCCTGCACAGGAGACAGATGAGGCTAAAGAGTTATAGTCTCAGAAACCCACAGGGGCAGTCTGCTCTGGCCTGGAAGGTCTCCCTGAGCCAGAATTAGTTTATCCGAGGACCACTATCTCGAGACCTCTGGTCGCTTGTATTGGAGGGTTTCTTCTGGAATTACTTGTACCAGGCGCTGTTCTAGGCATCAGAGGGCCAGCCGCGAACGTGACAGACCCAAATTAAAAAATCAGGAAATGCGCCTCTTCCACGGCGCCCACCGTGGTGGACTAGGGGAAACGGACAGGACTCTAGCCAAGGTCCATGAGGAAAAATGGCAGATTTCTGTGCTAGAGCAGCGGTTCTCCACCTTCCTCATGCCACGACCCTTTCGTACAGTTGCTCATGTTGCGGTGACCCCCAGCCACAAAAATTATTTTCGTTGCTACTTCATAACTGTCATTTTGCTACTGTTATGAATCATCATGTACACATCTGATATGCAGGATGTATTTTCATTGTTACAAATTGAACATCATTAAACATAATTAAAGCATAGTGATTAGTCACAGGGCAATATGTAACTATATATTGTGAAATATTTATATTTTCCAATGGTCTTAGGCGACCCCTGTGAAAGGGGTGTTCCAACCCCCCCCAAAGGGGTCGCGACCCACAGGTTGAGAACCACTGTGGAAGTGTGGCAGGGCAGGGGTTGCAGTTGGAAAAGGGGATGGTCAGAGGTGGCCCTAAAAGGGTCTTACAGCAAAGTTCAGTAGGAAAAGAGGGACGGAGTTGTGTGGGAACTTGTGGGACAAGCATACCAGGCAGAGGGAACAGCATATGCAAAGACTCAGAGGCGGATGGAGCTGGCTTTCCTGCTTTCTGGGTTTGGACTGTGAATTTCTAGAGAGTTGGTGCTTCTTCCTCAATCATCCTTGATGCCGCCTGCTCCCTTCCTGCAATTCCTGCTGATGTGGGGGTGGTCCAGGACAGAGGCTGAGAAATAACGTAATGAGAACCCCAATAGCCAGCCCTCCTGAGCACCCCTTTGCTGGCCTCCACCTCTCATTGACAAACCTGGGAAAAGGGGACCAAGGCTGACCACACATCCAGGAGCTCTGAGTTCAAGTCCTTCTTCTCCCTGGCTGGTCTTGGATTTGTCGCCACCTGTGTGTGGCTTCCCTGTTTCCCTGATGTCTTTTATGATTTTATTCTTTTTAAAATTTTATTCTTTATTCGTTTTGACGCTTATCTTTATTTTCTCATTTCTTTTGGTTTGTTTTATTCTGTTTTTATAATCATTTAATCGGGGGCTCGTATAATTCTTATCACAATCCATACATTCATCCATTGTGTCAGGCACATCTGCACATTTGTTGCCATCAGCATTCTCAAAACATTTGCCTTCCACTTGAGCCCTTAATATTGGCTCCTCATTTTCCTGCTCCCTCCCCACTCCCCCCTCCCTCATGAGTCCTTCATAATTCATAAATTATTATGTTGTCATATATTACACTGTCCAATGTCTCCTTCTGCCCTCTTCTCTGCTGTCCATCCCCCAAAGAAGAGGCTATATGTAGACTCTTGTCATCGGTTCCCCATTTCCACCCCACATTCCCTCCACTCTCACCACTGGTCCTGAAGGAGTCATCTGTCCTGGATTCCCATCTGTTTTGGGTTTTTGAAGATCATTTCATTGGGGGCTCTTCCAGCATGGACGGTATCGAACACATTTGTACATGTGTTGCCATCATTTTCTAAACATTTACATTTTGTTTGAGACCTTGGAATCAGCTCCTTTTTTTACCCTCCCTCCTCACCCCTCCCAATTCTATCTGATTAGGTATTAAATCCAATGCTTGTTTTTCATGTTACTTATTTTTTCTTCCAGCTACCCTAACCTTCCTTATTGCTTTGAAATGCATTTCGATTTATCCTAAACCGCAATTAACTTAACATTCCTTTTTATGCATCTCCTTCCAGCTCACTGTTAATTCCTGTAAAGCTCGCTCTGATTTACTTTAAGTTCAGGCCAGGACTGACTTTTTCTTGTGCATTTTAATTTCCTCCCCTATTTTATTATTAACTCAAATGCTTGTTTGCACTCTTTCTCGTTATTTATAATTTTCCTGCTTGTCTTTATTTTGCTTTTGTTTTACACGGCAACCACCTTATTGAACTGCCCGGTTTTCATTTCATGTGTGATCAATTCCATGTTTTTTTATTCTATCACTTGATGATCTCAGTGCTTGTTACAACTTGCTTCATTTCACTTTATTTACTTTTCATTTTGCTGTGTATTCCCGTGGATTTCCTATTCGTGTTCTGTGTTTAGTTGACTTTATTTTTAGGTGCCTGGTGTCTTTCCATTGATTTATTTCGTTCCATTTCCGTTTTCATTCGTTAATGTTCAACCGGGCTAGACAGCGCTGGAGGGGCCTTGGCACATGTCAAGGCATCTCATTTTCAGGGCCGTTCTGTGGGTGGGGAGCGTTCCTTACCTGGGTCTCATAGGAGAACAGAACCTGCCCCGGGGCACCCACCCATCTAGGACGGGACCTGGCTGCCCTCCCCCAGGGAACGCTGCTGAGGAAGGGAGGGGGGAGGGCCCCGGAGGAGCACCTGGAAAGCAAGCCTGCCTCCAAGGCTGTGGCGGCGGTGTGCACCGCTGTCGTGGGGCTCAGGACCTAAAACCAAGGCCGCAGGGCTGGACTGGGGGGGTGCTGGGCTGGCAGGTCAGCAGGTGTCCGGAGGGAGGGGCCTGGGGCTGGGGCTGGGCCAGGGCAGCAGATGGGAGGCCTGGAAGGGCGGCGGGGAGCGTCTCCTCCTCCCTCGCTGCGCCGCCCCCCTCCTCCAATTTCTCCGCAGGCAGCTGGAGCCCGGTTCAGCTTTTGTTCAGCTCCCCCAGGAAGAAAGCAAACACCCTGCACTTGGGCGGACCTGGCTGGGGGGCTGCCAGACCTTTTTCTTCCAGGGTCTCCTGCACACACAGCGTCCCCCCTCTACCTCCACCCTCCCTAGAGACCCGCCCCTCCCTCTCTCTGCCCTGACCCCTCCTCCCAGACGCCTAGAGACACCCCCCCCCCCCGCCCTCAGTTGTTCCATCTGTGAGATGGGAGTGGTCTGACACCGGCCAGGCTCACTGGAGTAGTGGTTACATGGTGGGCTGCTCACTGCAAGGTTAGTAGTTCGAAACCACCAACCGTTTTTATCACGAGAAAAAGAGGAGACTTTCTACGCCCTCCTGTTAAACAGTTAGAGCCCCTGGCACCCGCAAGGGGGGGGGGATTCTACTGGACCCTATGGGATTGCTATGAGTCAGATTGACTCGTGCCAGTGAGTTCGAGGGTTTTTTTTTCTCTCATCCGTTGGAAAACCCCCGCTTTCGGAGAGTCCGAGGTCCATGGGGAAGGAGCCTAGGTGGTGTGGGGTTATGCATTGAGCTACCAACTGCAAGGTGAGTGGTTCAAAGCCACCAGTCTCTGTAGGAGAGAGATGAGGCTCTCTGCTCCCTGTACAGATGGACAGCGCTGGAGGTGACCCCAACATAACGGGAGTGAAGTTTTTGAGTTTGAGGACCCTGGGAGGCAGAGCACAGTTGGCTAGTCTGAAAAGTTTGGGGGGGGAGGGTTTGAATCCACCCAGCACGAGTATTGGGGAAACCCCTGGGGGATCTGCTTCCGTAAAGATCACAGCCTAGAAAACCATTCGCCACATAGAAACCAGCTTCAGGGCCCCCCAAGAACATAGACGGAAAGGGCGTGGTTTCCAACTGGCCCCGTGGTGCCTTGGAAGAAAGGTCTGGTGATCTACTTCCGTGGAGTTCAACACAAGGAACCACGGAGGCCACGAGGTGTGCGCACTGTTGGAATCATTCAATACCAATGAGCTGTATTGTTTTGTTCTCTCTCTCAGCCTCTAGAGCTTAGACCGTTGTACCTTGATAGGGTAGTGCTTATGGATTGGGCTGCCAACAGCAAGGTCAGCGGTTCAAAACCACCAGCTGCTCCTCGGAAGAAAAAGGAGGC
The DNA here is from genome assembly GCF_050624435.1 of Tenrec ecaudatus. Lineage (NCBI taxonomy): Eukaryota > Metazoa > Chordata > Mammalia > Afrosoricida > Tenrecidae > Tenrec > Tenrec ecaudatus. Next base: position 4,634,012 of record NC_134530.1, read on the forward strand.
GTTCTGCTTCCATTAAGAGTTGCAGTCTCAGAAACCCACAGGGGCAGATCTACCCCGTCCTGCAGGTTGCTCTAGACTCGATGGCAGTGGATTGGCTTATTTTTGAGTGACTGAACACTTCCCCTGAGCCTCATTCAGGCCACTTGCTGCAGGGTAACGATTGCGGCAACTCATTCCAGAAGCAGAGCACCAGACAGAATGCCCGGCCTGCTTATGTGGTGGGAGCCAAGGCATTACCCAGAGACCTCCGGGCCCCTTGTGACAGCCACTGTGTCTATCCATCTCACCAAAGAAAGGCCTTCCTCTTTTTCCATCCCCCCCCCCCCCACACACACACACTAGTTTACGGAGCATAATGTCCTTCTCCAGGGCCTGGTCTCTCCTGACCACGTGTCCAAAGCATGTAAGACAACGTCTCATCATTCTTACACTTCTTGCAAGACAGATCTGCTGGTGCAGTCCATGGTTCTGTCAATATTCTCCGCCCGCACCGTGGTTCAAGTACATCCATTCTTCTGAAGTCTTCCTTATTCAGTGTCCAACTTTCACATGCATGTGAGACCACTGAAGATACCACGGCTTGAGGCAGGGGCACCTTGCTTTTCAACACCGTGAAGAGGTCTTGGGCAGTCGATTTACCCACTGCCAAGGGTACAAAGCTGGAATTGGAGAGACCAGGGAGGAAGGCACTCCAGGGAGGACCAGGAGTGAGGCGGACCCTTGACCCTGAACCCTGGACAAGGGCGGGATTGCCTAGAGGATTGGCGGTGGGTGGAGACAGAGGGGATCGGGGAGTTAGGGAGTGATGCCAGGATGTGGCCAGCACCCCAGGAAGGACAGGGTGTGGTGGCACAGGAGTGACCCTGCTCAGTCAGCATCTGGTTGGGGGGGGGCGCAGGTAGAGGGGACATTTGGAAATTTGAGACTTGAGCTGACAGATTCATTTCGAAATTCTCTCTGGAGAAGTGGAGGAAGTCACCCCGCCTCTGAGGGGAGGGGAGCCCTCAGGAGCTCCCCCAATTGCACATCCCCCAAGCTCTATCTTCTGTGGCCTCCTCCTGTTGCTGAAAGGTGTGCAGAAATGATGCCAGCCCCCTGATGCTGTGTCATTGTCTTGAAGCTCTGAGCCAGGGCGCGTGGGGCCATGTGTGTGGCAATATGGCTGGGGCAGGGGCGTGTAACTGGCCTTTAGTGGGCGGTGGCCCCGGGCTGCTCACCCCACCCCAGAGAAAGATTCGGCCCCCACGTCGGCAGTGTGTGGGGGTGGGGTGAGGGTGCAGCCTGCGTTAGGCTGCCTGTGTCGTCATCAGTCCGGTTTGGCAGGGGAAGAACCTGAGGTCCAGAGAGAAGGCGAGACCCTCTCTGAGTCACACCCCAACTGGAAAGCCACACCCACTGCCGGGGTGGAGTCCATTCTGACTGAGAGGGATCCCACTGGACAGAGCGCAACGCTGTCCAGGCTGTGAAGCCACCAGGTGGGTTGTTCAAAACCACAAGCCCCCTGAAGGAGAAAAAGCTGTCCGCCACTGACTCATGATCTAGTGGGTGTCCCCAAACCGCAACTGTCGACAGGAGTAGAAAGCCCAGTCTTTCTCCCATGGACTGCTGGTGGTTTTGAACTGCTGACCATGCAGATAGCAGGCCAGCGTGTAACCACCACACCACCAGGGCGTCCACCTGAGGGAGAAAGAGGAGGCTTCCTATCCCCATAAGGTGTTACAGTCTCAGAAACCCACAGCCCCATCAGGTTGCTGTGATACCAGTGAGTTTGAATTTTTTTTTTTAATCTGTGCACAAATGGAACGCCACCTTGTTCTCCTGTGGTGTGACTGCTGGGCTTGAACTTCAGACCTTTCACTCAGCGGCTGCGCACTTGAACTACGGCCCCAACAGGGCCCACGAAGGTGGCCCAAGGCCAGTCCTCTCTGAGGGCCTCCTCTGCTTTAAGCCCTCTCTCTCCCTTGCAATCCTGACTCCGCCCTTCACTGGCCCCGCCCCCGTGGCCTCTGGGCCACGCCCACACTGAGGACCAGACGCCCCTCCTCGGTTCCTACCCCCTATCTTGGAGATGCCCCTGTCCGCCTCCGCTGCCCTCCCACTCCACTCTGGACCCCACCGCTTGACCCCGGGTCATCTTCTCAAACATTTACTTAGTACTCCGTGGCCTGGTAGGTTCTGCTGTGAGACGCATTTCACAGGTGAGAAAAGTCAAGTCCAAAGCAAGTAAGTATCTGGGCGAGTCACAGAGTAGTACGTGCGGGGTGTGGGGCGGCGTGGGCCTGGATTCAAATTCAAGTTTGTCAGATTGCAGAGCCTCCTCCACCCCATCCCGTGGGGCTGAGTGAATGAGATGATTGAATAGAGAAAAGACAAGTGAATGAGTGAGCAGATGAGTGACTGGAGTGAGTGAATGAATGAGCAGATGTGTGCTGACTGATTAAGGGACTAGATGAGAGAATGAATGAGAGTGAACGAATGAATGACCGTAGGTGGAGTGCATGCAGGAGAGATTGATGTGTGAATAAGTGAATGCGAATGAATGATCAAGTGGGTGACGATCGCATGAGTGAGTGGGCAGAGGAGTGAGTTAGAAGACAATGAGCGCACGAATGAATGAATGAATGAGTGAATAAGGGATGGTATGACTGGATGGGTGAGAGAACGAATGAGTGATGGAATGAATGGATCAGTGGAAGGAACGAACGAATAAATGAATGGATGCGTGGGGAGTGAATGAATTAATGAACGAGTTAGTGGAGAACGCGTGAAAAAGAATGTGGCAGAGTGAGGTTGTTGGGTGGGAGGATGGGAGAGAGAATGAATGAGTCAATGAAAGAATGGGGGGGATGAATGATTGAGTGGGGTCACCGGCTGGCTGGCTGGCTGGCTGGCTGGCTGGCTGGCTGAGAGAACGAATGAGTGAGTGCGTGGATGAATGAATGAGTGAATGCCTGCAGGAGCAGGCCCGAGTGGGCCTCGCGGGCGGCGCGTTCCCAGGCCCGGAGCCACCTGCCCGCCGCGGGCTCGGGTGGCAGAGGACACGGACAGCGCAGCCGGTTCCGAGGAGGTGCGGTGGGCGGCCGGCTGCTTGCGGGGTGAGCGAGCCGGGCCCCAAAGGCGCTTCTTTGTGCGGGCGGAACGAGCCCTCCCGGACGCCCCCCACCCTCCGGACCCCGGCTCCCGGGGGAGGGGCCTCCGGGCGGGGCGGGGCGGGGCGGGGCTGGTGGTGGGACCCGCGCAGCGGCCGCCGCCCGGAGCCCGGCCGCCATGAAGCAGCTCTGCCTGTGCGCCGCCGCCTCCTTCGCGGTAGGTCCCGGGGCGGGCGGGGGAGGGGCGGGGCGGGCGCGGGGCTCCTCCCTCCCCTCCCCCCTGGCCCTCCCTCCTCCCCGCAGAGCGCGCTGGGCCTGGCCCCCCAGCCCAGGAAGGATGGGTGTTTGAGGGGGTCGGGTAGAGTTGGGGCAGTTTTGGGGGACGTGGTGGAGCCACGTGGGGGTGACTGGAGAGGAGCATGTAGAGGACATTGGGGGACATTGGGGATACTTTGGGAGGGCAGTTTCTGGACGATTTCAAAGAGCGCCTGAGAGAGGACCTTTATGGGGCGCAGGGAGTGGCTCACGGCTGCTGGGGAGGGTATTTCTGGGGGACAATCCTTGGGGCAGACAATGGGCTCATTTGGGCGATGGATGGCTTCGGCGAGCGCTTTGGGATTTGGGGCCAGAGGGGCTGGGATGCATTTCAGACTTAAGTTTTGGGGAGCGAGGTCTTGGGACTTTGGGGATAGGGTGGCATTTTCGGTGGCAGGAGAGATAATGGACAGGGACCCTTTGTTGGGGTTCCGACGGGGAGATTTTGGAGGCTCCCTCGGAAGGAGCGTTTCATTTCATGGGAGCAGGGGGGCGGCTTAAGTGTTGGAGAGAGACCCCAGGCTGCTCAGGGGATGGGGGCGTTGGAAGGGGCAGACCTGTGGGGCAAATGCCATGCCAGGAGGCCCAGACGTGGGGACGCTGTCTCAGGCCCCTGCCCAGTACCTCCTTCCCCGCAGCTGCGCCTCAGTCCCACCGAGCTGGGCTCCTGCCCGCCCTGCGGCCCCTGCCCCATCCCGAAGCCGGCGGCGGCCAGAGGCAGGCGCCAGGCAAGTGCGCAGGGGCGGGCGCGCCGAGCCCAGAGCCGCTGTCCAGGGGAGGGGGGACAGGCAGCGCCCAACCCTGGCCCACGTGCCTCCGTCCCGTGCGCCCGCAGAGCCAGGACTGGGGCAGAGGCGATGCGCGCCTCCTGCAGGCCGTCGAGAGCAATGACTCCGTGCGAGTGGCCTCCCTCATTGCCCGCAAGGGGCTGGTGCCCACCAAGCTGGACCCGGAGGGCAAGTCCGCGTGAGTGCCCATCCCCCTACCCCCCCTCCAGGGCACAGAGGGGTGGTGGTGACCCTCTGACTGACCCCGGACCTCTGCTGACCCCCAGGTTCCACTTGGCAGCCATGAGGGGCGCAGTCAGCTGTCTGGAGGTGATGCTGGCCCAGGGTGCCAATGTCATGAGCACAGATGGGGCAGGTACTGCCAGCCGGGCCTCTGGGGGTGGGTTCAGATCAGGTGCCCTGGGGTCCAGCCAGGCCCTCTGGCACAAAGGGGTTCCCTTCCCTGTCCATTCACTGGCCCTGGGAGACTTGGGGTGCATGTCAGACGGCTGTGTCCATGACAGAGCCCTTAACAACCAGCAGGCCAGGTGAAGCAGGGACTTTTGGATGGGGTAACGGGGGTTCAGGTAGTGGTCTACTCAGACAGAGGACATGCAGGCGGGTATACCCCCGTGTGACTGCACCCCAAAGATGCTGAGTCTTTAAAACCAAAGGTGGGTTTACGGCCACCGTACCATGTTCCCAACCTGCAGGTACCCACTTCCTGTGTCTGGGTCCCGTTTGGTCACTCTCGCCACATTCCCACCCTTGTTATCGTACGGTTCTGCCACTGGTCTGCCAGTGTGTCACACTGTGGTGGTGCGTGTGCCACTGTGATGCCGGAAGCGATGTCGCCTGCATTTCAAATGCCCACAGGGTCCCCCGAAGTGAGCAGGTGTCAGCGGTGCCCCCAGACTAAGAGCGGGGTACGGAGGAGGAATGGACTGCCCACTTCTGAGAACGAGTCACTGACTCGAAGCCGCTACTGATGAAGATCAAGGACGGAAGCCGTCAGCACAAGACCTCTTTCAAGGGCTGAAAGGCCGTGATGTCACTTTAAGGACTGAGGTGCACCTGACCTGAGCCATGATATTTCCAGTCGCCTCGTATGCATGGGAAAGTGGGACACTGAACATGGGAGACTGAAGAAGAATCAATGTGTTTGAATTAGGCGCTGGCGAAGATGATTGGAAGTACCACGGACTGTCCAAAGGACAAACAGATTGGTCTTGGAAGAAAGAACTACAGCCAGAGTGCTCCTTAGAGACAAGGCTGGTGAGACTGTGTCACTTCCGTCGAGCAAGTTGTCAGGAGAGAGCCGTCCCTGGCGAAGGCCATCATACTTGTGAGGGTGCAGGAGCAGCTCAAAAGAGGAAGGCCCTCTCCCAGATGCCGGACACCATGCTCAGCGGGCTCGGACCGAAGAACCATGGTGAGGATGGCCCAGGACCGGGCAGGGTTTCGTTCCGCTGTACATCGTCGGGGCACTCTGGGTCAGAACTGGCCCAATGGCAGCCAGCAGCTACAGCCAGTATGACTCCTGGTGCTAGAGGCAGCTGGAAGGAGCCCTAGTGGCGCAGTAGGTTATGAGTGGGGCTGCTAACCACAAGGTCAGTGGTTCAAACCCACTGGCCGCTTGGTCTGTTCCCATAAACATTACAGTCGTGGGATTGGGTTCAGTTGTTCTCAATCCTGCAGGACGGCTGTGTCAATGACCGTGGGTTTGAGAGGCAGGTGGAGTCCTGTGGTTAAGCATTCACCTGCTAAGCAAACGATCTGGGGTTCAAACCCACCAGTTGCCCCATGGGACAAAGATGTGGCAGTCCACTTCTTGTTCAAGGTAGCAGGCTGGGAAACCCCCAGGGCAGTTCTCCTCTGCCCAGCAGGGTGACTGTGCGTAAGAATGGACTCAGTGGCAGTGAGAGTGAGATTGGGAGCTGGGGTTGCAGCTGAGATCAAAGGGGAGAATGGGTGTCTGATTCTCTTAGGGACTGCAAGGAATCCTTGAGATAGAATGGATAGCCAAGGGGAATAGTTAGGATCCCCCAGCGGGAGTGGGGTGGGGCAGGGGGAAGCCAGGTGCGACAATGGCCAGCTCCTTGTTCAGGGCCTTCGAGTCGGTTCTGACCTATAGCGACCCTGTGCACAACAGAACAAAGCACTGCCCAGTCCTGCGCCATCCTCACCACCATTTCTGTCCCTGAGCCCATGGTTGCAGCCACGGTGTCTGTCCATTTCACTGAGGACCTTCCTCTGTTTGCTGTCCTTCCACGTTACCCAGCATGCTGTCCTCTCCAGGGACCGATCTCCGTCACACGACTAGCTGGAGGCTTCTCACTCACTGCCATGGAGTTGGTGCTGACTCACAGCGACTCTATCGGACAGGGTTGAACTGCCCCTGTGGGCTTCTGAGACTGTCACTCTTGATGGGGAGGGAAAGCCTCATTCTTCTCCGGAGAGGTGACTGGTGGCTTTGAACTGATCAACTTTACATCAGCAGGGCCTCTTAGCTGGAGGTGTGGAGAACAGCAAACTGGGGCACATATCTGCCCCTGAAGTGCCAAGCACATGGGAGATGAGTCGGGGCTTGCAGAACAATGGTGGGCTGCAGTGGGCGGAGCTGGAGCGTGATGGGCAGAGGACGCCACCGGGAACCTGTGGAGCATGGAGACCAGCCGGCCGGTGTGGGCGACGACACTGCCACGGCATTGGGCATTGTGTGGGACACACAGACTGGCTGTGGCTTGGAGAGTCTCCAGCTGCAGGAAGCAGGGAGGCTTTGGGAAGTACTTGGGGTTTGGGGGAATTGCCAGGCATCATAAATAACAGGCAGACCTCAGAGAGATCGTGGGCTCCATGCCAGATGACACACCTCCCATCACCACCCTCAACAAAGTACCCAGGGCTAGAAAGCCACTTCCACACTCTGGGTTTTTTGTTTTGCTGTTGTTTCCCAGGACCTACAAAAGTGATGCTGACATTAGACTCGTCTGTGACACGGGCAGGAAGATGGGGGAGGTGCCCACCAGTCTGTTCTGACTCAGCACACCCGTGCACACCCACACCCGATTTGTTCTCACGTTTGAGGCCCTAGTTGCAGGCCACTAGGTCCATCCCCCTCCTCGAGGGCCTTCCTCTTTGTCGCTGCCCCTCCACTTTACTCAGCATGGTGTCCCTCTCCAGGGACCGGTCTCTCCGGGCAACACGTCCGAAATCTGTGAGACGAAATCTCGCCATCCTTGCCTCTCAGGAGCACTCTGGCCATGCCTCTTCCAATGTTCACGGTTCTTTGCCAGCACCGGGACCCCAAGGCATCAATTCCTTCTTCAATCTTATTTATTCCGGGCCCAACGTTCACCTGCACATGTGGTTGCTGCAATTAAGGGCTAGCGAGTCCGTCCCAACGTGCAGTGACCCTGCACACAACAGAAGCAAACACTGCCTCGTCCTGCGCTGTCCGCAAAGCTGGTCCTGTCCCTGAGTCCGCTGTTGGAGCCGATGAGGGGATTGAAAGGACCGTGCCTTGGACCAGGCACACCTTAGTCCTCGAAGTAACATCCTTGCTTTTCAACCCTTTAAAGAGGCCAGGTGCAGCAGATTTGCCTAACGCAATGCATCATGTTGATCTCTTGACTGCTGCTTCCATGCGCATTGATTGGGGATCCGCACAAGCCGACTTCATTTGTCCCCCATTGATCATGGTGTTGCCTATTGGTCCAGCTGAGCTGGAGAATAAGCATGGTGGAAACAGGGCGAGAATGACCAAAGGGGGACCCAGAGGCTGTTGAAACAGGGGCCCAGGCAGACTTGCTGGAAACAGATTGGCCACAAAGTTTCCATTTGTAAACAAACGGCTGTGTCCGGGTGACTTGGGCTCCAGCGCCCCAGCAAAGCTTCTCCTCCCGTAGGCTACAACGCCCTCCACCTGGCCGCCAAGTACGGGCACCCGCAGTGCCTGAAGCAGCTGCTACAGGTGAAGGCGTGCTCTCTCCGCTCTGATCCCCACCCCCAAGCCCCGGGGGCTCCCTTGGACCCTCCTTCTCTTCCCCGGAGTTCCAGAAGTTTCCAGAGCCTCAAGATACTCCTCAAATCCTAGCTGTTCCTTAATCTCCTTTCATGCCCGAGCCCCAGCTGTTCATTGGACAATCAGATAGTCCTCCAAGCACCCAGGCGCACAAGCACCCCAGCATCTCCACAAGCCTAGCGAAACTCTCTCAGCCTGGCCCCTCTGAGTGCTCACCCATATCAACGCTCTCTGTCACCCACTGCCATGCAAACAAAGGGGTGGGGGCGGGGGCATAGGTGCCACAGAGCAGGTGAGAAGAGAAGTAGAGCAGAGCTGGAAAGGGGGTCCCCAAGAGGTCAGGCAGGCTGTATGGCCCTGCCCCCACTGACTCTCCCCTCCCCAGGCCTCCTGTGTGGTGGACACAGTGGACAGCAGTGGGTGGACCGCCCTACATCATGCAGGTGAGTGCTGACCAGCCTGGCACAGAGGGGGACAGGCTGGGGTGTGAGCCTGCCTAGGACATGGGGGCCCTGCTGTCAACCTTCCTGCCTCCCATCCCCTTTCCCACCAAGCCCCGGTGGCCCCCAGCCCTCGATTCACAGACTGTTACCCCACGGTGGGAGGGGGGTGGGTGTAGGCAGAGCCCTGGTAGCGAAGTGGTTACATGATGGGCTGCGATCCACAAGGTCAGCAGTTTGAGACCACCAGCCAATCTGTGGGAGAAAGATGAGGCTTTCTACTCCCCTAAAGGGTTACAGACTCGGAAAATCACAGGGACAGTGCTACCCTGTCCTGTAGGGTGTCTGTGGGTCAGAACTGACTTGGTAGCAGTGAGTTTAGTTTCTGGTGTGAGTGACGGGGAACCCAGGCCAAGGGACCCCAAAGCACAGCCTACTGCGCACCAGTTCTGGGGGCAGACGGTGGCGCTGCCCCTGAATCACAGTTCCTTTGAGGGACCTCCAAGGAAGGTCAAGAGGCCAAAGGTCATCACCAAACCCCTCTGGCCAGAACCCAGCCCGACGTCTGCCCACTGCGCCCCTGAGACTCGTGGTTTTCATGGGCGACTCCAGAAACATCTGTGTGGAAAGCAATTGAGTTGAGCCTCCTCACCTGTGTGAAAGCGCTCTACACCTGGAATATGCTGCCACCTGGTGGCGGCAGTGTCTTTGGCACACGATGAGCAGTTCATGGGGTTCCTGCTGCTCCTCAGAGGAGAAAGATGGGGTTGTCTGCTCCCATAAAGAATTGCTGTCTCGGAAACTCACAAGGCAGTTCTACCCTGTTCTGTAGGGTCACTATGAACTGGCTCCGTAGCAGTGAGTTTAGTTTTTGGTCGCCCTGGTGAGTTGTTTGTCGGGCTCCTAATTGCAAGGTCAGTAGTTCAAAGCCACCAGCTGCCCCACAGGAGACCGACAGGGCTTTCTACTCCCGTAAAGAGCGACTGTCTCAGAAACCCACAGGGGCAGCTGTGCCCTGTCCTGCAGGGTCGCTGTGAGTCGGCATCGACTCCGTGGCCTGGGGTTTGGTTTTGAGCCGCCAAGTGCCTGGCCCTGTCCTAAGCATTGGGGACAACGCAGCGACCAGAACCCTATGCCGCCTTGGCCACGCAGCAGGTGTTTGGAGTTGGTCGGCTGAACAAAAAGTTCCCCCCTCACTCTTGTAACTTTGCATTGTGAGGAGTGAAACTGGTTTTTCATTCCACAAGTGACATCTGAGGTGTCTCGTGACTGGATGGCTCTCCCCTTGGTGGCCCACCGTCTTCCCCCCTCCTCCTGGCCTTTCCCATTTCCCTACCACCTCCTCTCCTGTCCTGCCCGCCCTCTGAACTCCCTCCCTGGACAAAAGCTCCCCTTTGGATCTCCTCTGGTTGGTTGTTCTAAAGAGCCCTGGGGGGGAGGGACTGAGCTGCTAACTGCAAGGTCGCTGGTTCAAACCCACCAGCTGCTCCTTGGGAGACAGAGGAGGCCAGAGTCCCAATCGACTCTGTGGCCACAGGTCTGGCGGGTTGTTCTAAGGATCGGGCCCTCCTCTGGGTTATTACCCACCTCATCAGCCTGTCCTGTCTGTGGTTCCGATGAAAGTTGGACCTTAGGGGTAAGCTCAGCTCCAGCGGAGAAAATAGATTCTTGAGCTTAATCAGACAGCGTGTCCTGTGGCGCAGGACCAAGAGGTGTTTTATTCCATTGTATTCGGGGTTGCTGTGGGTCGGAACAGACTGGACACCACCTGACAACACCATGCCAGTGGCCAGGGATCCCCACCCCGGGGGTTCTAGAACCCGTGCCCTTGTCGAGACCGACAGCCTCCCAGTGAGCCAGGGGTTGGGGTGGGGGTGTCTCTCAGAATAAACCTCAGAAGACCATCTTACCCAGATGATGTCATTCCCGTCACCCTCCTTCAAGGACCTGCAGGCTCAGCCCTGCTGACTTCTCCAGCCACACCTCCCATCATGCCCTGCTTCCCTGCTTGAGCCTCTGGGCACACACACTTCCTTGACCCCCTTTCCACCGACCCCAGGGCCTTTGCATGTGCAGTTCTGGTGGTCTCCTCTGTCCCCCTCTTCATCTTCAAAACAGCTCAGATCAACCTCCACACACACACACACATACACACACACACACACACACACACACACACACACACACACACACACGAGCCTGCCCAAAGCCCCTGCTACGTCTAGAGTCCTCTGTAAAGATCCATCACACATTCCGGGTGAGGACCTGATTTCCTCCCGTCAAATAGGGAACCATGCCTTTGGATGGCTCTCCCCAGGGGAGGTGGGTCATTCTAGTGTGGCATAGTGGTTATGCGGTGGCGGGAGACACGCCAGGCTTCCTATTCCTATTCCTGTCAACAGTTACCTTCTCGGAAACTCTCGGAAACCCACAGGGGTTGCTCGATGGCTGTGTGCTTGGATGCTTTAATCAAGGTCCAGAGTTAGACAGTGACCTGTTGGCTTCCCTTTCCCTCTCCTCTCCCCACAGCGGCTGGTGGCTGCCTCTCCTGCTCAGAACTTCTCTGCTCCTTTAAGGCACATCTGAACCTCCGAGATCGGGTAAGCACGCCTCTGCGACCTACCGGGAAAGAGAAGGCCACAGGGGGTGCACGTTGCCACCATGTGGCAGCACCCCAGGGCAAACCTCACCTGGCAAACCGTGTGAGGCAGCGCCTTATGTCCCCCTGCCCCCCCCCACGTCACCCCTTCTGCTCCACCAGTCGGGCGCGACACCCCTCATCATCGCGGCTCAGATGTGCCACACAGACCTGTGCCGCCTCCTCCTGCAGCAGGGGGCTGCCGTGAATGACCGGGACCTGCAGGGCAGGTGAGCATCTGCCCTCCACCGTGTGACTCCGGGCCAGGCTCTTAACCTCTCTGATCAAGGGGGGGTGGAAGTTTGGGGCTGCTCTGACCCCTCCCTCAGGAGCCCTTTCCTCTCCGGGCCCACCCCACCACCCCCTCCCACCAGGACGGCCCTCATGCTGGCCTGTGAAGGTGCCAGCGCGGAGACTGTGGAGGTGCTGCTGCAGGCTGGGGCCCAGCCCGGCATCACCGACTCCCTGGGCCAGGACGCGGCTCACTACGGTGCCCTGGCGGGGGACAAACTCATCCTGCACCTCCTGCAAGAGGCGGCCCAGCGCCCCTCCCCACCCAGCGGTACGTGGGCTGCCCTCCAGGGGGTTTCAAGCATCCCCAGCTCCTGCTAGGCAGTTGCTTGTCACCCCTCTTCCCCCTCATTTCTCCCTAGGGGAGGCTGCAGGGCGCTCCCAGGCCTACTCAGGGCCGTCTCAAGGAGGCCCAGGGCAGTCAGGGCCATGTGGGGTCCACTCGGGGCAAGACGGGTCATCTCTTGGCCTTTCCTGAGAATGGATACCCACGCATCCAGCCATCCCAGTCTAGAGGGTTACTGCCTTCTCCGTGAGCGTTTTAAGGCCCCCACTACCAGGATTTACCAGCCCCCCCCCCCAACACACACAGTAACTCAGCCCACTAAGGCCCTTTCTGGGGCTGGGACTGGGAGGGGCCCCAGAACAGAGTGGCTGACTCCGTGTCCCTTTCTCCCCTTCCTCCCAGAGGATGACTCAGGAGAGGCCTCTTCTCAGGTATGGACCCCTAACCAGTCCATGAGTCCCCCTCTCTCTGCCCACACCACCCTCACCAGCTTCTCAAGGGGTTAGGGTTGCACTGGAGGGCCTGTTTGGAGAGAATGCTACCTTCCAGGGCACTCTGCCACCAGGTGGCATCCACTCCATCCCTTCCAGAACTGGAAGAGAAACAGGCCCATATCTCCGTGCTGGGGTGGGGCCCAGTAGGGGACTGAGATGGCCGAGGGCTGGGGTAATCCAGGAAACCTTCCTGGAGTGGGCAGGCCGGACCTTGCTCTCTCTTTCTCACCCCGCTCTGCAAAGGGAAAGGAGAGAGTGTGCTGGGCAGAGGCTTAGGGAGGGAGAGAGGGACTTGCTTGGGGTCATGCAGGGAGTTGGGGGGAGGGGCAGGGGAGGTCTGCTGCCTTGGTTGGTTGGATGGGAGGCTACCTGGCCGGTGCACCCTATGTCTCCCCCACCCGTAGAATTCTGGGTCCAGCCGTGAGAAGCCAGGAACCTCCAAGAAGCGGAAGGCACCTCAGCCCCCCATCAGCATCCCTATGCCGGTGAGAGACGCCATGGAGACATGGGCCCCTCCCCACCCCCCAGGCAGAGGGAGGAGGGACGCTGGCTCAGATATGGGCGGGGCCAGCCCTCAGGTGTCACAGGAAGGTGACGGGTCCCCTGGCTGCACCACAGGATGACCGAGAAGCCTATGAGGAGATTGTGCGGCTGCGACAGGAGAGGGGTCGGCTGCTGCAGAAGATCCGCGGGCTACAGCAGCACCAGGATCGGAGGGTGCCCGAGGTGGGGGCACCCTGGGGGCAAGGTTCCCCACCTCACCTGCCTCCTCTGCTCCTCCTCCTCTCTTCCGCTAGCTCACTCCACTCCAGCCACAGAGGCTCCCCCAGGGCTGCTCCTACAACTCCTGGGTCCTAACCTTCCCCAGGGCCTTTGCACGAACAGAACGAACCCTGTACCCCTCCCCTGGAGCGGTCTCCCCAGAGACCTGCCTGGCTCCCTCCCCTCATTAGAGAGACCTCCCTGCTCACCTTCGTTTAGACTACAAGCCGCCTCACTTCCAACACACCCCCTCCCTGTGTGTTTATCTGTGGCACTGGTTGCTGGGGGATATGCAGTATATTTCATTGAGGTCTCCCATTTAAACTCTCATTCCAAAAGGGCAAGCGAGGCTGGCGGTGCCCAGTTCCCAGTCAACAAACACGAAAAGCAAACTCACTGCCATCGGGTCGATGCCGACTCATAAGGACCCTGTAGGATGGGGGAGAACTCTCCCCGTGGGTGTCCAAGGCTGTAACTTCTCTGGGTGTAGCCCCATCTTTCTCCTGTGGAGCAGCCGGTGGTTTCACACTATTGCCCTTGTAGTTAGCAGGGGTCTGAACCTGTTGGATGAATGAATTGTCGGGGGAGGGAAATGAATGAATGAAGAATGAGCAAGCAAAGTCAAGGTGTGACTCATTCTCTAAAAATTCAAACAAACTCACTGTCCTCAAGCTCCAGGGATCCTATCGAATAGAGTAGAACTGCCCTGGTGGGTTTCCAAGGCTGTAAATCGTTACCGGAACAGAAAGGCCTCATTTTGCTCCCACGGAGTAGCTGGTAAGTTTGAACTGCAGCCCAGTCTGTTACGCACAATGTCACCAGTCCTTCTGGCTGAGTCAACCTAGAATAAGGACAGCCGGTGCTCCCTCTTCCAGCGTGTTGTGAGGGGCCATCCAGTCGGCCCTGACCCACAGCGACCCCACGCACCACAGAATGAGACACCTGGACCATCCTCGCCTTCCTTCCTGTGCCTGAGCCCACTGATGCAGCCACTGTGCCCATCCATCTCGTCAAGGGCCTAATTCTTTATCGCCGCCCCTCCACTTGAGCAAGCACGCTGTCATCCAGGGACCGGTCTCTCCCGACAACATGCCCAAAGTTATGTGAGACAAGGTCTCGCCCTCCTCGCCGCCTCTAAGGAGCGCTCCGGCCATGCTTCTTGGAAGACAGATCTGTTTGTCCTGTTGGCAGTCCACGCTGCTGTCAGTATCTTTGGCCGGCGCCACCATCAAACATCGGTTCTTCTTCGGCTTCCCTTATTCAATGTCCATCTTTCACAGCCCAGGGAGTGGTGTCTCCGTGTTTCTGTGTCTGCTGAACCAGCCAGTTGTGACCCAGCCTTGGTCAACATCAGCCATGCCGTTTCTCTCTCCTCTCTGCCCTGGTAGTGCTGTGGGTTAGGCATTGTGAATCTCCAGGTCGGTGGTTCAAACCCACCAGCGACTCCACGGGAGAAAGACGAGGCTGTCTGCTCCCAGAACGATGTACAGCCTCGGAAGCCCTCGATGGGGTCACCGTGAGTCAGAATCGGCTCGGTGGCAGTGTTTGGTGTTCTGGTGTTTCCCACCCATGCTCAGGGCCTGGGAGCACATGCCTCAGAAGCCCACACAGTTACAAACTGATACTTTTTAGTCAGTAGATGAGTGTGCACACAGACCTGGGACTCCAGGGCAAAGGAGAACGGACTGTACTTGGTGATGAAGGGCATGGGGCACTCACTGGATGCTTGGCAGCAGCGAGGGAGCCTCTGGGCTGTGGCCTGCGCTCAGGGGCTCAGGTGGCCGGGGCAGGAAGTGGCTGAGAAGGAGCTGGGGATGGCCGATGGCCGAGCCCAGCACCCATCCCTGGTCCCCCTCCTCCTCAATTGCAGGAGCCTGAGGCAAGCTCCCTCCACAGCCTGGAAAGGCAGGTAAGTGGGAAGCGGGGAGAGAAGCAAGACCTACACATGCCTCATGACCCCCCCTAGAGCACCCCCAGTTCTGCTGACACCCCCCTGCAGGTGCAGGAGCTGCAGCAGCTGCTGGCGGAGAAGCAGGAGGAGAAGGAGAGCCTGGGCCGTGAGGTGGAGAGTCTACAGAGCCGTCTGTCCCTGCTGGAGGTGGGGCGGGACCCTGGGAGGGGGGAGGGGTACCCAAACAGGTGGGGTTGGGAGGCAGACAGGTGAGGGGCCAGGTGGGACTGGCAGTGCCAAGGGGAAATGTGCCGAGAAGAGTGGGCAGTGCAGGAACGGATGGGGGCTCAGGTAGAACTCGGGGACCAGGTGGGACTGGAGGGGGCCAGTGCTTGGGACAGACAGACAAGAGGGGAATCCATCTTCTGGATCCATCCACACGGATTCATATTTAGTTTTACACATGCGTACGTGTTTGGGCAAGTGCACACACAGAACCCCACTCACACACGCAGGCTGCACTTAACAAACACAATCACACCTCCTGCACACTCAGAGATGGACAGAAAGACAGACACACACACGGACAACGCGCCCACCAGTGCATACACATGACATTTCTCCAACTATTTCCCCACCCCCAGAATGAGCGTGAGAACACCAGCTACGACGTGGCCACCCTGCAAGACGAGGAAGGCGAGATGCCCGACTTCCCAGGTGGGCCCTGCCCCCATCTACCACCCTCTGGGGCCCCAGGCCCCTCACCCCTGTTCTGAGCTCACATGCCATTCAGTCCATGGCTGAGGCCCAGTCCAGTCCCCCTACCCCTCTGGCCCCTCCCACCAGGACCCTCTTCCCTGCAGGGGCCGACGGGCTACTTTCTAAGCGCCTGAGCCCATCTGTCCAGGAACTCCTGGCCACGCTACAGGACCAGGTGGACATGCTCACCAAACAGAACCAGGAGCTGACAGAGAAAGTCCAGGTGGGGACACTAAGGCACGTGAGTGCTAATGACCTCGGGGGGTGGTTGGCCCTTGGACTTAAGGCTGGGGGCCCAGATAGGCACCCCCACACCCACTTCTCCCCGGGCCTGACTGCTCCCCATCCCTCACCCCAGATCCTGGAGAACTTCGAGAAAGACGAGGTGGAAGCCACTGGCCCTGCGGAGGTCATCCCTCTGGCCCTTTACGAGGCCCTCCAGACGGAGTTTGAGCAGCTCCACCGGCAGCATGCCGAGGCCCTGAGGGTGCTGGAGCAGCGAGACTCCCAGGAGACTGCCACTGAGGAGCAGGGACCCACAGGGGCCGGCCAGGACCGAGGAGGCGGGCCCACCACCAACGGCCCCTCAGAGAGGAAGCTGAATGGTGCTGCAGCTCCACAGTCCACAATGAACGGGGCTGAGACCACAGACGAGGAGGCCGAGGGGACTGGGACCACGAAGGCTGGGACTTTGGAATTCACAACCACACAGGTGGAGGCCACGGAAACCACACCCACAGAAAGACAGGGTGCGGGTGCTGCCACCCTGGAGGCAAAGGTCACAGAAGCGATGGCCTTGGGAGAGGCAGAAGACACTGAGGTGCCATCCACGGGAGCAGAGGCCACCGGGGCGGAGGCCACCAAACAGACGGAAACAGTGGCTGAGGAGTCAGTGGTGACCGCCAATGGAGTGGGCGCAGGGCTCCCCGGCGTGGAGGCCACAGGGGCCGAGGGCCCTGCGGGGCCCATCCTGCATCCCGGGGCAGCCGAGGCCTCGGAGAAGCTGCAGGCAGAGCTGGAGACCAGGATCCGGGGCCTGGAGGAGATGCTGCGGCAGCGAGAGCAGGAGGCGGCCGCCGAGCTGGAGGTCGCGCGGGGCAAATGCGAGGCTGCGGAGGCCGAGGCGGGCCGGCTGCGGGAGCGGATGCAGGAGGCGGCGGGCAGTGGGGGCGGTGAGGGGGGCGCGGGCAGCCTGGCCCAGCTGCGGGCGGCCCTGGAGCAGGCCCGGGAGGACCTGCGGGCCCGAGACCTGCGCCTGCGGGAGCTGGAGGCCACCTCGGCCAGGCTGGACGAGTCCCGGGCCGGCCGGCTGCTGGCGGACGAGGAGGCCCGGGGCCTGCGGGCGCAGCTGGCGCAGCGCGAGGAGGTGCGGCTGGAACAGAGCCGGGAGCTGCAGGTGCTGCAGGAGCAGCTGGCCACCTCCAGGGCCGCCGAGGCGCAGCAGCGAGCCGCCGCCGAGGAACTGGGCCGGGCCCGGGACGCCGCCCAGGCGCAAGCCTCCGAGCTGGGCAGAGCCTGCGAGGAGGCCCGGCAGAGCCTGGCCGAGCTGCGGGCAGCCTCCGAGGCCCTGCGCCAATCCGCCGTGCCCGCCTCGGAGCACCACCGGCTCCAGGAGGAGGCCCTGGAGCTGCGGGGCCGGGCGGCCGACCTGGAGCAGGAGGTGGTGGCCACGGGCAAGGAGGCCGCCCGGCTGCGGGCAGAGCTGGAGCGGGAGCGTGTGGGCAGCGTGGCCCGCTCGGAGCACGAGCGCGTGGTGAGTGGGCTGCAGGCCGACGTGGCTCGGCTGGAGGGGCAGCTGGAGGAGCTAGGACGCCGGCACGAGAAGACCAGCGCCGAGGTCTTCCAGGTGAGACGCCCAGACAATCGGCCCTACCTACAGCCAGACTGACCGCCCCCCCCCCAGGTGTTTCCACTCGTTATTTTGTTTGATGTTGAAACCTTTTGGCTCTTTGACGCTATCAGTTTTTAGCCCCCCACCCCCTTTAAAGGTCTGCGGTTTTTTGTTGTCTGTTTTCAAAACTTTTGTCCATCCCAAGGTCCGGAAAGCAGCCTCTGTTTTCTTCTAATAGGTCTGTATGGTGTGAGGTAGGGGATCAGGTGCCCAGGCGTGTCTTAGTGGATTGACTTTCAGCTGTGCTGCTTTTGAACCCACAGTTTATGTTTTTTGGGATTTTTAAAATATGTTATTAGGGGCTCATACAACTCTTATCACAATCCATACATACATCAATTGTGTAAAGCACTTTTGTACATTCGTTACCCTCATCATTCTCAAAACATTGGCTCTCCACGCAAGCCCCTGGCATCAGATCCTCATTTTATTCCCTCCCTCTACGCTCCCCACTCCCACATGAGCCCTTGATAATTTATAAATCATTATTATTTTGTCTTACACTGTCCGACATCTCCCTTAACCCACTTTTCTGTAGTCCGTCCCCCAGGGAGGAGGTTATATGTAGATCCTTGTAATCAGTTCCCCCTTTCCGCCCCACCCTCCCTCCACTGATCTCATTTTAATCTACCCATCGATTTGGACCCATTGTGACGAAGGATTTTTGATCTTGTGATTTCTAACCCAGCGGACTTGGATGCTGTTCCTTTTTTTTTTTTTTTAAATCTTGGGGAATCATTTTTTTTCACCCTCCTGGTAAACTTTCTTGATTTCATCTCTCTTTTCTTTTTATCCATTTATTTATTCATTCATCCATCTATTTATTTATTTATTTTTCATCTCTCTTTTCACCTCACAAACAACGTACGTAGTTAACTGATACGTGCCGATTCATGGGTGGCGACCAGGTAGGCCTTTTACCCTCTCTGATTCTGTTCACTCGTCCGTAGAACGGGGCAGGGGACGCCCTGGTGGCACAAGGGTACAAAGGTGGGTGATTCAGATCCATGCAGCAGCTCTGTGCGAGAAGACTTGGGCGTCTCCTCCCGTGAACGTGACAGCTGAGAAAACTCGGCAAGATGGTCCTGCTGTGTCAGGGAGTCACTGGGAGTCACAGCCACCCGACCCAGCAGCATCCACACAACAGTGAAGGTCGTAAGGGCTCCTAGCTCTCCTGTGAGGATGCAGGGGGTGATGACTGTACACTATTGAGGACAGGGTCTGCTACGCCGTAGGTGTTTCGCGTAAGTGCTCCGTACCTGCTAGCCAGAATCAACATTTTTCCCAAGGACGTCCTCTTTTAACCAGTGCCACCTCATTCATCAAGGAGCCTCAGTAGTCTAGTGGTTATGCTCTGGACTGCGATCTGCAAGATCAGCAGTTTGAAACTACCAGCTGCTCCATGGAAGGAAGAGGGGCTTTGTGCCCCTGGGCACCGTGGCAGTCTGGGAAACGCATGGGGCAGCTCTCCCTTGCCCTAAGGGTTGCTATGAGTCAGCCTTGACTTAAACACATTGGACCAAATTCTTCGCAATCCTCGTTTTATATTCTAAGCATTTCTTTTCCTTATTATTGCTTCTTCTTTTCTGGGAGGAGGCAGGGCGAAGTCTGACTTGATTCATCCATCAGCTTAGGCTTTTCAATGTTCTAATTGTTAGTCTCAGGACCCCCAGTGGTTAATCACTCAGGTGCTCCCCGGGAGAGAGATGCTGCTGTCTGCTTCCCTAAGATTACAGCCTGGGAAGCACCACAGGGAGGTTCTGCCCTGTCCTATGGGGTTGCTTACTGTGCTTGGAATGGATTCCGTGGCAGTGGAGGTTGCTACTGTGTAGCTAGTCTGCACTCACTGCAAAATAGAGCTGTCGCACCCGCACTATCATTCCTGTCAAGGCCACCATCTCCTCAAGATGGAATGTTGCTCAGCAATGCTCCGACCTTGACAGTTCCGTGAAAGTGCAGTCATCAATACTTGGACACCCATTTGCTTTCCATTAACCTCTTCCCATTCCCCCCCCCCCTTGCATTTGGTAAGAAATCTATCAACCTTCACATCCCCAGTGGGAAACTGTCATTAGTGACACCCATCCCCATGGGCCATCGAGTAGATTCCAACGCATAGTGACCTTGTGCGGAAGAACAGGACTATTCTGTGTGGCTCCCCAGGCGGTCCATCTCTACAGAGGAGGCTGCCTCCTCTCTCCCCTGGGGAGTGGGCTCGAACCACTGACCTTTTGGTTAGCAGCCCAATGCTCAATCCCCTGTGCCACCAGGGATCCTCACCATTCACACAGCACTATAACACATAGCAAGGACGACAAACCTGCCAATCCAAGCACGGAGCTTACGGCATGCCAGGCACTGTGCCGAAAGCAGCATGTCACGTGTTGGCACGTTCACACGATCCTCACAACACCTTATGATGTTGGAGAGCTGTGTTAGTCTGGGTTGACCAGAGAAACAAATTCACTGACACGCTTATGTGTGTAAAAGTGAGTTTTATAGCAAAGAGCAGTTGTCCAGATCAGCCCAGGCCAGATCAAGTCCATAAGTCCGATATTAGCCCTTGTGTTTAATAATAGTCCTTAAATTCCTCTTTAGACTCATGCAGCACATGTAATGATGCTGAATGCAGGAAGATCACAGGCCAGAGGGTGGAAAGTCTAGTGGATGCAGTGGCAGTGGAAGCATCTCAGTCCTGGTGTGGGTCTCCACGTGGCTCCTCCTGCTCCAGGGCTCTGGCTCCATCCGCGTGGCTTCATGTGGCTTGTCAACAGGAATGTGTAGCAGAAAGAGTGCGTGTCCCACCTCCAGGGAGGAAGACAGGAGCTTCCTGAATCCTCAGGAGAAAGCCATGTCCACACAGAAGCATCATTGGCTATGACCTGATTGATGGGCTGGACTCCACCCCTTCACTCAAGTTGACAGATTATGTAACTGCCACAGGGGCCATTAGTGTTCCCATTGTGCAAACGAGGAAACAGAGGCAGAGGTGAAGTCCCTTGCTCAAGGCCACACAGCTGGCACCTGCCTAGCAAGGTCAAATGTTCCCAGAGGCAAGGGAAGTCCAGAACGTTCATGGGTCAGTGCTGAGCCGTGGGGCCCAACTGCTGGACATGCATGTCCTGGGGCCGTTGGGGTCTGCGTATCTGTGGGACCCAGGTGTCCTCAGAGCCGCACATGGGCTTGGGCTGCAGGTGCAGAGGGAGGCGCTCTTCATGAAGAGTGAGCGGCATGCGGCCGAGGCCCAGCTGGCCACAGTAGAGCAGCAGCTGCGGGGCCTGCGCACCGAGGCGGAGCGGGCACGCCAGGCCCAGAGTCGTGCCCAGGAGGCCCTGGACAAGGCCAAGGAGAAGGACAAGAAGGTGGGTAGCCCTTCCTGCTCAACTGGGGTGCAGGGTTGGGGGAGCGGAATTCTAAGAATATCCCACTTAAGAGGAGCTTGGGAAGTCTACCCATTTCACAGATGGGAAAGTGAGGCACGGAGACAGGAAGGGGCCACTGAGCAAGTCTGGTGTCAGGGTGGTCACTGCGACCCATGATGACCACAGGGAAAGTGTTGAGGGCTGACTGCGTGCCAGCCACATGCCACATTGTTATCAAAGCCATTGTTAACAGAGCAACGAATGAGTGCCGGCACAGAGTCAGCTCCAGTTTACAGTGGACCGCCCCCACCCCGCCGCTACCCCCCATGTACCTGAAAGCAGAACTGTGATTCAGAGGGGGCTTTTCAGCGGCTGGTTTTTCCAGTGCACTCATTCATCCTCCCACCAAAACCAAAACCAAACCAAGCTCACCGCCATCCAGTCGATTCTGACTCAGAGCGGCCCTAGAGGGCCGAGCAGAACTGCTCCCTTGGGCTTCCCAGCCTGTACATCTCCAGCGAGCAGATGGCCTCCTAGTGCTCTGGTCGTGCAGCTGGTGGATTTGAACCGCCAACCTTTTGCTTAGTAGCCCAGCGTTGAAGCCACTGCACCACAGTGTTCCTTCCACAAAGATTTACAGCTCTGGAAACACTAAGGAGAAATTTACTTCTGCCTGTAGGGTTGCCTCAGTAACAGCAGAGTAAAGGGGGATCATGTTTGTGGGGGGGGGGTGGTAGCAGTGGCGGTGGTGTTGGTGATGATGCTGAAAGCCAAAATGGTGACAATAGCTTCTGGTTTTGGGGGGTCAGGCATTTTCAATAATCTCTTTTGATCTCCTCACAACCCCCAAACAGCTAGCAGGCATTTTGGTCCTCATGTTCCAGAAACAGAGAAACTGAGGCTCTGAGAGCCGTTGTAAGTAGCTCAAAATTACACTGGGCCATGGATGGCCTCCTGGAAGCCTCGGGCACTGCAGCACAGCCACCCAGCCCTGTTTCACCGTGTGTGACTTCGGACAAGTTAACTCACCTCTCGAAGCCTGTTTGCTCTTCTGTAAAATGGGTATCAGGCAGTTTCTCAGCCTCAACACTATTCACATTCAGAGCTGGTGCTTCTCTGGGGTGGGGCCCCACCTGGGTAGTATGGGGTGCTCAATGCATCCCTGGTCTGTACCTTCTCGATGTCAATGGTACCCCCTCCGGTTGTGACACCCACAACTGTCCCCAGACATTGCCTAGTGTCCCCTGGGGGTGGAATCATCCCAGATGCAGACCCCAGGATTAGGGGCTTCCACTGCGGCCCCAGTGACTCTGAGTCCCATGATCATCTGACCTTCTGAAGTCTCAGAATGCCACCCATGTTGACATTCACGCACTGAGGAGGGAGGAGGGAGGCGGGCAATCATGGGAGCAGGGTCCCCCTGGTTGGCGCAGTGATGCAGTGAGGCCTCATCCTGGTGGATGGAGCCAGCAGGAAGCTAACTCAGTTGCTGTCTAAGCCGTCAGCATGGCTCATCTTCTGGGGTGGGCTTCCCTGTGTGTGGTGGGACGTGGAGCGAGCTGCACCCCTGGTCTCCACCCACTTGATGCCAGCAGTGCCCCGATCAAAATCATCTCCAGATGTGGCCCAATATCCCCTCTGGGGGGGGGGGCAGATGTGCCTCTTCTGATCAGCTGTGCTACCAGTGACTGCTCATTGGGATGCCCCCGCAAGGTCGCCAGTTCAAAACCACCCGCTCCAAGGGAGAGAGAGACGAGGCTTTCTCCTCCCCCTACGGAGTTACCGTCTCAGAAACCCACAGGGACAGTTCTACTCTCTCTGTCTTATAGGGTCGCTGTGAGTCCACATCAACTCGATGGCAGTGAGTTTGTTTTTTGCTTTCTTGAATAAGGAGCCCTGTTGGGCTACTCACTGCAGGGTCAGCAGTTCAAAACCACCAGCTGCTCTGTGGGAGACAGAGGGGGCTTTCTCCTCCTGTAAGGAGTTACAGTCTTGGAAACCCCCAGGGGCAGCTCGACCCTGCCCTCTCAGGTCACGATGAGTCCAAATTCACCGGCTGGCAGTGAATTTGGTTTGAGAGCGTGCCCGCCAGTTGACATGTTTCCCCATGCCAGCAAACGAATGTGGCTGGGCACCCGCGAAACGTGATTGGAACACTCGTTGCTGCTTGTAGAAACGGCCTGTGCTTATTACCCGTGTATTTACTACACACGCCAACTTCCAGTCAGCAGAAGGTTTTTGCAGCTGTTTCTCTTTGCTTTGCGTCGTACCCCATCAGCAAATGAAGGTCCTGAAGGCTTTACCTGATTCATGTTGCCACGGCCAACTCTGTTCCCAGAAATTAGCCCCTCTTCAGTCGCGTTCCCTCCAGCAGGATCTCCGACAACATGCTGCTTCCTCCTTTGTTCCGGCGTTCAGGATCTGGAAATGTTTCGAAGCTTCACAGGTTTACAGCAGCTTCTTCCTCCGAAGTGGGAAGCTGAGTCCTTCTTTGTGGTCTGTTCTTAGTCCGGAAGCTCCGTTGAAACGTGCTCACTGTGGGGGACCCTGCTGGCATTTCAAATACCAGTGACACAGCTTCCACATCACCGCAACGCACAAGCCACCGCAGGGTGACAATGTGACAGAGGAGTGGTGGGAATTTAGGAAAACTGAAAGTGGCCAAAACTGAAGCAGAATACATGGAGATCGTTAGCCTAGGCCTTCGGGAGCTCAAATGGACTGGTGTGGGCCATCATTTTGAATCACAAAACCATGTGATTTACTCTGCTGAGAAGAACACAGTCAGGGGGAATGACGTGGCATTCCCTGTCAGAAAGGACCTTGCTAAATCTATCAGGAAGCACAATGCTCTCTGTGATCGGACTGTATCCATCCACCTTCAGGGAAATCCAGTCATCACAACCATTTCAACGGGCAGCTCGAGAAGACAAAGCCAAAGGACACGCTCAGCATGTCTGAAGCAGATCTGAAACGGAAAGGGCTCCAGAAAAAAAGTCAAACCGAGAATTGCAGTTTTGAAAGATTCTAGAGGCAAAATCTCGAATGACGCAGGAAGCATCCAGAGAAGATGGAAAGCACACACCGAATCGCTGTACCAGAAAGCGCTAGCCGACAGCCCACCACGTCAGGAGGGAGCCGATGAGCAAGAACCAAATGTGCTGGAGGAAGAAGTTCCAACTGCACTGAATTCATCAGCCAAAACAAGGCTCCAGGAATTGACGGACAACCCATCAAAATGTTTCAGAAAGCTTAAGAAACACTGGAAGAACTCACTCATCCATGCTGGGGAATTTGGAAGGCAGCTACCGGACCAACTGACTGGAAGAGATCCGTCTTTGTGCTCTTTCCAAAGAAAGGTGACCCAACAGAATGCTCAAACTGTGGAACGATGTCATTGATGTCACACACAAGTAAAATGCTGCTGAAGGTCATCCAGCTACGGCATGGACAGGGAGCTGCCAGACGTTCAGACCGGATTCAGAAGAGGACGTGGAAAAGGGATATCATTGCCGATGTCAGAGGAAACTTGGCTCGGAGCAGAGAAGACCAGGAAGACGTTTCCTTGT
This sequence comes from Tenrec ecaudatus, assembly GCF_050624435.1. Taxonomy (NCBI): domain Eukaryota; kingdom Metazoa; phylum Chordata; class Mammalia; order Afrosoricida; family Tenrecidae; genus Tenrec; species Tenrec ecaudatus. The sequence goes on from NC_134530.1 coordinate 4,658,590, forward strand.
GTTTCATTGACCGTGCAAAGGCATTGAACTGTGGACCTTCAGACACTGGGGCTGACCTTGAGAACAATGGGAATTCCGGAATGCTTCATTGTTGTGCTCATGCGGAGCTTGTGCATGGATCGAGAGGGAATAAGGGAGTACTGCATGGTTTAAAATCAGGAAAGATGTGTCTCAGGGCACTTTCATCAGAGGAGCTGGAGTATATGGAGGAGAGGGTGGCATCAGGAAGGCCCATGAACAACCTGGGATTGCAGAGGACACAGCCTTGCTGGCTGAAAGTGAGGAGGACAGGAAGCCCTGGCTGATGAAGACCAAGGATTGTCGCCTTCAGTAGAGATGACAACTCAGTGTCAGGAAGACCAAAGCCTTCGCAGCTGGACCAAGAAGAAACATCATGATAATGGAGACAAGGTGGAAGTTGTCAAGGATTTTTCCTTGGTGGGATCCACAATCAATGCTCATGGAAGCAGCAGGCAAGAGATCAAAAGATGGATTGTATTAGGTAAACCTGCACATGTCCTCTTGAAAGAATTGAGGAGCAAAGGTGTTTCTTTGAGGACTTGGGTGTGCCTGACTCGAGCCCGCGTGGGTTTCCAAGGCTGGAACTCTTTATGGGCGCAGGGAAGATAGTGCTTTTGAACTGCTGACCTTGTGGTTGGCAGCCCAATGTATCACCACGGCACCACCAGGGCTCCTCCACACATCCCCATGCTCACACTCACACACAAGTAATGTGTGAGCCCTTGTGATTCAAAGGCAACCCTGTGTGTGTCCATCACCCAGGAGAGGGCTTCAAAGGACTGATTTTTCTGAAGGGCGACTTCCAGGCCTTTCTTCTGAGGCAACCTGGGTGGATGGATTCAGACCTCCCACCTTTCGGGCAGCAGCACCTGCACCATTTGCACCAGCCCAAGGGCTCCAAACTTTAGGTGAA